>NC_136482.1:47313279-47368279 GCF_053919585.1 Euprymna scolopes | reverse complement strand
TCTCCGATAAATCGGGGGGACCAACAAGGAATGGGCAAAATTGTGAAAAGGCTTGGCCTTTGATTTAATTTGAAATATGCTTCCAGTGTGATTTTCTTTGATTCTGCCGGTATTGTTTATGTTTATACTTAAGGATTGCTACGACGGCGCCAATGCCGTCTGAAGCCGAGGCCTCCATGATATATATATATATATATATATATATATATATATATATATATATATATATATATATATATACATATATATATATATATATATCACGGAGGCCTCGCTGAAGCCCGCCAATCTCACTCAAAAGTTGAGTTGAAAGTATTATGGGGTAATTAACACCTTCGATGCCGTTGGTTTCGACAACAATACTTTTTCACACCCACTTGCCAAATTTCTCAAGGAGTTTAATATGAAAAGATTTCAAACGAATAGAGTTTTATTTTATTTTCCTGGAGCCACATTGTCTGACACCGTCGCATTTTTCACGGGTTTCGGAAAAGTTAAAAATACACAAGAATATCTCACAATGAATTTATCAAAGTCTGGATAAAATAGATAAAGAGAAAACATTTAGAAATTTTTCAGATTGAAAAAGAAATTATATTTACATTTAAAAGTCCCCCCTCATTGACATTCTAATTTTGGACGATATTTGTAAACCCACTAAAAACCAAATTATTTTTAGATCTAGGATGAAGCTCTAAACTGTCTTCACGTATTAAAAAAGGGTGTTTGTGCAGTTTACACTATGTTAAAAACGAAAAATAAAAATATATATATATATATATATTCTACGTACTCGTTATGGAATGAAGTTCTCATAAAAAAATCACGTAATTTCATCAAATAGTTTTTATTTTATGCCGTAAAAACGATTTGGGAAATTCGGAATCTTCCTAAAAAAACTGCGATAATTAGTCAAGGGAGCGTAAAACAAAAACTATTTAATGAAATTACGTGATTTTGTTATGAGAACTTCATTCTATAACGAGTACGTAGATCTATAGAGTTTAGTTTTACTAATAGTTTAAAAGAAATAAATATTTATAATCGGTACAAGCAATTGAAAATTAACTTTTGAAAAATATTCAAAGAATCGATTTCGGAATCGGAAATTATACACAAATTTTTCCGATTCCGATGCCGATTCCGATTCCCCGAAAATTACCGATTTAACCGATTCCCGATTCCGATTCCGATTCATCGGCACAACACTAATATATATATATATATATATATATATATATATATATATATATATATATATATATAGGTACATCTAGATGTAGGCGCACATACACAGCTGTCTGTATGTATATGTTCATGAGTGAATAACATTTTTTTTTTAAGATAAAATCACCGGTTATAAATCAGTGAACTATGTAATTCAAAACGAGCCGAAAGCTTTAACGTCACTCTTCTCTATTATACCATCATCTGCTGCTGCATCTGTCAAGCGAGCGCATACATTCCTTTCGATAAATGGAGGAAAATGGTGTGCATGGTCGAAAATAGTACATGTATAACGACACCTTAACAAATAGAAAATAAGATCCTTACATATATATCGAGTTTTGTACACGCACACGCGAGCGCGCACACACACATGTATGTATGTATGTATGTATGCATATATATATGTGTGTGTATGTGTGTGTATATATATGCATATATTTGTGCGTGTGTATTTATAATTATGCATAGAACAGATGTAATGCAATTTATGCGGCTTTTCCCCACTTACAGCACAAACTCTGTGTTTGATGTATATTTCCAAGCATTGCCTTGTACGGATGTGTAATGACCTATTTGTCTCACTTAGCTTGCGAAGAATAACATTTAGAGATACGTGTATTATATACTTATGTTAAATACAGGTAATATATTTTGTACACAAAGAATTATATATTTACATAAAATTTGCGTGAACTTTTCTAGTTTAACACTATTTATCGCCTAGATAGATCGTTGGCTACTGATTATACGAGACATAACATCTTTAAGTATTCTCCCGAATTATATATGAAACTATTGGAAGTGAATATCTTTTTTCTCTTTAAAACACACAAAAAAATCGATACATCTGAAGACATTGATTTATTCACTCGGTGGATTTACTAATCTGACACGCCACACACAACCCCCTGATAATTTCCCCACACGGGAGTTGAGTCTTATCCTGTTACTTCTATGAATATGTCTCCAATTCTATACGTTAACTGATTCTTGAGTTCGATATTCGGCGTTCAAACTTTATAATATAGGAAACTGACAGAATAGTTACTTGGCTTGTTCCCTGCCAGGTAGGCAGTCCCATATCTAGTCATGACTTCAAATTATAAATAGCTCTTAATATTTGCTTATATATATATATATATATATATATATATATATATATATATATATATATATATATAAATATATATATATGAATAAAAAAGAATGCGAAAAGTATAAAGGCGTATAACTTTTCTTTATTCTTATTTATTTTTAACTGGTGACGTGCAGGAATACAAAACAGTAATATTATGAAAAAAAATTAAAACACTTTTTTATAAGTACATAATTTTCGACCGATCCTTCAGTCTTCATCGGTGTAGTCGGTATATATATATATATATATATATATATATATATACAGAGAGATATTGCTTATATATATGTGTGTATATGCATATGGATTGCTTATATATATATATATATATATGTATATGTATATATATATTGCTTAAATATGTGTATATGTATATATATATTGCTTATATATGTATATATATATATATATATATATATATATATATATATATATATATATTAGTATATTAAGGTAGCATTTTTCTTTTATGCGTGTTTAATTTAATAGCACAGCCAACTCTTGCTTATTTCTCTTGTAATCCTCCATTTCTCTTTGTCGGACCATTTTCCGAACGTTTTTTTCGAGTGAAATAATTCGTACATTGGCATGACTCGAACCAGCATCCCCGTCGTCTAACATGTCACCTGTCCTCCCCGAATAGTTCAATCCATCAGCACGTCATAGCACACCAAACCCCTAAAACTGAATTTAGAAACATATTAATCAAAAAACACGGTCATTTTAACAGTCTCATATTGCGAGGTGCACCTCCCAATTTTTTAGGCGTTGTTAATCCACATTAATAAAGCAACGATTAACCAGACTCAAAATGAAACGGAGGTCATTCGCAAGTGCTTTTGAGTAATTTAGTGATTTTAATCGTTTTTTCATCGTCTTTTAATCGTCTTTTCATTTCATCTCGCTGTTTTCATTTTTCAATTTACTTTTTTTATTTTTTACTACTCGGCTGAGGATGACCAATGGATGTCGAAAACGTTCGCGATTACGGGAAATTTCTGTTTTTCACTCGAAAAAAAAACGTTCGGAAAATGGTTCGGCAAAGGGAAAAGGAGGAGTACAACCAACATAAGCAAGAGTTGTCTGCGCTATATAATGAAACGTGCATATATATATATATATATATATATATATATATATATATATATATATATATATATATATATATATATATATAAGATAGGCTCAGTCAAAGTAAAACAGATGTTATTATGGAGATAAAAATGGAATATCTGTATTACACACGACTAAAATGCTAGTTTTTATGTTTGCATCTTTTACTGATGAGGAGACGTTTTTTTTTTTTTGCTGGTGAGGATACTTTGTTTTCAAAACACAAAACATTTGTCAGATTATTGTATTTTAAATGTAAATAGAATGAGCATCTTTTCTGAAACGATCGTACAATTTATGGTGTTTGTTTTTCCTTTGGAAACTGAGTTTTAATTCAAAATTATGAATCGTTGTACTTAATATATATACGTGTGTGTGCGTGCGTATAAACATGAATATTCTCTTCGTATAAAAATATAAAACTATAGCAAGTAGACATGTTATTATATGGTGTATAAGCTTTTTAATTGTTACCATGTATCAACCAAGTACGTTTTGAACAGTGAACTATCATTAAGACGAAAAGTGCACATGTCTCGAATGCACATTTCATACTTGAAAGCATTAAAAAAGTATGCAGAGATTTTATAATATATGCCCCTTCTCTGTTTATTTAGTTTGAATGTCAATTATACATGTTTTCTCTTTCTATTGATGGGTCATCATATATCCAGACTTTGAGCAATTCAAAGATAAATTTTAACAGGTTCGGTGTGATGATACTGATATATATATATATATATATATATATATATATATATATATATATATATATATATATATATATATATATATATATATATATATATATATATATATATCACGATAGGATTGGGTACATTTATTTGTATTTATAGTTTTATTTTTACGATGACAACAATTTCCAAAGTTCATCTATTCAGATACTTGTTGAAGATACCTGTGCAGTAGTCAGTAGGAAATATCCTTGTTGTATCTGTTCACATGTATGAGATGATATCGAATTGGTGTGTCTGTGCATTCGTGTAGTTTTGTATAGTCTTCTCCCTTTTATCCCTCTCTATGTCTATATGTAAAGGAGTGCTGAATGATATTCCAGAGATTAATATGTATCAGAGATGTAAACATTTATTACAAAGTTATATACCCATCTGCAGACGTTTTTTTCGGTTTTCTTTAATGAGTTATCTCTTTACTTTTTTGGAATATACAACCTTTATAAACATTGTATTGTGTGATATTTTTCTGTAAAAACAAGATCACTTATTTCGCAGTGTTTAAGAAATATATTTTATATAACGACATACAGAGAAGCCCGGCATTGCTTAGTCGTAAAATATGCTTAAATCTTATGTTTTAATTTGTCCAGATTCCATATATATTATTATTATAGAATTGAGATTTCCAAAGTATTAAAAAAGTATTTGAGTGCTATCTGCAAGACTCGAAAGTGAAACAACACTGAAGAATTCGGTGATGTTACTACTGTACTAAATAGACACGGATATGAACTGATTAAAAGTTAAAAATAAAAATAAACCTAAGGTAAATGTACACAATGTATCATGATATTTATTTTCAATTTTAACACATTTTGGCCATTTAAACCCTATTTTAACTGGCTAAAGACCCATAATAAAGGTATTTAAATAATCCAATCATTTAAGTCCCCTTGAGTAACTGTAAGCCTTTTACTTCCAGAGGAGATAGACATACAGACAGGCAGACAGACAACAGGAATATAGCTATTTATATATAAGATTTTAGGTTTGGAATAGTTTGAGGTTTTATTTTGGTTGACTCGGAGTAGTGGTGCCGCTATTAATTTAGAACTCCAGAAGGTACTGTCCATAGATGATTAATGAGATGTGTACGTCGAGTTTTGATAAATATAATAGTTAACCCTAAATAAACTTATTTAACGTAATTGAGTTAATAAAACGTTTAAAGGTTACGTAGAGACAATATTTCAATAGACACAGGCATGAATGTTTATACACGGATTAAATATATTTTTTTGTTGAAATACTTTCAATTATTTTTTTTCAGCTGATTTGGTGTTCGTGTAAGGTCCCTATCACATCTACTTAACTGTATATAGAGACGATAATATTATGCATAAAAATAATTAAAAACATTCGTATTTCTAGGTTGCAGATACAGAACAAAATTCTTGATGTAATACATTAGTGCACTATATATTCCATCATCTGAATGTATGTTTTTATGTAAATATACATTATGCTTTAATTATTATATATAACAAAGATAAGAAGTAAAACAACAGCGGTGTTTTACATCAACTTAGTCCACTCCCGATCTGAAGGCAGTTTTTTCAGTAACGCTGTTATGCATTTTAGTATTTGTTTTTTTCGCCTAATATACTACTAATTTTAAAATATGACGTCATAATGAGAGTTAATCTCTTTACTAAAGTAGAGTTGTTTATGTTGCCTAATATTTACTATTAGGTATAGGACCACCTTAAAATATAGGCAATTTAGTGTTTGATTTATATTTGATGAATTCGACTAGTGCCACTGTAAGCCTTCTGTATGAAAGTGTACTATTTCTTCCTTTTTACTGTTTGCCGACGAGTATTGTCTTTCGAATATTCTAATAATGCTGCATAAAATTTGCTATAATATATAGTTTACGCATTTTATTGTGGAAGATTTTGCCTTATTAGTTATGTCATTGGTAGTTTTGGAATACGTTGCTCTGCTGCTATTAATCAAGCTGACTGCAGGTTAAGGTCTGGAATAAAATTTTAGACCCAGGCTTTTTAATTGTTTCATATAAACACAGGCGCTATTTTCATTCCGTTTAAAAAATTGAAACATTCTTCATATCCAGACAATAGCAGGTTTAAACATCAATGGAAACATATTTAAATATTCCAATGCGTAGGTTCACATAGAATTATGACATTATTGGAGCTTGATTTATTCGTTTCTATGTTATCACCCGATTAATTATCCAAGACAATAGAAGAACACACACCGTTTATCTACTCTGCACGATGGAGTCATCAGATGCGGATTCTTTCAATATATGCCTCTTATTTCTAGCGGACACCACATTACAACAATCACTCTTTTAACATACGTCCGGAAAGTATACCGAATTGTTACATATTATTCCGATTTAAAAAAAAATCTGATCCCTCCCTATATTCCTACTTTTAAAGTTGAGAGAACATTAAATTCATTTTAGGGCAGATAGCAGCCTTCACAGAAAAATAAGTTTGGAGGGAAATAATAATCAGTTTCTTCAACAAGTTAGAAGAGGAACAACATCAATGCTGTCTATACTGTTATCAGAAAGCACGAAAATAAAATGTTGATTCTATCAAAATAACGAGCTTCGGAATAACATTTCAACAAAAATATTGTAGATGAGGTCTCGATGATGCAAAAGCTCTACATAACAAAAAAACCCGGAGATCTGAATTAAAAGAAATATTCAAACTAGTACACAAGGTTTGTTTTTTTCATATTTACTCTACTTGCGAATTTTCGGTTTTAAAAACGTTTTTCGAGACAATTGGTGAATTAAAGAGACATTAGGCATCAGACGATTGTGTTTCTCCACGTTCAATGTTACAGGATAAGTTTCGTTTCAGAAGGAAATGTCTAGTAGTGATGTATAGTGACATTGTTATCATAAAAAAACGTATTTAAAGAAGAAAGCGTATTTTCTAAGCTCACTCTATTAAGAACTATATAATTCTGTCGCGAAATTAATACGACATAATAACTGAAATTTCTATACTTTGTAAAAAATAGTTTACTATTAAAAACTGTTTATTATAAGAATCATATAAATTGTAGTAAGGGGTATCATCAATATGTCAGTCCAGTTATTTATCTTGCCATTACTTTCTCGTTAAATCGCTTAATCTAATGTATTGCTTGCTGTTTTCTATATTACTCACACCGAGGAAAGATACTGATCGTATGAAAATAAAATTCACGTGTAAACTGTATTGTAAGTAGTGCTCTTAATAACGACGGAGCAATATTTCTATACATTCTATAATTGAATAAAACTATTAATATCGATAACACATACATATTCACACATACACACACAAACACACACACAAACACACACGCACATATATATCATATATTATAATAATAATTATAATAATAATATAATATAATATATATAATATACATATAGAGTAATATATATATATATATATAATATCTATATCTATATAATATATCTTCTAAATACATCAAACAGTAGACTTATGCGTGTGTGTAAATATCTAACAAAACACTATGAAACTACTGGTCACATAGCACTGAGATTCTCAGGAAATAAAATTCATGCACCAAGGGTTATATAGAGTATATTTGCTTATATGCATGTATATCGCATCCAGACATCGACAAATTTACATGCAAAATGTTCATTCAACATTGGCCGACATTTTATTTTGTATGCGCACACGGGTATATTCGTTTTTTTTTTTTTCCTCAGGCCGATACGCTCGTTTTTTTTCTAATTTCGATTCTAACAAATGACAGCAACTCATTTTTGCATGTTTTTGTATTAAAAAATACGAAACCATACGTATATCTTATTCGCGGTTTGAAATGTGTGAATATGAAAACAAACCTAGAAATTTTTTTTACGATCTCATATTTACTTAATTTCAACCATTATTTTAAAACGGAGGAGGGGGTGGCACACGCAATACAGACAGTGCGGAAAGAATAACGTAATTACTTAGAAAGCCATTTTTATATTGGGAGGGGAAGGTATTATTTAAACTATTCTGTACATTCACCTAACAATTTATTAAATATGCCACTGACATGTATTATCTCTATTTTTGTTTATTATTACTTAACATTAAGACGGGGTTCTCAATCGAATTTCTTGATTAGTTTATTGTAAAGCAAGTGTTGCCTAATCACGAACTGCCTTTTGAAATATTTATTTTTGGAGTAGCATGAATTTTTATAAGGTGGTTAGCATGAATTTTAAATAAGGTGCTTCTTCAGTGTAGTGCACATATTTAAACAATACAAACAATTTATAATGAAATCATCTATTTCGAAAAACTGCTGAGTCATTTTCCGGAGGTTGCGTCATCTGTTCATGATGGTGGGTGTGGCAATCACCATTATATTGCTTTAAAAGTACTCTGGAGGGTGCAAGGGATTACCAAATCTTCTTTTTAAAGGCGAGGTTGGGGTGTGGTGAATTAGTGCGTGTTCATTCTCCGAAGCATTACCACCACTTCTTCTGTTTATGGAGAGGGGGCCAGAAGATAGTTTCGCTGAACTGCTGCATCAGTACAGATACCACTCTTTGATCTAGGCCAAAAGGACAAGTACGCGTAATCTAGTTTTCTACCAGGATTTACCTCCTCCAAAAATAAAAAAAAATACAAAACACCGAAACAATATATATTGTAAGAGGTGAGGAGGGGAATATGGAGCAAGTCCTGATAATGGCGGAAGCAACAGTTTATGATATCAAAAATACTTTATTTCATATATATTTTTAAAAGAAGTGGGAATACGGAGTCAGGCCCGGAAACAGTTGATGCAGTTACGATCTCCAAATTACTTTATCTAATATTAAAAGCTGAAACACTGTACGATTTACACATTACATTATTTAATTTTTTTTAAACGGTGAGATGACGGGGGTATGAAATCAGTCAAGGAAATGGCCGAAATCGTTTACGGGTAAAACATTACTATATTTCATGCATAGTTTTAATAGTGGGGTTGGGCTTACAGAGTCAATCCATGAAATAGCTGTAACATTTTACATTTTGGACATTAATTTATTCAATGTATATTTATAACAGTGTAATGGGGGATGAAAAGGCAGTGCCGGAAATGGATGAAACATTTTACGATTTAAACATTACTTTATTTTATGTATATTTTTGAAAGACATAGTTATTATTTTCGTTTAAAGGGGGGGGGCGATAATGTGGGTTAAATTTATGAAAAATGATTGTCTTAATTAGTAACATATCTGAGAATTATGAAAAATAATGAAATGTGAGTTAATTGATTTAGTTTTTTTACAAGGGGATCTCCATTTATCAAGGCCCGGAGGCCACCCGGGGATAAGGGTTACTGCGTGTACAGTACCTTAGTATTGGAGATTTCATAAAGGGTCTTAATTAAAGGGGGGGTTCATCAGGAATTTGTTTATTTTTTACTTGTAGACATTGAAGTTGTAGTCAGGTGAAAAACAGGCAAACGGAACAGAGTTCCACAGCCGTGCACTTCTAAGAAACAAGCTTTGTTCATGGAATCTACGTTTTGGTTTTGGCACATATAAAGAGTGGAGAATATTTTTGGCAGCAGTTTCAACTAGACGGGTGTTTTTCGTGAAAGATTGGCGAGGGGGGACTGATTTGGAGCTCAGACGAGCACTTGCCATGGAAATAACGATAAAACAAATGCAGGCTCACAACGTCTCTCCTGTGGGAGAGGGGTTGCAGGGAAGAGAAAACGGCATCCCCCCACGAAGCCACGAAGTCTATTTTGTACTCTGTCAAGGCATGATAGGCTGGTTTTAGCAGCTCCTGCCCAGACTTAGCAGCAGTATTCCATCCTTGGACGTACTTAGCTTTTATGTAGATAGAGAATTGCATCAGCAGTGAGATATCTTCTAAAGCGGTAGAAGGATACTACCATTTTTCCAGCGAACGTGGCAATTGACATGATGTACGTATTCTATTTCAGATTAGGTGTAAAGATCAAGCCCAGAATGCTTTTGGTGAGTGATAATGTCGATTAAATTATGATAAAAGTGATTGTCGAACTTAGTAACATATCAAAGAATTATAAAAATTGATGAAATGTGAGTTAATTGATTGCCGAGTTTGTAATGATATAATCAACCCAGACAATACATTATTATTTTTCGTAAGAGTGGGGGCGATAATGTGGGTTAAAATTATGAAAAATGGTTGTCGAAATTAATAGCATATCCAAGAATTTATAAAAAATAATACAATGGGAATTAACTGATTTATCTCTATGTACTGAAATAATAAGCCCAGACAATTTATCAGTTTCTGTAGCTGATCAACAATATTTTTCTGAATTTTCAATGTTAACTTATGGGAATGACGTCACATTTGTAGTGGTGAGTAGAAAACCACATGATTATGTTGCTTTTTTACGGACTTCGGAGTTCTTTATGAATTAACAAACCTTCACTTTTGGGGTGGGGCTGGAGAGAGTAATGCCCATTTTGAAGTGGTGCAATCTCCCACAGTGTCATATTTCAAAAATATGGAATAACTATGGGCTCATATTCAGGAAATGGCATCGTTTCTCTTACTGATATGTTGTTGGTGGTTGTGGTAGTAAGGGGGAAGAAATGTATTTTATTGAAAATTGTGGTAAAGTAAAAGTTGCCTAACGATCATTCCCATCAATGCATTTATGTAATTATTTGGAAAACCTGCTGAGTTATGGTCAAGAAATGATATCATTTAACTTAAAATGATGCTGCTAGTAGTAGAGAGGGAAAGAACACAGTAATGTGGAATTTTGTAATGAAGCAAGGTTGCCTAATCATAAAGCTTCTCAACACATTTGTTTATATGTTTGTAAAGCCGTCTGAGTAATCTTTTGAAAATGGCGTCTTTTCTCCAAAAAATTTTAATTGTCGGTAGTGGGGAAAAATAAACAGAGTAATGTAGAATTTGATAATGAACCAAGGGGTGGCTAATCAGTTAACTGTGTCAGTGTAGTTATGCATTAACTTTAAATCCTGCTAAGAGATCTTCCAAAAATTACGATTTTTCTTACAATAACAGTGCTAATAATAAGGGAGGAAAGAAGCACAATAATGTTTAAATTTATGATAAAGCAAGGGTTGGTGAACTCATTAACCAACACAATGTATTTATGCATTAATTAGGAAATGCTAATGATCAATCTTCTAAAAATGATTTCAATTTTCTTAAAATCATGGTAGCCTTGGTGGAAAGAGAACATATTTTATATATTTTGTACAATGCCTGTATGTTAAATTGTTTCATATACGTATTACCCGTCCGAATGTAGGTAAACATATTTTAAATATGCGTTGTAAATTACTCGTCGCAAAAAAGTAAAATTATTTCATAAACCTTCTGTAAATTACCTGCCCTAGGGAAGGTACAATTATTACATACGTGTAATAGCCGTCCTAGGGTAGGTAAAATACTATTTTGCTCAAAATAGCAAATATTACATACACATTACAAATTCCTCTCTCCAATTAATAACAATTATATTCAAAATCAGCTTCAATTTCCTCATTGTTTATATGGTTCCGAGCAACGTCGAGTAGCCCATCTAGTAATATGATTATATATATATATATATATATATATATATATATATATATATATATATGGTATTGCAACATCTTGTCAGACGAGTGCCACTCCCTCAGACACTTAAAGTCCATGAACCCTAAAATGAATTTATTTTTAAATGTCCTACCGGAGAATTCACACGCTCAAGCAGGTATGACACTGAACACGGTCATTGAGAGCAATTATTATACGCTTCCTTCATTTCAGGCCTCCACGTGTCAAAACTTTTCCATCGCCACAGGACCATTTTTATAGACAAATGTCTGAGGGAGTATCTATACACAGATGATGTTACATAGCTTAGCTTTGTACGACAGCAAAGTATCTCTCTCACTATTCAAAAATACGAAATATATATATATATATATATATATATATATATATATATATATATATATATATATATATATATATATATATATATATATACCGACAAGGAAAACACATTTTTTTTACTTTTCAAATGCGTACAGACGTATATCACAGCCTACTCAATAATGCCACGTAACGTTATCTTTCTTTATGTCGATCCTGGCTTATCGCAACCGCTATAATTTATTTAGCCTTTTTTTTTTTAAATCACTACTATTTATTTGACAAAATATTTTAATTTGTATATATATATATATATATATATATATATATATATATATATATATATATATATATATATATATATATATATCCATGACTCTTTAATAATAAATACGAAATGTGAATAAATAAAAAATATTATTCCTTGTATGTTTCCATCAGGCAAAGCCGGGGAAACTGAGATGTATCAATACTGCTTAATTATGTGGCACATTTTAAATTATAATGGAAGTGTATATTTAATATTTTATAAATCTAAATTAAGTATGAATATTATCATTTAACCACGTTATGATTCATAGGGGAAATATTGCGACATTATTATTCATCTAGAGGGTATTTAATCGGATAAATTATAAATTTATTGATATTTTACGAATAAAATCAAACGTTTTAGCAATTTATTTACTTAACATTACTGAACCTAACGTAATATATGTATGGCCAACTTTTTTTTGCTAAAGTTAATTTCATATTTCTGAATTTTTCTCCTTTCTTGTTATAAACTAAATATTATGCAGTAAGAATAAAATTGCAATAAAAAACTATATCAAAAAGTCTCTATATATTTTGTAAGAAATGCATTCTAAACACAAAAAACAGAATTCTTCAAGAAATATTATATGGGTGGAGGTAAATTACTACTGAATGTAAAGAAAGGGAAAAATTATTTATTTTCCCATAAGTTTTAAAGGAAGAGCTCTCATCTTTCGAAGTATATGTGTGTAGTAAAAAAATGTTACTAATCCTCGTGTTATTTAATTATTTATATTTTAATATTATATTTGGTAAGATAGAGAGAGCACATCTTATTTAAAATGCATTCCAGGGCTGCCATCTTTTTTATTAATCAATAATGGAAAGCAATTTTGAGAAACGACATCACGCAATCGTGTTTTTATGGTCGATTAGAGTGTTTCAAATATGGTAAAATTTTAAATCTCTCCATTATTAGATTGTTTATTCACATTGCTAAAGCTAACCCTTCAATAAGATTTTACTTCAGAAAAGTGTTTGAAATATCATATTAGAATGCTCATGACGGCATTTTTTGTAATAAAAAAACGAAGACGATTCGTACCACAGATTAAACCGTAAGAATTTGAATTAATTTAAAAATATGAATAAGTTTTCATAGTAATATACTTTATATTTGATGAGTTACAACAGAAAGGATATTTATCTGCCTTCATCATAGTTGCTGGAATTGATAATCATTGCCGCATTGTTTTCGACTAACATGCGCACACATTTGATGAGCTGCAAGGATTCAAACGCCATTATTATATACTAACATCAGAAAAAGAGCTTGCAAACAAATCTCTATAACAGAAATGGTCAAACCCTTTTGACAAATGTAAACAGAATAACCATTCGTGTGCGAAATAAAACAGCCAGAAGAAATCGAAAAAAAATACATAGGTTTTTGATTATAAAAAAAGAGTAAAAATATGTTAGTCAACAGGGCTAAGCCATTTTTATAAATTTACCCAGCCCATATTAATAAAGAAAGCTCTACTAGATTGGTGAAAAAGGAACCGCCGCACTGTAATAATAAGCAGATCATAATGACTATACAACAGTCAAGCTTCATGGTAAATACTGTTAATTACATATTTGGTTTCGAAAATGATTAGGGCACTTTTGTTAAACAGAGGTAGAGAGTATAAATCACTTTATATTCAGCTGTAAAGTTCTATTAAGGGACGGCTTCTTTACAATGGGGCACAAGAAATGAACGATGCACGATACTATTAACACTCCAGGTCCGGTTAGTTGAATAATTTCGTGCACTGTGTCTTGGGTTACAATGATTTGGCGGCAAACACCTTCATCAATATTGCAAAATACACACATAAGGGATGTTATAAAATAGTCACAGACTATTACACTGGCAAGTCTCAACGTCGGTTAACGTTTGTTGATCTAAGAGGGATCGGTGTGCCAAGCTGATATATGCGCACAATGAAGCGTAGAAATGGTTCCATTTGACAATCTGTATAAACTTCAATATCAGATGAAGACCCAAATCCTCAGAGCATGTATCAGAAAACAACTTTAAGTAACCTATACACCATCGCTAAGAATATTGTATTACCAACAAGTACTTACCTAGAAAACCGAGGTATAAGTCTGAAATTCTGATATGGGACAAGAGGGAGATACGAGCGATCTTCACATGAATTATATATATATATATATATATATATATATATATATATATATATATATATATATATATATATATATATATATATGAATGAATATATATGTATATATATATATATGTGTGTGTGTATGTGTGTAGTGGAAATGGTAATTAATAAAAATTGAAGACAGTGCTCACTATTGGTGTAGAGCAAATATGCGTTTTATTTTTATTACCGTATCTTTCTGTTCAGTTACATTATTGTTGAATATAAGGAGAAACAATAATGTAACTTAATAGAAAGATACAGTAAGAAAAAATAACACGTATATATATATATATATATATATATATATATATATATATATATATATATATATATATATAGATATAGATATAGATATAGATATATACAGTGCCGGCAAAAAGAATGTTCGCACTTGATTTTTTTTCAAAAGCTGCAAATTTAGGCTAAATTTAATGTAACTGTTTAAACAGCCTATTCCTCAGTTTATTCGTCTTTTATTCTTCTATTATTTTACGTGCTCACATTTGAATTGTAATTGAAATATTCTTATGTTCACGTGAATATAAAAAATAACTTCAAATTGGGGAGGCAAAAAAAAAAGTCCGCAGCAACAAGTCCGCTGAAAACGAGCTTAAATTATCGCCCCGAAATCAGCTAAAAATATCCGCCAACAGGTAACAAAACATCTCGAATCGTAATCGTGATTCCAGGTTATACAATAAATCATTTACTCCATAGGTCATGTCTTTCTCTTAGTGATCGTCAGAACCTCATTAATCTCAACCTTTCTGGTTTAGCCAATCGAGAAATCGGCCGCAGATTGAAACAAGATGAGAAAACAACGAACAACTGTGCAAAAGCACTAACACCCCAGCAGTATTTGTGATGCCATGAAATCTGGTCGTAGTTGAGTTCCTTATTACAGGAAAAACAATGCTATCAAGCAGCCTAAGAAACAGATTTTAAACGGTTCACTAAATGCAACGACTTGTTAAAAATTGCTCTCTTTCTCGTGTCAAGGACAGATTCAAGGGATTTTATTTGCGCGGATATGTTGCAAGACGCATGCTAATGATTTATGTACAGAGCATAAAGCGCATTCTGAACTCCGTCAGATTCAATGAAGATCACGACTCTTCATATTGGTCAAAAGTGCTTTTTAGCGACCAAAGCAAGTTCAATAGGCTAAGCAGTGATGTTCCAATATTGCTCCTGGTTTGTGAGCGTGCGTTTTTATAATAAGTATTTTTATAATAAGTAGTTTTATAATAAGTATTTTTATAATAAGTATTTTTATAATAAGTATTTTTATAATAAGTAGAGCTTTTATGATGAGGAGGCGCAGGTTGCAATTGAGATATCTACAATGGCGGTATTATTGACATTAATATATTTCTGCATTCATTTTGTGGTTACTGCGTAGTAATAAGGGATATGACAAGAGCATAGTCATTTCTTTGTTTTGATTCTCATGATCATATCTATTGATATCTCATATGTTTTTTTTTTATGCAGAATAATATGGTTCTCGGTTGATTCATAGTGTCTGGCAGTGTCGGGAATATACTCGAGAGTTAAAACAATAAAAAAAGTGTATGCTATTGCATAGCCCTCCTGAAAATAAACAGTGAAATTTTAATCAAGTCAATGTTATGACCATTAGTACAATTGTTTTGTGGCATGTAATCTTATAAAGCATTTGATAACATGCAGTTGGCTGAGAAGATTTTTTTTTATTTTCGTCGGTGTCAGTATATTTCGTCATAATAAATTGGTCGCTTTGTTTTTTTTTGGCAATAAAAGATAAATCGAAGTGTAGGTATTTTAATATTTTTTGTAAAATTTATAATTAGGCTGAATTAAGATTCAGTAAAAGTAGTTATAATTATTTTCGTTTATATCATTCGTATAAATATTGTTTAAGGGGCTAAAATGCGTTTAATATGTTCTTCGACGATATAATTAAGTAATTTGTTATTAATAATTGCGTGCTTCATGAGAGAGTGGCTTATAAACTCGTTGTCAGATGAACTGCGTTTGCCTCAGTAGGTGAAAGTTTCATTAAGTCCATTTTATACCTACAGGGCCAGTCACTTAGAAGATTTGATACTTATCGAAGAATAAAATTGAATGGAATCGAAGAATGTAATTGTGTTATATATATATCGATATATATATATATGTGTGTGTGTGTGTGTGTGTATGTGTGTGTGATACCTACAGCGGCATATATACGGCATAATCGCGTTGACACACCGGTTCTCGTACGATCACCGAAGTTAAGCAACGTAGAAACTTGTAAGTTACATATGGACAACCATTTGGGAATTCTCGGCGATGTATGTGCTCTCCGCTTATCTCGGCATTTTTGTCCAGTCGTCTTGTACATGCACTTCATTTTCAACTGGCATTTTACAATGACAACACCCAGGAGATGTTTGGTTGAGGTTTGCGCACCTCTTCCCACAAAAAAAAAAATCACGCGCAGGCACCCTTTTGTGGGTATCCATAATCCGATAAAGACTGAAGGATCCCCTTATATATATATATATATATATATATATATATATATATATATATATATATATATATATATATATATAGATATATATATATATATATATATATATATATATATGTGGGGGGGCCAACAAATGGATCACTGAAGGTCAATAGAGATTAATATTTTCGTAGCGTCTTAGGGTTTCTTTTAATGCATAATTAGTGATATTCTTGTATATATATATATATATACATATATATATATATATATGTGTGTGTGTGTGTGTGTGTGTGTGTGTGTGTGTGTGTGTTTTATTATTATACCGATCGTTTAATTAAGAGGGGCGTTTGTCAAAATACTTTTACTATCGATTTCATTAAAGTGTATTCTTTGGGTGTACAGAAAAGATTATGTCTAATAGTTTTGTTTTTTTTTTCTGAGGAATATACTCTATAACTGGAAAATATATATGACATAATTAGTATATTGTTGTTTGCTAAGTTGTAGACGGGAATTCGTGATTATAATAAGGCGAAGAGGATAGGTTGTTTTTAGATTTTTACGTTTCCGGATATGTAACCTGTTATTATCCGCCTATAATTTTTGTTCTATTTTATCCGGTTGTATTTAATTTATTATTATTTATTTAGTGCTTCTCGGTATGACTTCTACGCATATTGTTTTAATTTAGATGTGTCGAATACAATTCAATCTAATTCATTATATTACTAGCGGGGGTGCTGGCGTTGCCCGAGTGTTTGTTTCCGGGACGGGGGGGGAGTTTAAAAAAATGTTATGGTAGGTAAGTAGGAAGGATCAAACCCGGAGTCATGAGTAAAAGTAGGAAAATAAAGTGTGAAAGAAAAACAAAAAAAACAAACATCTGCAACGTTAACAGTTCGGCCACCAAGAAAAGTCCATTCAAGTTGTTTAGGAAAGAAAAAAAAACGACTACGGTAGGTCGACGCGAACGTGAACATATAATTTGAATTGGCCAGCACGCTAACCACTACGCCACAGAGCACTGCAGCTTAGTTTAGTTATTTTAAATAACTTCACATGAAAGAACTAAGAAGCCAAACCGGTGTTCTCTTCTCAACTGTTCCTTGTGAACGATCCCAAAACGGTGTTAAGTGGTGGCAGGGGAAGGAGGAATTTATTAGAGAGAAAATATTTTACCACTTCCATTGATCTTAACCGATTTTGGCCGTGACTTCTCAGCAGAAAAAAGTATAGAAATCTAAGATTATCGAGGAATTTGAGAAATAATAAGCCTATAACACACCTCAGATATTGTTCTGCCGTTTGTGAATATTATATTTGCATGAAATATCTTGATTTTTAATCCTATTAAGGTCAAAATCAGCGGGAAAACGAGTCCATTTTATTTATATAGAGATATTGTTCAGTGTGTAATAATAAGAACTCGATTAGATTTATTGGCGCATGTAATGGTTGTGCTGATGTTATTGTAGTACGAAATCAGTTTCTCCTTTTAATTAGTAAATAAGTATACATTCGAAGTTAAAGGTCCAGCCTTAAGGCGGTCGCGAATATTCGGATATATTTTGATTTCCGTTTTTTTCTGAGAGTTTTGTAATACTTTTGGCTAACAATTATATGCAAACTTATTTTCATAGTCTAATATATTTGGGGAGATAACGGGGGCAAGATGTAGGTGTTTTTATTATTGGGACATTATTGTCTAGAGCTAGATTTATGTATAATCTTCTGGAATCTGGGTAATTTATTCATTCTCTCTGTCCCTATATATATATATATATATATATATATATATATATATATATATATATATATATATATATATATATAGATAGATAGATAGATAGATAGATAGATAGATAGAAAGATATATATAGATATATATATAGAGAGAGAGATAGACAGAGGGAGAGAGAAAGAGCGAAGAAGGAAATAGATAGAGAAAGGAGGAAGAACTACGAGAGAGACTTAGAAATACATACGCAGGTATCAACTAACATGTCTCTTACTTGTCTCGGTAAAAATGTAAACTTATTCGTTATTTTAACTCCAAAGTCTCTGAGATTCTATTCTATATTGAATTCGAACCTCCTTATCTTATTTTTACCTCTACAGACGTCTAAGATCAGGTTGATAGATATACGTGTTGATCTTATTTCATGAACTTTATAGTAGTCTATTTTTAAAGAAAGAATAAAACGAATGAATGTGAACTGTTAATCTCGGGCTTTCTTTCGTTTTTTGCTTTTGCATTCAAGAGAAATAAACGTTCAAGTGTGTCGTCATATTTTATCATGGGCATGAATTCTATGACTATTGAAGCTTATAATCATTGTCTGTATTAATAAGATATTAAGACATCTATTAATATACCCATAAAACAAACTTGATAGAAATAGGATATGCTTTAAGCATTGAGATTTTCGATAAACTAATAGAAACGTGATTATAATTAAACGATGTTATTATTTACCCTGGTTTACATAGCTATATTTTATAGACCAATCATCTGATCAATTTATATATATATATATATATATATATATATATATATATATATATATATATATATATATATATATATATATATATACATCAATTACATTTTGCCTGCTATTCCTGATATTTAAAACATCCTGGCCATTTAGATGTGAAACAAATGTATAATCAACTAAATATAAGTAATTTTTGAAATAAATAAATATGATGTTTATTTGGAAATCTTCTAATAATTGAAGTGTATATTTGAACACATAATATTCAAGTGGATTACTAAAAACAACGAATTGCATCAAACATGCTTATATACATTGGACTGATAACTGTGTATAAGATATAAAGTGAAATTCTTACCAATCTTTTCTGCAGAAGTAGAGTTCGATATGTCGTAAAATAATCCAGTAGTTATGGTTTCAGAATAGTAGTTCTGAAATGAAAAAAAATGACGTTCGTTAATTCGCTAGTTCTGTAAACATCAAGCAGCCGCTGTAAATAATCACGGCATTATTCCCCGGAATCTGCAAAATTGCATCTAGTTCTATTAAAAATTCGTATACTGAACCAGAAAATAAAAGATAAATAATACGTTGTAGTCGCATATTTGGATTGCCTTGATAATATCACCAGCCGAGTCGGACATTACAATTGGCAGTTTTATGTTCATGACCTTTTTTATTTACATACACCTTAAGGTATATTTTTTTGTCAAATATATTGTCGATGATATTCTTATAAAATAGTGAGGCATTTTTGTTAGTTAAGAAATAGTAATAAAGTATGTGTTACTGTAATATAACATAAGCAGAAAAATAAAATAAACGGGGAAATGAGCAAATATAATAAGTAACGTTGTATTGACTTATTGTAATATATATATATGTATATATTTATATATATATATATATATATGTGTATATATATATATATATATATATATATATATATATATATATATAATACAAGACTGATAAATTAAAAAAATAAAAAAAATGTATCCATCTTAAATGTGGAAATTGATGACTCGCACAGCTGGTAAGAAATTCATTTTTATAGTATGAAAATGTTAGTAATTGCAATTAAGAATAGGAAATTGGATCAAATGTTTGAAATATGTCTTCTTCCTAAGATTAAGGGTGGTGGTGTTTGATCAACACTGCTGGGGAGCCATGATGTAATATACTGTGTTGTTTTTAAATCCCCGAAACAGTGTTTCATGGTAAACAACTGATGATCCCTTGCAAAATAAATTATTGGTATTATAGTACATTTGAGAGCGGGTTAATGCTGTGATTGAAGGTGATTAAATGACTTACTGACTAGATGGTTTTTAACGAACGATAAAAAAATATTTTTTTATAGTTTTAAAGGTTATAAACTTCCAAGACTATATATATATATATATATATATATATATATATATATACACACACATATATATACATATATATGTGTGTGTGTGCGCAATTTTTCTATCGCCATCTCCATATATATATATATAGTAACACAGGCAGACATATGTGTTTACATCTGGAGCGAAAGTTCTAAAATGTTCCAGAATTTCGATAAAAGTGCTGATTAAGTATTAAACTCCTAAACTCGACATTTGCTTTTTTCTGATTCTTTAAACATTTGGCATTTAATTAGATAAGTAATGATGTTCATGAACATGTTTAATGAAAGGTGACACGAAACAACAGGAAAATCAGTAATATAATTTTCTTACATAGGTATTGTAAAACGAAACATATCCACTCGGAAGTGTTCTGTATAAAACTTTCGAAACATATTTTTGAGAATATTTTTTTGATACGTTATTAAAATTGTGATGGGAAAACTTTTCTTTTTTTTTACTAACCAAGCAGATTTGCTCCATGTGATCAATGTTTATGTTATTTAAAATTTCCATAAATAATCATTAAAAAAAAAAAAGAAAAATGGCATGCATAAATTAAAGAACAGGATAGTGGGTAAAACGCCTCCACATATCATAGAATGCCCTAATACATAATAACTATTCAGAAAATTATTATAGCATGAGGAAACTCTGTAAACAAAGGTATGTTTCCTTGCTATATGCCTATATGTTAGCATACAGATTTGGACGGTTCGATAATTTTTTTCTAATATAAAAAACAAAACAAAAGAAAATTCGGATTAAAATAATAGCAGTAATTTTCATATATAATACATTGATCTGAAAAATTACTCCCTAAAACAAAGTGCCTTAAGACTGCAACAACAGATGCCACATGCAAATTTATTATGTCTAGACTATTAACCACTATATTATGTAACTTTAGAGCGAAATTTTTTATACGTTTCCTTGTAAAAATAAAATCAAACATTACATCCTAGTAGCAACATCATCAAAATCGCAGCATTTTTAGAGAAAGTATTTCCTATTTTTCCTCCTAAATACAAACACTTCCTTCCATCCCAAGTAACCACAAAGAGGAAATATTCACATTCTACAGACATTTCGCTTGCACACTTCGTAACTGAATCAGATCCTAATAGACATAACATAATCTTTCTATTCCCCCCCCATTCTCACATTCAGCCGATTCACATGTCCTGAGAGCTGACAAATCGATTTTTCCGAAATCTCTCATTTAATACATAAATGAACGCGCAAGAACGTTACAAATATGGCGGTACGCTCTACAAGATATAATCGTTTATAAAATAAACAAACGCACCAACCACGCATGAACAGTACATTAAATATGATATTTTTTTTACAATTATCTAAAGTCATATTAACAACACGACACTGCCCTCCCAAACAAAATGTCACCCCCCAATATGTACGGGTACTAATCTGTATTGTTCGATTCCGGGGAGATTTAGCTGACCTTGCGCGATGATATTTTTGTTGTTTTACATTGTTTAATAATTAGTCTGGTTTCTTTAATCATTTCTTACATTTTTTTTACCTTTGTCTTTAATGCGGGTGATTCAAATTTCTTATATTTCTTTGTTTAGGAATATAAACCTCATATAGCGTATCTTGTCCGCATAGGTTATCGATTATGACAAGGAGATGAGGCCAGCGAGAGAGAAAGAGAGAGGGAGAGAGAGAGAGCGTTACGACACATATACACAGAGATAGACAGAGAGAGAAAAATAGGAAATACAAACTGCGATAGATATTATTCAGCATAAAAAAGTAATGAAAAAAAGGAACGAGATATGAAGAGAGTAATATAGAGAAAGAGAGCGTGAGAAGACTGGGAAGAATACATACATAGAGTGACAGCGAGGAGATCGAGAGGAAGACAGAGAGATAAAACAGGATGTAGATATTTTTCGCCGTCTAATTTACTTTTTATCGACCAACACCAGCAAATTTTTCACGACGTCAACGACATCTACAACAGTTTTAATGTCTTCTCTCTCTCTTTCTCTCTCTATCTCACACACACACACACGCTCTCTCTCTATCTCTAATTCAATACATACACAGTTCAGTATGTACTCTCTCTCCCTCTCTCTCCCTTTATATATTCTTCCAAACTATCTCTCTATATATCTCTATCTCTTTCTCGCTCGCTTTATATATTATTTTTTTCTGCCCAAATGAACAAACAAACATTCTACGGCGTAACTGTTATGTACACAATGTTTTTATTTCCTCTCTCCTTCTCATTTTTTCTCCCTTTATCTATATATCTATCTATATATCTATATATCTATCTGTCTGCCTGTCTGTCTTTCTGTGCGTCTGCTTTTATCTCTCTCGTGTGCATGCTTTTTACAATTCTTTTTTTCCGATATAAAAATATATATTTTCCGGTGTAAACAGTACTACATTTATTTTTCCCTCGATAAGGTAAGTGAAAATGATATTAGGAATAGGCTCGAATCGAACACTGTAGGCAATTGTTATGGATAATGGAAATTAGAACCTTAGGATTTTAGTCTATTGTTAATTTTATTAGAATAAGTAAATATTATTAATGTTAGAAAAAGAGTAGAGTATCTATTCTTTTAGAAATCTTGATATTAACTGTGTCAGTTAAGTGAATGCACGATGCGAAGTCAAATATATTGTTTAAAAAAGGTTGGATATTAACCAATTAGTATTGAGGATATTTGTTTTCCAAAAGTGTGATGAATGAACATGTGTAAAAAGCGTGACATAGTCACGGTGGTCGACAGTACACTTCTGTCGTCATAAACAAAGGCGATTTCTCGATACATTAAATCGGTTGGTTCGAAGCTAAGAAGGTGGACAGAGCTAGTGAGAATAAGGAGATAATCGGGAGAGATCGAGAGGAGATCCCCTTAGAAGCGAAGGGAGGAATGTAGACCATGTAGATATCCAAGTTTGAATCCTGACATCATAAATCGGCCGGTTGAAAAATAAAGGAATCATTAAAAATGTGTAACTGTCTGTCCCGTTTCGTCATTCTTTACAACCAAAAATGTAAATAGATGTATCATCATTTTGTAACGAAATGTGTACAACACTTCCAATCATTATGGACCCTTCCCACCAGCAACGATAATGTATCTTCTCCTTTTTTATATTTGTAAAAAACTGTGGCATCATATCTTTAACTCGTATTATTATGAAGTCCCCAGGAATCATTCCAGTCCCTCATTATCATCATAGTCGTCATGACGTGCAAATAACAGTTATAAATATATATCTCTCATCATCACCATTGTTAGCATCGTTATTTCATGTATTATGATCCCCCATTGAATGCAATAATAATATGTGTGTCTATCTATATAAATAGATGTATGTATAGAAAGATAAATGTGTCAAAGAAAATTAAAATATTATAAAATATATATGTATATGTATTTTATATAAAGGAATCATTAACTTTTAGCTTATCTTAAAAAAAAACTTTTTATTTGTCAGCATAAAACTTGTTTTTAAATTAAATGTTGGAATGTTTTATTGAATAAATATGTTTGATATATATATATATATATGCATATATATATATATATATATATATATATATATATATATATATATATATATATATGAACAGAGTGAAGATAAGAGAGAGACATAGAAAGACACAGGGAGATACATAGATTAAAAGACGTGAAGGCAACATTCCTCTCAATGTTTCGTCTAATTTGGACGCCACATTTTATTGAGAATATAATTTAGAAAATGATACATTTTATACGTTTTTGATACGTGTATGTATACTATACTGAATCTCTCTCTCTCTCTCTCTCTCTCTCTCTCTCTCTTTATATTCCTCTTTTCAAGAAAACCTCTTAGCTTCGGCCATGTGAATTTCACATATGTTCTAGTAATTATCTTGTAAAGGAGATATATTCGTTCCACTTCGGATCAACATTTTGATCTGGACTTCTAACACAAATAAGGTCTTGTTTAAGCCAGTATGATGAAGAGAAATGAAAAAAAAATATGTCTACAGCTGAACGGACACACACACGCACACACACATATATATATATACACACACGAATATATATATATATGTGTGTGTATGTGTGTGTGACGATATGCTCTATTACTCCCGTTTATTGTTAATGTCCCTTTCTACTTCTTTACACTATTTTCTCAGTTTTTTCTCTTTATTCTTATTTTTCGCCCATCTTGTCTTTTAGCAACACCTGTATTTGATGTTAAATATATCCGCAATTTCAACGGTCTGTACTTAGATATTAAAACGTTATTTTTACATTACCATCGTCAATGTTGAATGGTTGTAGTCTCTATTTTTTATTAGATGAAGATATTTATTTATTTGAAGCATAAATAACATAGCAATGGGATCCAAAATATTGAATATAATTAAATCTACGAACGATATTTTTGACAAGTATTTGTTGCTGAAACATGTTGAGGTTACCATGCGTTGGCATTCATTTCCACAATTCCGTAGCGATATATTTTAATAATAGTAATCAATTTGACAAAAAAATATTCATGGGAACTCTGTCTGTGCTTCGTCGGGCTGAAGACACCCCATTTTAGTACTACTGGAATATTAGAATCCGTTGCTATCTACGTTTTATAATGAGGAGCAAGAGTGTTATGATTTCCGCATTGTTTAGGTTTACTTCTAAAACATGCTAGAATTTACTTATAATGTCATTTCGATTGAATTCGTTGTACCCGACACCTTTCCGACATGTATATTCTTTATTTATAATAAACATGTTAACGATTTATTTTTATAAAATCTATTAAACTGTCCGTATAAAATTCCTTTACGTATGATTCAACTACTCATAATAGTTCGACTACTGTGTAAAGAATACATTAGTAATAAACTATTGCCCATAAAAGGGGCCACATACAGGCTTTAATATTTCATAATGCAAAATGTGCGAGAGATTCAACCGGATTCGAAAACACTACTTGTTAGTTAATCCTTGTTTGCTAGTCTTTTAACCATGTTTATTTCCATACATCGTTTTCCTATAATATTGTCTTTCTTTATTTTGAAACTAAGTATTATTTTTTCTTCTGATTCGCACCTTACGTTTCCTTAGTTCAGACCTATTTTTTATGTTTTGCAGTTTAATTGATTTACAAAGAATCAGTTTGTGTTTATAATGCATTCACTGGCGAGAGACAGAAGTAAGCGTAAATAAAAATCTAAACTTTAAATGTTTTTTTTTTTCAATCTTATGCTGGCAACTCTCAATCCACACTTTATGTATTTTTCTCTAATGCATAATATATCAATTAGTTTGAAGAGAGTTCTTCTGTAAAAAAAAAATGAGATTGTGTATATAGAGAAATCTGGCTAATTATGTAGCCAGACTTTGTGGAAGCATCCTGTAGATTATGTTGCCATACTTTGTGGGCACCCTATATATATATATATATATATATATATATATATATATATATATATATATATATATATATATATATATATATATTGCCAATTTAGTTTTATAAAACTTCAGTTGCGAGAGATTTAGTTTACATAACCAGTTGGACGGACAGGCCAAAGCTTACTTAGTGACATCGCCCGTATTATTTATACGCGTGTTTTCTAAAATCTTCGACATTAATATCGGCAATTCGGCAATTACCGGATTCAAACAGCATAGCATGATAATAGTGTTGGGCGAGAACAAAGAATAGGAATCAATAAGTGAATATGTGACATAACAGGTATTTTCTGTAAATGAAAATTCATATTTGGACAATCTCACATAAAGTTTATCTATACACCGTAAAGGTGCCTAGATGCATAGATAATTGTATATCAGATAATTATTTACTTTTCAAGAGATTAAAGTAAATGTTATGTTGTGGAAATACAGTTTCTTATATGCATGTGGTGGCAGCGTACTGATAAATAGTTTTGTGGGTAATAAAAACATACTTAGTTCGCATGAAAACTTTCATTAAAAGTTGTTTTTGTTTGTCTGTATAAATTGCAAGATTATTTATATAATTTATTATCGTACACAAGAGTACTTCGTTCCAAACATAAAAGTATTTTTCTTCCTTATTATTTAGCAACTGAAGGCCTAGGCAATAAAGATTACATACGAATAAAAAAAGACTTGGTTAATTGCGATGAATCTAGAAGTCGTTAATAAAATACTGCGATTATTGCTCAATAAATATACAATGAAAATGTTCAAGACGCCTTTCGTGCCTGGGGGGGAAGCCAGCTAAATCTGACTGAGATGATGGCAGATAGAAGTACGAGAATGAGTTAAATTTATTTGTATGACATTTTTAACATATCCCCCTCCTTAACAAGCATGCAAACCTTAGATTACTAGGTTAAAACAATAACGTCGCCCAATGAAATACTGCCAGTAAAAAATTATATATATATATATATATATATATATATATATATATATATATATATATATATATATATATTATTTATAGTTAATGATATTTATATTTCAATGATAGTGCGTAGTTGCTGTCTGTAATTTATTTCGACTACGTAAGGAATCCGGTAAAAATGTAAATATAAAAAACGCAAGTAATTCTTTTATCACCACGTCTCATATTAGCATTAAAAAAAATTAACTATACTTCTACAAGTTTAACACAATATAAATATCTTTCTCATCTATTGCTTTAATAGGTACTTTTATTTATTTTTTTTTTCGCATTTGTATGTCTATGCTTTATTTGTAAACATGAATATCCCGTATGCCTAATCCGGAAATATATTAATCTCGCGCAAGAAAGGTCTAATCCGGTGAACATTATTTATCGCAAATTGCACCCCCCCACACACGCACATATATCCACACATATATATATATACATATATATATGCATATATATGTATATGTAATATATATATATTATATATATATATATATATATATATATATATATATATATATATAGTAAGTTATAAAATATATATGGCGATTAATAACTAGCTCTCCCTACGTCTTGAGCAATTTTGAATAAAATACTTAAAGTTTACGCATAAATGTATACTTTCGTATATTTATTTTATGTGAGTAAATGAAGTAGCTCTCTCTCTCTCTCTCTCTCTCTCTCTCTCTCTATATATATATATATATATATATATATATATATATATATATATATATATACAGGGAAGTCGCTTCAGAAAAGGTGCGAAGAAAATGAATGTAAGTGATTGCAAGTAGGTTTATCTCGATAAAACCGATGTTACAACAGGGCAATCAATCGACAGGAAGGGCTTTCCATTTGCTTGCGGCTATTTAAAATATACTATTTGCATAGGAAGTACTAATGCAATTACGTATACAAAAGCGAATTGTGGTATTGCCTAACTAAAGAATCAATCGCGGCGTCAGAAAAGAGCAGGGAATATAGCAGACACACATCTGACATTTCTGAAGAATACACGCTATAAAAAGTATATATAGTTAGATTAAAACTTATCAAAGTGTATTTGGGAAAGGGAGATACAGCGTTTGAAGTGAGAAAGATAGAATTGTCGAATGGGACTGAAAATCATCAGCTTTAATATGATAACCCTCTGTGCATTCTATGGTAGCAGATAGCCTCTACTATGCGAAAGTATTTAGGACGATATAGAGAACGTACTTTACGAAAACTAGAAAATACACTAGATTTAATATATGCACTGCAAAAACCCACTGACTTTAAAATAATACCAGGCAGTTTCAGAGTTAGTGTTCCCCAATGAGCATAAAAATCATATTTATTTCAAACTAAAAATTTCTACGATTATTTTCAAATTAATAAGATACCGTCCTTCTTTCTGTGTTGTTACATAGCACACATGCATAGTAACAGATTCGAAATCGAACTTTATAACTTTATAATAAAATAAAATAATCAAATAAGACGTTCATACAACTGAACTCAAGAAATTAGAGAATTATGCCATGAGAAATTTCATTGATTAAAGGTTAAATGCATATGGTGTAGTGTTAAGAGAAATGCATTTACAGGAAATCTATTTGAATATATGTCAATCTGTTTATGCATGTTGCCATCGTATTATTTCTGCATGCATTTCACGGAAGGCTCTAAGAATTAAACCACATATTACGTAATACAACTAATGTAAACAAGTAAAATGTCTGCAATTTTGTATAACTTTTAATCAGTTTATTCATACAATACATGGTGCTTGATATGACCTGAAACTATATCCGATGGTTAGGCCTAAGCTTGCGGTTTTTGGGGAGTGTGAGCCACCCTTTAATTTCCATTGCTCCCGGCTCTACTCTGATCCGGAATGGTTGTACCTATTAGGATCCCAACAAAGAGTTAAATAGAAATATACTTGAAAAAAAAACAGCAAAACAATATATTCTAATTAAAAAAAAAATCTTGAAAATCTCGGGATTAAAATTAATCGTGGGAACTAATCGTAGAAATGTTAGTTTGAAAAAATAAGATCTTATGGAACAATTTTGTATAGCTTTGAATAAGTTTATTCTTAAAATTCGCAATTAAAAGCAATGATTTGACAGTGAAATGCTGGTAAGTTTATATATGCAAACAGGCGTAGACAGGCACGCACACACATACCAGTCATATATATATATATATATATATATATATATATATATATATATATATATATATATATATATATATATATATATATATATACATATATATCTGTGGAGAAGAGGTGTGTTAAATTTGTTTAACCTCATCGATATATTGCGTTTGCTAGTCTACTTCATTAAAATTAATTACTTACGAATATGATTTTTTCAGATTCGACTGCACTTTAATAAAACCGCACAGTAATTTATCGATATTTTCCATAACTGATCGCTATCTATTTTGAATTACAACTCCCTTGTTTTCAATAAAATACGAGGATAGAAACAACTGAATTAATAAATATTATCTTTTTAGTTTTTGTTCTCGTTGAATACCGACAATACTTGAGCTCGTCTGAATGAGAATAATCATTTTTCTCATGCACGAAAATATCCAAACAAATGTCGCAATTTATTAATTATCGAATGAAATAACAATAGATAAAGTTTTGGTAGTGTATTTGACTATACGGAACACGGTGGAACCGAGGTTATCTGCAACTATTTCAAACTTATATCCAGATAGTGTTTACAGGTCCATTTTCCCCATTCATTGGTCCCTCTCATACTCACATAAACTTGCAAACCATGAAATTATAGTTTTCATTGTCCGTGTACACAATTGCTTAAGGATTAAAGGGAGCGCCCTGGGTGTCCGATCATGTAATTGTTGAAACATCATTGTAAATATTACGGTCAAATATTCACGATGAAAATAATTTGCATACGTGGGAACCACATGATTAATCGAATTTATTATTGTACAGTGAATCAATGAATTAGGAAATTATGTAACCACAACATAATAGAACAACGGAACAATTGTCTACACACATCCATAATTGCACTAAAAAACCTTTATAAATGTATCAATAAACTCGAAAATACATTTATAAAAACACACGAATGGATAATTATTTCTAGGTTAATTACTCCATGGGAATACCACGCAAAAATTGTAAATATAAATGAGAGTTTCAATACCATTGTTGAGGTTTGTTATATGAACGCCACATCGTAGTATTGATTTACGTACTAAAGTGGCATCATCTATGACCGACGTTTTTTTGTCATCATAAAACTCTATTAGTCACAATTTATATATATATATATATATATATATATATATATATATATATATATATATTATATATATATATATATATATATATATATATATATATATATATATATATATATATATATATATATATACTAAATAGTTTGAGTCATGTCCAGGGAACATCTATCTAAAACTTCAAGTGTTTACACAGAAAATTTGTAGAATAGTTGGTAGTGTCTGCAAAGATCCACTCTTCCATCTTTGACTCCTCGTCAGCTAAAGTGTCGCCCAAAAACTGATGAAAATCTGGTTGCATATCTGAATAACCTTTATGTATAATGACGAATGTTTAAACCCCAACATGACTTAATAGTTTTCTAGATACTTCGAAAGTAAAATTGTTTGACCTTTGACTGCTTGACAGCTAAATTTTCTGCAGAAAAAAAAAAACAATGATAAAGGTTGCCTCATGTAAGAATACACTTTTTGCATCGTTTCGTATGTTAAGACCAAAATTTTGTTGAGTAATTTGGTAGATGTCGCAGAGGTATTTTTTTTAATTTGACCCCAATTTGGACCCCTTATTTTTTGGGTTCAATAAAATTTAAATGTTTGACCATGTTTTAAGTGTTTAAACTCCAAATTATCAGAGGAGTTTGGTATAGTTTGCAAAGGTAAAGTCGTAAAACGTTAGCCCCTTGAAAGAAAATTTTCTGGTCAAAAACCGATCACAAAGCTGTTCCCAAATCTCAATACCCGTTATATAAAATCTATAGCCTGTATGATGAAAATTTATAAAGTAGTTTATTTCGGAAATGTACACACACAGACACACATAAAGACAATTTTCCCTATAATATATGTATATAATATATATATATATATATATATATATATATATATATATATATATATATGTCCAATGTTTTATTACAAACCTAGTAATTTTAAGGGACAACATCTCGTTTTTACAAAAATACTTACGTTTTAACCACAAGGTTTATACTACTTCAGACGTGTAGACACATATTTTTATGTAGAGGCATGTAAACATAGTATTTTATACGTAGCACTTTGGATAAAATAGAAAGCACAAGACGTTATGTACAGAGGAATAGCCACATCTGATACCGTTTAACATATTAACATGAAAAACTTGTTAATAAATTAAAATGACATAAAAATAGATGAGTATGACTAGCATAATTTTACTTGCTTTTATTTTAGATTGTATAATTACAAGTGTAAGCTTCCATAACTTTAATATGGCGGAAATAAATACATTCGACCGCAATCATTTTATGTTTTCTTTTAATTTCTCAATCTTTATTATTTTTTTTTCTTGGTATTTTAAAGCTAAAAAAAAAAAATGGGACATATTTACTATATATTTGACAAAATATTACGTATGTCATGGCTGTTAAAAATAAGTAACAAAGCAATATTTAACGCACTAATTGTAAACCCTTTCAGGGAATCACACGTGCATTTAATTAATCACAATATCATTTCTAACATATTGATTAGAGGTTCGTTGAAACCACGCAAATTAGAGAGTCAGTTAATTTAAACAAGGTCTCCCTAAAAAATTGGTCAATAATTTACAAAGATGTATAACACCAAAATATGTAAAGAAAGTATTGCTTCTGTTCCTTTACAGTTAATAACTTTTTAACATTTCTATTAATTTGAAATAATGAATGTTTAAATGAAAGCGATAATGAACATAACATTTGCCGGTCCGCCGATGGATTTTCTAGTTTTTTATTTTATATAAAAATATGAAATGTGCCATGAGAGCTGATACGGTGGCTAAAATATCTATTAGTCAAAATACGTTTAAGGATTCGATGTCGTCATTATTTCCTCGAAAGCTTGCAAATAGCGCTTTCTAATAGACTGGATTACAGATATGTTTTTTTATTATTACACAGGTGTCAGATTTTAATTTAGATACTTTTGTAAGTTAAATAATTTCGATACCTTCTAATGGGAATATATCACTAGTCATCATTTTGTCTTGAAAATACTAAACTTCCTCGTATTATATAATCTGAATACTGAATCTTTGACTTTTAATTTATTCTTTTTATTATTAATATCCTATCTCCGTTGTAGGAACTATGTGCGCTAAGAAAAGTTTTTACAACTGATGACTAGTTTCAATATAACGTTGTTTCAATTAATTCTAGTCCAGAAAATTCACGGCATTGCTATGTGTTTTCTTTTGTTAAAATCTCTCCTGCGATGAAAAGTAATAATTGCTTAAAACCCCGCGTATAACGTAAATGTAAATAAATAAATATATATATATATATATATATATATATATATATATATATATATATATATATATATATATATATGGGCATGCATACATTCGAATGGGATGACATATTTTAATACACATGACTAAATAACATAATACCGGAAATTATGAAAATCTGAGAGCGTGACAAAACTTTATTATTTCAGTCATTATTTCAACCCCCCTTATTAAGCCTGTTAAATTATTCCCTTTTCATACTCCAGACTAACAAGTGCATACTTTATTGTCTAACGCCTTATATATAATTAGATACTCTACACAATTCAATGAACACAGTAATAACAATATGTTCGTGTTTCTTACAATGTCTTAAAATCTCGATCATCTGTTGAATGATCCGCTCATTGTTTTCTGTATTTTTTCCCTATTCCTGTGCTCTTCATGATAGAATTTAATCATACATATAGAGTATAATAGCGAATGTTCCAACTAAAGTTGTGGCGTTAATAAAAACGAATGCAAATAAATATTTTTCCCTCGCAAATTGTAGTTTTTATCTTTTTCTACTAAAAATTGTAGAAGGTAACGTATCATATAAAATTAATTCATGCAGGTGTTTAATTAAATAACCTAAAACTATATCGTATGGAAAGTTTTAATGTATGCACAGTTTTAATTTGTTCATCTAAAATGTGCTTTACTCCCACTGAGTCTCACTTTAATTATTTTTTAAAGTAATTTAACTCCACAATCTAAACGTGGTATTATTTATTAAATTATTAGCAATTTGCATGCGTTTTAATCCGATGTATAACAATATAAACTCTTAATATAACCGACATTTTCTAACGTTTAAATTAGTTTATATTACAAGGGCTTATATATTGTCAGCCTAAGAAAAAAATCGGTTTTATTTTTTGTTGTTGCAGGTCATCTACTAGTTGGACACCTGTTCAGAAATCCCAAGATCGATAGGGGTATTTTCTGATGTCTGAAAGTGACGCAATGTTCAACGAGCGAGATCGGAGATGCACATCTGTATAAGGCATGCTCTCTACCGATCCAAATTATTAAAACAGGACTATTGCCAGCATCATTTAAATGCATCTATGGATGTCCATACATACGAGAGACGTGCCCAGCGTGATGTAAATTAAGTCTCCGCTGTGTTTTTATGTGAGTGCCGCATCATTCCATCACACATCTCCGAGATCTGCTTTCAAGTGTACCTTAATGTGCTTAATAGTATGTTTATCACTTGGTGCAATAAGAAGGTTTCTGGTAGACCCAGGCTGTGATATCAGGACGCGGCGCCAACAGACAAGTCCAAGGAGGATCGGGCTTGGTTTCGAAAGCAATTCGATTTTGTACTCCTCTCTCAATGATTCTTTCGCCTCCTCCTCTGAACTGAAATTTCTCAACTACTTTGTTTGGTCATATGTTGTAAAAATAACTGACATAACTTGCCACAATAAAAAAAACAGCTTTCCATCCGCAGAGTATTCGCTCAGCTCCCGCCGGCGCTTTTGGCAAACGCATCCTTCCAGTTCTGGACTCGTGTCGAGGCGAGGATTTAGGCAGGAAGCTACTACATTTAGTAGATGTCTGCTTTGTTACATAATCAACTTACGTGAACGAATTTTTTTTTCAATAAATTTTAAAGATAAAGTTGTATGTTTTTTTTGTGTTTTTGACATTTTTTTAGTTTTTTTAGGGGTACACTTATATCGCCTCACCCTGTAATCATGTTTAGAAACACGTTCCGATAAAAAGTATCAGTACATCTCTTCTCTAGATGTAAATCATTGCATTCATTCTCGAAAATTCGACTAAATGTATTCGTAGAAAACAGTAAAAAAAAAAACACTAGAATTTTCTGCATTATGCCCACTATTTCCGATCATTTCTCGATGTTTAAACGGTATAATTTATTTTTCAGAAGACATATGTCAAGACTGACATGGACATATGTACCTTTTCTATAGTTTTAATAAAACTACTACAACAGCACGATATATACCTTCTGGGCATTGAACAAAAGATGTATAATGCTTCGATTCCTTAGAATTACTACAAAGTATTCTCATGTAGAAAATTAAGTATAATGTATTTAACATAATTCGGATTAAAATCATTGCTACATGAAAGAATAGCAATAATACGTTTGCGTTTATCATCAATGGATTTGAGTATTTTTTTAAACTCTCAATTGTTAGACATCATTGCTGACATTTTCTGTAAAGAATATGCGCATTTTATTTCATCTCAGTGTGTTAAACTTTTCAACAATCTCATCAAAAGTACGCTTACATCAAACGAGGTTGTGCCAATTATTTTAATGCAAAACAATTATACCTTCTGATTTATTAAGCATCTCTTGATAAACATGTTTGGTTTATGTCTAAATATATTTAATTTATAACCATAAAAGAAAAACAGAGTATGGTAATTCGTTAATTGAATATAAGCTCTTGAACCATATTTTAGTACTATATACATAGCATTTTTTTAAATTAACAGCCACGTCCTCAACTTTTTTTATTCATAACACGATAAAAGCAGATAATACCATTGGTTCCAAAAACAAACAAAACACAATTTGAGGGGACGGGGGCAACCAGCATTATACACACACTCAGACAACTCCAATTTATTAGTAACTATAATTAAATTAAACTTTACATTAGGCAAAAAAAAACTGCGACTACACGTTTAGGTTGTTAAATAGCAATATCGTATTATCGTCAAAGTATCCATGTATATCTAATTGTTTAATTAGTTCAAACCTTTGCTTACCAACTTATCTAAGTATTAGCAAAAACGTACTTTTTGATTAAAGACGATGCAATATAAGTAATGACTGACGTCGCCTTTTCTCATTGTCGTTTCTTTTTATATAAAACATTTGACGTCTTCATGGCCGCCTCAATTAGCGTCTTATATACTGTCAACCTATTTTAATGTTATAAATAACATTGCGGCAAACGTCGATTACATTTTTAATGTAATAAATTTTTACATAAATAAAACTGACACTTTGCTTTTTAATTAGTTGGTTATAACTTGGGGTTTCAGCGTTTAAAATTATATTCGGGACAACTTCGCGCAAATATTACTAAACCATAGTTAATAATTGCAGGGCGACCTCTCGCAAAAATAATACTTTTAATTACTAACACGTAATCCAAACACACCGGAGGCAAACCCGAAAAAACTTCACAGCTCAATCCTTTTCCAGACCAATAACATGATATGAAACCCATGTTAACACATAACAAGACACATAACAAGGCATATAATAAATGAAATTCATCCATCCCAAGAATTACCAACGGACGAGACCTAAGTTTTCAGTAACAACTCAGCATCGTATTTAACCCTGTATAACAATGGTTTTAGCGTTTGAATTTTCTACGGGAACTAAAATACTCTGAACGGCATCCTTATATAAGTTAGTTTAGTGATAATGGCAGACTTCAAAAGATCATCGATTCCAGCAAATCAAATGGCCTTAACAACATTCAATTCATAGTACTATAAATTTGCTCATATAGAACTAGCTGATCTACATACAGCGCGTTGTCGCAAAGAGAGTTAGTGTCACTAAACCTTGGAAAACATCGACAATCGATCAAATATATGAAACTAGATGCGGTGCTCGGTGTTGCTGGGGTGTTTGGAGGTGTGTGTAGAGGAAAAACAACAAAAAAAAAGGAAGCTCGAACCCGTACTGCGAAGAAGGAATTGAACATGACAAAAAAGGGATATCTTTGACATTGAATCCATCACCAAACCGGAAGTAGTTAAAGTTTAAATTAATCTACAGGAAAGGGGTGATGTTCGAAAACATTGGCGAAACAAGCGACACCCCTTGTAGAAAAGCGCGTAGTTTAGGGTAAATAAATGAATGTTTATAGCCAATTTTTCGATATTTGTCTCCCAAATCGTCGAGTTAACAACTATGCAGATCTCCTGAAAATCTGTCGTATCTCCAAATGTTTAGGCATACATATATACATACATACACGTATACATTTAAACAGACAGGTGAGATTTATATTATAGATTATGGAAAATACGCCTTCTGCATAGCAATGTAAGAAAATTCTAATATTTAGCATGAGTTAATTGCTTTAGTATGTGATTAAATGATACTTTTCACTCATACCGCAGAAACAAGGAATGTTATTTAACTTCTGAGTGATAAATTGTGGATTTACTAATAGTATTATCTCACTAGATCAGTGAATGTGCTGACACTAGCTTCGTTTCTGGAGATGTTACGCTTGATATCTACAAGCAACAGAGTGTGGCATAAACGTTTTTTTTTTTTCACAAGACTTCTATCTTCCGAACAGCTGAAAATCATTCTCAACCATATAATCCTCCCTCTCCCATAAGTATTTTAAACCAGTTGTTGAGGGACAAAAAATAGAGGTCCACATAATAAATACTGACGTGTCTCAGGTGTTCATCCTTTACTATACTTATCCTTTTCTCAATCTATAATCTTTTAGCTTATATTCTACTACAATATGAGTCGTCAACATGAAAAAAAAACACTGGTCACGCTTCAAATGAAGACATTGACTAGGATCTGTCGTGGGCTTTTATCTTTAACCAATAGCATGCAGTTCAACCATGTAAAAGATAGTTAGTTACTGTTACAACACACATAAACAAACTGCTATGGCCTCACCACTCTTGGAGTAATTTACAACAGATTCTAATTTGAATAAGCAGCTGTCGTTCAAAGGAAGCTCACTCTTTGGACATATATCTGGTATTGATGTTCACTCCTGACTACAAATAAAATAAAATGGTATCTTGCAAAACTCACTGGTAATGCAGTGGGACTGTTCTAAAACTATATATTTTTTGCATATACAGGAGGCAAGTAAATTCAATGGTTGACTGCTGTTGTAACACTTAGTGTGAACGTGTTAATTTTAACAATACTGTCTTCGAAATATTTTGGTGCGTATGAATACTACACGAAATTTCTTATTTCTAAAAAAGACTTCCACAGCTCTAGCGTTGGTTTATAGAAATTTAACTTACCCTCAATCTATAGTTCATCTTTACAATTCCCTAACACATACCATTCTAGTAAAAAGAAAACACGCAATTAAAAAATGGTCCTAGCTCTTCATGTGTACTTAAAACAAAACGGGAATTCAAGAGATTAATCCTCCTTCCGAGACTAGCCTGTCTGTGGGACATCATATCCCGCGGTTAGTTTTTCGCTGAATATAAACTGTTCATTTAATTAGTAATATTAATACAATCTTATTGATTAGTCAATTTATATAAAAGCATCACGTTTTCGAACATTCATTCAAATTAATCATCACAGTGTTTTCCCCCCAACTACGAAACATACATAAAAAAAATTATCAATGTACTGCCATTCATGAGCCCATCTTCATTTAATTACTTTCTTTAACTGGAGTAACTCTTTTTATATGTTTTGATGCTACGATGTGGAATGTCTACAATAAATCTTTTTCGGGCCATTCCAGAAAACAGACAGCTAGCATATATATATATATATATATATATATATATATATATATATATATATATATATATATATTTATATATATATATGCATGCATATATAAAAATATATGTAAAATATATATTTATATATATATTATATGCATATATATGTGTATATTAATACATATTTATCAGATAAAGAAACTTAAAACTGTAAGTTGAACTTTACAAACAAAATTTATTGTTCAACTGAGTACTCTAAAAAACATTTTACATCTTCTATCTCTCTGTCTCTCTGTCTCTGTCTCTCTCTATCTATCTATCTATATATATATATATATATACTGTTATTTATATTAGTTTGAGGTTTACCATTGTGTATATCAGGTAAACCCTACACCCCTTTGTTTTCATTAATATATACTTATATATATATATATATATATATATATATATTCATTAATATATACTTATATATATATTTATTTATATATATATGTATATATATATGTATCCTTGTACGAATTATATATTTATATGATTGTATATATATATATTTGTATATATATATATATAGTTATTTTTATGCGCATGTATATATTTATAAACATATATACGTTTAATAACATATGCATAATTATATATTAATATAGATAGGTATAATTGTGTGCATATTTAGATATATATACAAATATGCAATTATGCACACATATATTTATGCGTACATTTATACATATATAAACATATTTATTTATATACATATATTTGTGTATATCCACATATATATAAATATATATATATATATATATATATATATATATATATATTAATCAAACTTGACCCTTCAGACGACAAATACGGCAAAAGTAGCTAAATCTATTCATTTGGTTGCCCACCAACTGGGCACATTTTAAGGGAAGCGGTCGCATTTTTCGTCGATATTTTTGAAAGCCATCCCCTCTTTTCGATTGTGTAGCCTTTATTTAAACCTACATCACTTCCGTTTTGGTGGTGGTCGTAACAGCAAAGATGTCATATTTTCCCGTTCCTTTCCTCCTTCGCGCTACGGGTCCGTATTGCTTTTCTACTACCATTTTTTCTGATCAGCACTCACCTCCAAACACCCGTGCAACACCGGGCGGAAATGCTACTATATATATATATATATATATATATATATATATATATATATATATATATATATATATATATATATATATATATATATATATATATATATGGGGGGGTTGTTTTGAAAAAAGACAAACTAAAATGTATTTATGAAATTATAAAATGGTTATTAACGATGCGTCCTTATGCAGGGGACATCCGCAGGATATTAAAAGCAAAACTGCAGAAGAAAAGTCCTATCTTCATACCATATACCATTCTTAAGTGAAAAGGAAACAGTGTTAGAATCCTAACCATAAGAGGAAGGGAACTCTAAATGCGTGTGTATAGGAAGGTTCGGGTTTTCAATGTTTATATATACATACTTTTAAAAATACGTTATTTAAATACCTATTACTTAAGGAAAAACGGTTTGAGACAATAGTATGAATCCACCAGGGTCAGCCTTCATATGTTGTTCTTTAATTGTATATTACTCTATACTAGTGGCTAATTGGTAGAAATCCTTTATTTGCGTAATAATGTTAGTGTTTAATATCAGTTCTGACTCTAAAATCTTCTATCACGAATGTTATAATTTTCGCATAATTTAAATCAAATGAATGACCGTGTTCCGCATAATGGCAAAAGAGTGCATTTTACCATTCCTTATATCCCTTCTATGTTCGTAAACCATATTTACGCTGTTTCTTCCTATGAATGCTTGTTTGGCAATCGTTACACTGGATGGAATATATATCGGCGTTGGATGTTATGGTTTTGGGATCGTGCTTGGTAGTTTTTAAGTCTGTTTTATTTTTTTGGAAGTTGTTTGTATCAAGTGAAAACCAAGATTAGTAAGAGTGTCGTAGATTTTTGTATTTTATTAGTAAGAGTGTCGAAGATTTTTGTATTTTAATGTGAGTGGGAATGAAAATATGTCCTTTTAGTAGGGAGGCATTTGTTTTATTTTTCTGCCTGTTTATAATATAGTGTATTTTTGTAGCCTTTTTCGTTGTGTAAGAAATGGAAAAGGATGGATACTGTAATGTTTTTAAAACATTCGTAATATGTCGAATTTCATCATTAAGGTATTGAGGGCTGCATATTATAAGGACACGCAAGAAAAAAAACAATGATTATGCTAGTCTTTATTTTATCATTTTAGTACAATTAGTTGTGAATATTACCGTTTTTGTGTGTGGTCTTTCTATGTACTTTCAAACTCAGATCGTTTACTTGCTTTCTGTTAGACTTTAAAACACTAGCACTTGAGGTTTCCTGGTTTTCCAACTGTATTGACATGCAGAAGTTCATATATTATGTGAACATACATCTGGCTGCCAAACTCCTTAACAAGTATACCTTAAAATTATGTTCCAGGTACTAGTCCTCTACATCAAAGTGTAACTGTAATTGTTAAGGTTGAAAATTGAATTATATATATATATATATATATATATATATATATATATATATATATATATATATATATAATTTTTACTATAATAATCAAATAACTACGGACACTTATGTTTCATCCTTTGCGATAGGCACAGTATTCTAATCATTATAGGATGATCTATGCATAAGAACTAAATTGACCGACTTAATTCAACTGAAAGTACTCAATGTTGAGGAAAGGGGTTCTTAAAGTCTATTACATCATTATTTATTTTACTGTAATAATTAAATATCTAGAGACACTAGTTTTTGATCCCTATATATATATACATATATATATATACATATATATATATATATATGTATATTTATATATATATTTGTATATATTTATATGCATATTAATATATATATATATATTTACATATATATTTATATGTATACATTTATATATATATTTTATATATATTTACACATATATATACATTTATATATATATATATATTTATTTATTTATATTTATATATTCGTGTATATATATTCCTATATATTTATATGTATATATATATTTACATATATATATATATGTATATTTATTTGTATATATATATATATATATATATATATATATAGATATTTCTTTGTTTATACATATCTATATTTAATGATTAATTATATATATATGTATATATATATATATATATCTGTCTCTCTCTCTCTATATATATATATGTATATATATATATATATATATGTATATATATATATATATATATATATATATATATATATATATATATATACTAGCTGGCTGTCCAGCATGACCTTGTCGTACAATGCGCTTTAATATATTTTTATTTAAGGTACGTATTCCAATACTCTCAATGCTCTAATGATTATTATATACCCAGTGGAATAGTTAGCTGGATAGACGATTCGCAAAATAGGCAATAAGAATTATAATGATAATGACGCATATCAAGTTTCTTTGAGTTTATTTATAATACCACGTTAGCTGATATATAAACTTGACGATGAATTCTTTGGAAATGTCACTTCTGAGTAATTTTTAGCTGTAACTATGAAAAATAAAGTGATTTTCAGGGGATTATAAATAATACCTCAACTAAGAGGAAAAGTCATTTAAAAGATCAAGTATCTTTTATTTTCCACAGTTTTTGGATGAATTCATTTACTTAATATAGCTTAGAACACAGCTCGATATATACATTTATTTTCTGTGAAATTTGCAAAAGATAAGCCCAGCCGTTTCAGAATCTATAAGAAAATACCTCAAACAATCGCACACGTAGAGACTTTTGTTATATATATATATATATATATATATATATATATATATATATATATATATATGTATATATATATTTATATATTGATTGTTGGAGAGCTATTGGCTACACATTAGCAAACGTGTTTCAATAGATGGTTGTTGGCCTGATGAGGTGATTTTCCCTGCTAGGGGGTCATTGAAACACGTTTCCTTATTTGTAGCCAATAGCTCTCCAACAATCAATATATTGCTCTGTTTCATGCATTGAGCACTCTTTGGAATGACATATAGTATTGTTGTTATAAGTTACTGAAAAATTCTACCAACAGTATAATAATATATATATATTTATATATATAGATAGAGAGATAGAGAGAGAGAGAGGTGCGCGTGTTTTTTTGTATTTCTCTGTATCCACATTGAATCATCCCGCATTGCACTAGCATAAGCCATATTATCTTAAAACGATTATACGCTCAAGTATATCAATTATTCGTTATCTTTAACAGTTAACGTTATAAATATTAGTATCCACTGCATATTATATCCACTTCTGTTATGATTAGATTCAATAGCGAAATCTGAGTAGGCAATCCTAATTATGACTGTTTACTTCATTTTTTTTTAAATAACACGTTTACGTTGTGTATTTATCAACATATATACAGTATTTATACATCCATGATGAAACATAACGTTTATGATTTCAACCCATTGGATCAGTTTCCAATTCGCAACACTTTTTGCCTTTTTTATTAATGTTCTCTTTCGATGATGCAGCATCTCAGATCGCAGCGATGTAGTCATTGTGTCAGATGTAGAAGCGGAAAGATCGTCTAGGTATCATTGCTTTAATTTTAAGCACACTTAGCTTAATCTGTGTGATCTAAGATAACCGGCTATATACGATAGTAATATTTTAGTGTGATTTTTTCATGAACACGGCCATTCCTTGAAAAATTGAGATGTTCTAATATTGATTTTCATAGTCATATCGTTCAAGACTTGATATTTAAGTATTTACTTCCACATAACTCTTTTTTAGCAAGCATAAATTTTGGCACAGTCTTTAACTACAGTTGCGCAGTTATTGCTCTAAATCCCTATGATACTTAATTAAATTAGTTGTATAAAACCAGGCGCCTGTAAAGCCACACGAACATCTGCGATTATATTTATTATATTGGTCCTCGTTTTCCTGTTTTTTATTTATACATTTGTTTGCTAGTTTCTTTTATTCGGTATGTTTCGGACGTTTACCATGAATCTTCTCTCAAGGCACGTGGTTAATGCCGGTTTTTGTTATCCATGATTGGTTCCGACATCTTCATCTTTGTCGCATCCGGGTTTAGTGAGTCATGAACCAGAACATGACTATGTCCGGTTTCCAGTTGTGTACGAATATTCCACTTTCATTCCATGAAAAAGAAGAAAAATGATGCCACTGAACACGACTAGTAATCATGTGGCCGTCTTTTCACTACCTTAAAGCAGAGAGGAAATATGTAAGAATACAAACGGAACGAACGAAAAGAAAGGAATGCGAAATATATTAATAAATAGTAAAATGCGAAGGAAAGAAAGACTGAACGTTTCAAAGAGAAGTAATTAAGGAATGGCAAAAAAATGTTTCTTTTAATGCAGATAAAGTCATAATTATAAACAAGAACAAGTAGAAAATAGCCTTAAAAAGAAATACAATAATTTTCTAACAGAATATTTAAAAAGAAAATACTAAGATACACGAAAGATTTATACAATAACCAGAGATAAAATATCAAGTACGCATGAGATAAAAAGTAAAGCATAAACAAATATAAAGTAAAGAAAAAAAAACAATAAAACTATAATAAAGACAGGCTAATAGAACAGAAGAAAAAAGCGAAGGAAATATTCAAGCAAGTAGAAAGTAAAATAAAGGAAAAATAAATATAGAGATGAAAAGGCTGACCGACATTACGACCATAAAAAAGTATAATTTTCTGTCTGACTGGTTTGTTTAGAATAGCATTACGTTGATTTTCCTGTTTTCGCTTCATTTGAGACGAGGAAACACAAACCAACCATTATTATACATATACAATCCAATACATATCATGCCTATACGTATGCACACATCCAATGCCTATTGGAAGTACTATTATAAACGAGTCATTAGGTAGCAAACAAAAACTGATATGATACTTACAGCTAATAACAAATATTACTTTATAAATATTATTGTATATGTAATAGATATTTAATAAAAATCTCCCCAAATATATAGCTATAATAACAATACTAATGTATAATACAGATACGGCAGGCCCATATTTATTTTAAGTAATAAAATAAACAGTCGTTAAAGTAAATAGCAAAAATATATTATCTAAAAATAATATATGTTCAAGTTTAAAAATTACTAAATACGAGGAAGGTTTTGAGGAAATTCACATTTTTTCTATAAATATATTCCAATATGATTACAAAAAATAAAAATGGTCAGCTACACTATAAGATCTAAAGTTTTTTATGATTTAAATCAATCAGTTGTTTTTATACACACCCACACACACACACACACACACACACACACACACACACACACACACACATATATATATATATATATATATATATATATATATATATATATATATATATATTTATATATATACTACCAGGGGTATCCGGCGTTGCTCGGATGTTTCGAGGTGTGTGCGGTTTTGAGTAAATCAAAACAAAAGAATAAAGTACCAGAAGTGTCTTCCTGAGACTGTTCATAATGTTCCCATTGTCGGCTTCTTTTTCTGGTTGCAAAAAAAAAAAAAAAAACAATCAACAACTTTTTATCGACATTGTTTCACTGTTTATGAATATTGAAATAAAATACATCAATACACATTTTTAATCAGTTTTATCGACATCTTAAAACTTTTCTTACTCTTTTTAAATGACAACGTTAATGTTTATGAATATTGAAATAAAATACATTAGTAAACATTTATTAATATCTTTTTTTACTGTTTATGTGTCAATGTTATCGACTTTATCTTGTCTGATATTGAAATATAATATATATGAAATATTGAAATTATTCTTATATTTAATATTGAAATAAAAGACATTACTACACATTTATTAATAATATCTTATTGAATATTGCAATAATACTTACGTTTAATTAATGTTATTTTCTTTTTTAATAACATTTTATTTTTAAATGACGACGTTTGTACTGTTTATGAATATTAAAAGAAAAATAATTACTAAACATTTATTAGTAAGAAAATGGGTGCTAGTGCACTGATTATCCGCGCTAGTGCACTGATTATCCGCGCTATATTTGTAATCGTATTTCTAAGATTAAAGTTTAATGTTTTTTTCGTGCTGTAATAACGTTATTATTTAAGAAGCCATTCTTAACATGGGGAGGGTGCAAATGCCCCTAAAAAAGTAGAATCACATTTTACGGAATTAGCTAAGAGTGTTAAATTACAATAACAGGTATGGCACCATTGGCACTTCTGCATGTCAGTAACATGGATCTAATGCGTGTAATTTAGTTTCAAGAACCGCCGACAGATGTTGTTTGTCAGGCAAAGAACCGGAGTCGATAACTATTGTTGTAATGAAAAATTATAATGAAAAAAAAAAAAAGTTTAATTCAACACACAACACTCAAAACAAAAAAAAAAGTTGGGAAATTATTTTAATATTCATTTTAAGAAAATGCTATTGGAAAAGAAAAAGTCGATAAAAGTGAGACATAAAAAGCAAAACATTAAAAAGAGAGCTAATAATAAATGTTTAGTAATGTATTTTATTTCAATATTCATAAACATTAACGTTGTCATTTAAAAAGAGTAAAAAAAGTTTTCAAAAGTCGATAAACTGATTCAAAGTGAGATATTATTAATGTGTAGTAATGTATTTTATTTCAATATTCATAAACAGTGAAACAATGTCGATAAAAAGTTGTTACTATGGCAACGAAAACATGTCCTTACAAAGAAAGAAAGAAAGAAAATAAAAGAACGGAAGGAAAGAGCAAAACGGAAGTTGTGTTTGTGAAAGTAAGTTTGGTGCGTATCACGTAAATGTAAATCCAGGTTTTCATAAAACTCTAACCATGCGGGTCATAACGAAATCGAAGTAATGTAATTGTGAATTCAATTCCAGGTAACGGATTGTGTTCTGTTTTAATTTAATTTTATTATAATAAATGCTTTATAAATTGTGTTTATGTTTTATGCTATTCAATGGCAAAGTAACCGTTGTTCGTTTCAGCGTAAGTCCAGACCAGTTTTTAGATAAATTCTAACCGGTGATCGGTTTTAAATGTCTCCTGTGAACGCTCTGGAACGGTGTAAGTGAGTGGCGGTGGTAGTATGAATTTGTTAGAGAGAGTATACTTTACTACTTCCATTAAATGTAACCGATTTTTACAGTGGACTCTCACCAGACAGAATATAGGAAACTCTGATCAGCAAGATACTGGACAGCTAATAAGCCTATAACATACGACAGATGTCGCGATTCAGTTTGTGAATGATGCGGCTGCACCAAATGTATACAGGTGCAGTCCTATAAATGTCAAGGTCGGAGGGGAAAAAATGAGTTCATTTTATTTATATATATATATATATATATATATATATATATATATATATGTATGTATATATGCATAGTAATGTCTCATGAATAGGTAATGACAATTAAAAATTGCAGAGTGCTTTATTCAGAATTTGTTTTTTAAAAAAATTAATGAACTGCATAGGTAATGAAAAAGTAGAACAGGAAAGTATATTATATGTCATACAATCACTAATGATGAAAAACATATATATATATATATATATATAAATTTTACCCCCAAAAAATTCCTATATCTTTGTGTGTGTGCCTCTGTCGCACTCTCTCTCTCTCTGTTTGTCTGTCTGTCTGTCTGGCTGTCTGTCTGTATCTCTCTCTCTCTCTCTCTCTATATATATATATATATATATATTGTGCGCGTATTTATTTCGAAAAAATATATTTTTATGCATGAGTTCTAAACAAAAATATTGATATATATATATATATATATATATATATATATATAGAGAGAGAGAGAGAGAGAGAAAGAGAGAGAAATAAAAACGAACAAACCGTATTATGTGTTCATCAACGTTTCGTCTTTATTTCGAGACTTCTTCTCGAAATAAAGACGAAACGTTGATGGACACATAATACGGTGCGTTCCTTTTTATTTCCATATTTTGTGGGAATAATATTTCCATTATTTTCATCATATGTATATATATATATATATATATATATATATATATATATATATATATATATATATATATATGTATATATATATATATGCCTACATACGAATATATATGTCCATATACACATTTGCATATATATATATATGTGTGTGTGTGTACACGTATGTATTCATATTATACTGTCGAACATATGTGAGTATATATGTCTATATATATATATATATATATATATATATATATAACTTTCTGTGTGCTTTGTGTACCTATATTTATTATGTATGTATGTATGTATGCATGCATGCATGTATGTACGTATGTATGTGAATATATATTGTCTATGTAGATTGATTTTTTACAGTTTTGTACATACATGATGAATTTATTATAATTTATCAGATCAATATAAGAATTTTAACAGAGCGACGACGTGAACAATTTACATGTACGTATTTTGTGTGATTCATAAAAAGAATGTGTAGAAGTCAATTTGGAAATTTAGAATACTATGTGAATTGTAAAATTCTAATACAAACTATAGTTGTAATTATGTAATATTTCTATAACTTTTAGTTTTTACAGGGGATGAGTTCTTCCTGGGTGTATCAAATTATTGTATACTTTCATTTAAACCTCTCATGCACTTACTTTAATGCAGCTTCTTTGTGTTTTAAGTTTAAGATTGCTCTCTCTCGCTCTCGCTCTCTCTTCATGTGTATATATATATATATATGTATATATATATATATATATATATATATTTATATATATATAACAAAAAACAGGACATCAAAGACTGTACGGATCGAAACAAATAGTGTATTTCAACGGTAGTTACAATTGTTTCCAAACTATTCGGACAAATTCGAACATTATGCGATTTGGAAATATTCACAAAAATAGCTTTCCTCAGGCTTGTTCAATAAAATTTATTTTTTTATTTTCTTTCGTTCTTTCCGATACAGATTTACGATTATCATATGTTTGAGATGGAAAAGGGAGGTGACTCTGTACGTTCGAAATTTTTAATGTTTTACTGAATTATAACAAAATGCATCCATATCGTTGACATGGAGGTAACTCAATTAGTTCAATATTATGGAGGGTTCTAAGTTCTGTAAGTTACTAATATGCATTCATGATTTATTTATTAATTAAGCAAAATCAATTAAATCTAAAAATTCAAAATATAAGTGTGTAATGCATATCTTAACCATGATACTGATTTTATTACCAAAGATTTAACCTACGTTTGTAATCCCACCATAATTTTCTGAGCTTATGTATGGCTTTAATTCAAATAATATCAATTTGTGAATTAAATTCTTAAATATAATAATACACCTATCTCATTAGTAAGTATTATATTAATGAATATATTCTTTAGCTCTATGTACGTTTTACTCCAATGGAACTGGAGGTTCGCCTTGTTTTTTTATTTAATCTAATCTTTCATAACAAGAGTATTACTTAATAAGCAATGATTTTTCAAGTTTTACTGATCTAAAAATATCAATTGATCCCAATTCTTTAATTACTAATATTGTTTTTTATTGATGAATTCACATTGCTAATCTTTGTTAAGCTATGTTATTGATCTAGAAACGGTATCAACTATATCACTATCAATATAACTAAAATTGTGTTCGCAGATTTGAAAGATTTTCATCTTCGTAAAGCCATTTTATAGATCTTAATTTTTGTGTAAAAATATTGTTGTAGTGTTGAATGTACCAGTATTCGAAAATTCTGAAGAAATAACTAACGACACACTCATCTCCCTATTAAACTTCTCTTTTTCATCGCTAAAAATATTTCATCTTTAATTAATCAATCATAGATTATAAACATTTTCCGACCGAGATTATGGACTAAAGAGAGCTCTTCAAATGCAGATACTCATACTGCAATCTCTTTATTTATATATAACGCATAAATTATAGATTTAACTAAGCTCGTTTTATTTAAGATATTCTAACTGTAATTCCTGAGCTTTAATATCACGCATCTGATGAGACACGGGGGGGGGAAGAAATAGCTTTATTGCTGTTTTTATATGCCAAAAAAAGGGACAATGAACAATTATCGAAAAGCAAAGGATTTTGCTGGTCTCACAGAAAGATTGTTCATCAATGCAGCTGGGAAGCGATTCAAGAATTTGACTCCATTCCTAAACAACCCCAACACCAAACTCAGAAAGGATACGTGCGTCAGAAGAAACCATTCACGTCATGATATAGAAAAAATTCGTAGGAAAGTCAATCGAAACCAAAACAGCATAGTGCTTTCATTTTTGTCAAAGGCTGGAATCGCCCCAAGATCCATACAGGCCCGATGTATTGTGTTTAATGAGATGGCAAGAAACATCAAAACTATTCCACGATCTCTATTGAGCAAACAGCAAAGAAAAGAACGAAAGGATTGGGCACAGAATTACATGAAAATGGATTTCCAACATATCCTACTTACAGATGAAACCCGTGCTATTATTGGCGGCCGGATGGATTAGCCAAACTTTGGAATTCGAAACGAGGTCTAGCCCTTAAAGAGTTCATCGTAAACACAAAGGTGGGCTCATAATTTTTTGGGCGGGAATCATTAGGGGTGAGTTGTTTCGACCACCTCGAGTTGAGAGACACCATCAATGGGTACAGGGCCTTTTTGGATAAACATTTGTCACCATTCTTTGTTGACTTACCATTGTCACGCCATTTACAGATGATTTTAATGCATAACAAGTCACAATCCCATTTGCCTTGTGCGAGTGCCGTCTTCCTTGACTCTTTGGAGAAACTCTAATGACCTTGTCACCGTGTTCTACAGTCAGTAAAACAATTGAATACCTCTAACCACTATTAAAAATAGGAATTTATGAGGAGGAGAGAAATTTACTTCAACAGATATATTGTGGAGAACATAGTTGATATTGTAAGAGCCATAATTCTTTTTTGAGATAAAACAATTGACTTCCCCGGGGAACTAACGGTTGTTTTAAGTTATTTAAATATGATAGATATGTCGATAAATACTTCATTTATTTAAGACTTAGCGCGTAGGATGTGATTGTCTCATTATTTTTTGACAGAAAAAAAATAATAAAAAATACGTTTCGCATGATAAACCATTGTATTTTTACCCTAAAACAACATTTTAAGAGATCTGCAATAATGCGATGGGCAATAGAAATTCCACGATAAAGAATAAAATATCATAACTTCTGGAATGTCGCAAGGATTTTCATGAAATCTTCGGAAACAACTAAGCTTAAAGTAGGCGTTTTATGATATAAGTTTTATGTAGTTTTGAAGCATATTTAGTGATATATTGATATTTTACTAATCTACAATAAAGCGACTGACGCAAGATATATATATATATATATATATATATGTATATATATATATATATATATATATATATATATGGAAATTATGTCATAGATATTGAATAATGCATACTTAATAAAATGATGGCTTTCTTGGACACTAGAATAATCCAGGATATCAAGTGCCGCACGTCAAAACAGTATGTTACAACCCGGATGCACCGATATTTGACCCGTATTACCTCTCATATTCATGAATTAACACCTGTAAATTAACACTTTAATATAGGTATATTTACTAATTACACCAGACCTTATAGCAGGTACGTAGGAAAATTACTGTACTCAAATTTCTAGCAATATCTGAAAGCTTACAACATGACTTCAATTTCTACTAGAATGAGGACATAATGGCTTAATGTTTAGTGCTGCTAAGACACAGCCTCCATCCTTAAACAATTATAATACACCTTCTCAAACACCGCTTGAAATAAGTAATAATATGCAACATAAATATTATCCGAATTAACAGCTTAAACTCTGGAAAAAAAAAGGAAATTAGAAAAATAGATTGAGGGCATATCAAGTATGCTGCAAAAAAACAGTTATAATCTATTGGACTTGAAAATTGTGTATACTTGAGAGTATCTTATATTTCTAAAAAGAAATTCATTCAACCATGCAAAGATTATTGCGGCCACATTTAGGGCAATGCTTCTTCCATATATTCTAGCCTTTAGACAGTGTTTAAAAAAAGTTTTAGAGGAATGTATTATGACGAACACAAGGCACTTGTGTAATCTCGATAGGAGATACAAACAATTAACCGGATAAACCGTAAAATTGTAACGCTACATTGTACAGACCATTGATGGCGAACGCATTTCTATTCTAATATTTTCTTAACATAAACTGATGGACCAGAATACTCTCTCGACTTCCCGCGTATGTGACTTCACTGACATGCAAAGGTTTATGTCTAGTGTGACCAGACATCCTGATGCTTCGCTGCCTACTTTATATATCTGCCGGATTTGTCCCAAATAGTAGGTATTTATGCCTTTGTTAAAATATCATAATTTATTAAAAATTATTAACTTTTTTGCAACTCTTTGAAAAATATTCCACTTCATAATCAATAATAATAATAATAATAATAATAATAATAATAATAATAATAATAATAATAATTACAGAAAGCTAGCTCACAAAGAATATAAATATAGACACGATCAAGTAGAAAAATCAGTGCACAAAACAATAAGTGGGCACTTGCTTCTTTATATATATATATATATATATATATATATATATATATATATATATATATATATATATATATATATATATATATATATATATATATAAAGAAGCAAGTGATATATATACAGTGATGATCATATTTATTGGCACGGTAAAATAAAAGTTAAATTTTGTCTAATAAATTCTAAAAAAGGGATTAAATTAAAGAAAATAACAAAGTATATTATGTATTTTTAACTGGCCTTTCCGATGCAGCAATCGGATTGTAGAAAAAATAAATCACAAAGGAACAACAAACATAATTGCAAAAAAACCTTGTTCAAAATTATTGGCACGATTTATTTAATAATCAATTGTATAGCCTATGGCCTTGATTACCTTCCTCAGTCGCTTTTCATAGTTTACAACCAAGTTGTTGCACTCTTCAGTAGTAATTTTAGCCCACTCTTCCTGACAATAATCCTCCAATTGAATAAGATTCTTAGGCTTCCTTTGAATTACCCTCAATTTTGATGTTCTCCATAAATTTTCAATTGGATTAAGGTCTGGGCTTTGTGATGGCCACTCCAAAACATTAATATGATTGTCCTTAAGCCATTTCTTAGTCGGTTTAGCCGACTGCTTTTTATGAATTTATTAGACAAAATTTAACTTTTATTTTACCGTGCCAATAAATATGATCATCACTGTATATATATATATATATATATATATATATATATATATATATATATATATATATTTATTATACACACACACATATATATACATCTACATATATATATATATAGAGAGAGAGAGAGAGAGAAAGAGAGAGAAACTAAGTAATAAGATATATATGCCGATTAAGCTGCACAGATTATTCCGCGTTTCATCCCGCTAGGATTCGTCAGGCTAACCTAAAAAGCTTGACGAATCCTCTCTAAGCCTGACGAATCCCAGCTGGATGAAACGTGAAATATTCTGTGTAGCTTCATCCCCATATGTATTTTATAAGTTACTACCAAGCTCTACCTGTGTATTGAGCACTGCTGAAGTAAATACTAACAGTTTAAACATAAAACTATACTCTCGCATATATATATATATATATATATATATATATATATATATATATATATATATAAGTATAATTCATTATATTCAATACAATTAAATCCAGCCATCAACAAATAATTGTGTAAATCGTGCACATGTTTCAAATTCGAAGCAAGTAAATTAAATAATATTCCGGATAACAATCAACGTAAATCAGTTCACTTTTAGCTCATACAAACGAAGCAATATTCGGTTATAAAGGTGTTCCTTTATTCTTCCACGAGGCGTGTACATGTATGTTTTGTATTTTCTGTCTTAAAACACTTACATTAAGTATTAATCAGTTTATATGAACTCTTACGTGATTTGATTTATTTAAAATATAAATATATGAATATATTCTCAGCATCAATATTATGGCATTGTGTATACCCAGCAATATGGCAATATAATATAGCATTTATATATGTATATATGTATATACATATGTAAGTAAATTTTTGGTACAGCAGAATGGAAGGAGAAATTTCAGAGGAAACATAATTTAATTTAAATACCAAAAAAAACAAGAAATGGGCAGGTGAAATTAAAATTTTCCCTAAGGCCTTATCGTCTGACCCTCTAAGAGGAAACGTCAGAATGATAGATTAAAAACTAAGAAAACGAATGAGGGAAGAGGGGAATTTTGGTTACAGTTGGAAGAACAGTGGAGAAAAAAAAATCTCACTGTTCAGGTGGTTTTAAATCAATGAATATCTCCAACTGATGTCTAAGAATCTTTTGTCTACACAGGCTAGGTCGAGAGTTGTTAATAACTAACGCCTCAATGATATTGAGATGATAGTTCGACCTAGCACTGTATAAAACAGAAAACCACCCATCGGAATATTGATCGGCACACCTATTTATACTCAACAGGTGATCGCCAATGGCAGACTCATGAGCCTGGGAGTGCCCGGATGCTCTCGAAACCTGGTGTAGTCGAATATCCCGAGGGATATGTTGGGATATTCTCATTTCTAATCTTTGGGACGTTTTGCCAACGTAGTCAGCTCCACACTGACAAACGAATTTATAAACAACAGAGTTCTTGTGAATGGTTGGCAAAACATCTTTACTAAAAGAAGAGAAAACGGTTCGAGTTGTGTAAACTACTCTAAGCATAGTAGCTGGAAAACATCGTTGAGTAGCAGAAGAAATCCTTTTAACAATATGAAGGCCATCAGGACCCAACCATGGTAATTTTAGATAAATGGGACAACGTGATGGACCAATATGTTTACCGCTATTAAATGTAGTAATTTTACGTTCAATAGTAGATTTTATTATATTAATGGGATATACATTATTAAGAAAAATAGTTGTAATTTCACCAAGTTCCGTATCAAGACGGTTTGGTGAACAAATCATAAGTGCACGATGCGTAAGAGCGCTAATGAGGTTTATTTTTCTAGACTGAGGGGCAAAAGAAAACCAATTAAGATAGAGCCCTGTAAATGTAGGTTTTCTATAAACAGAGGTATCAAACGTAGTACCAACTTTAGAAACACGAACGTCGAGGAATGGGAGAGAGCTACAGTCTTCAACCTCCATAGTAAATTGTAAAGATGGATGCAGGTTGCAAAGAAGACCAAGAAACTGTTTATATACATATACATATACATATATATATACATATACTTATTCTATACTATTGGTTCCACCAAATATACGTAAACTTGAAAGTTTTATGTTCTTTACATATATGCATACTCTAATATTGTATGTTTGTTGCTTAAGAATTAGAAATATCTACATGAGCATACATACGTACATACATGCATGCATGCATGCATACATACACACGCGTACTCACACAC
>NC_136482.1:47305779-47310779 GCF_053919585.1 Euprymna scolopes | reverse complement strand
TGTTAATTTTAGTCTATAGACTCGAAATTTGAAATACCGGGTACTGAGATTTGGGAAAATCTATGTGACGGGTGTCAGCCAGAGATTTGGCTATTAAGGGGTCAAATTTCAACGATTTGACCTTTAAGAACTCTACCAAACTCTTCCGACAATTTTGGGTCTAGACACTTGAAATTTTAGATATAGGTTCCTCCAACCTGGATCTAATTTGATAAAGTGATTTGAGCCCGAAACTATAAATTTTTAGGGGTCATAATAGGGGTCAAATTAAAAAAAAAATTACTCTTTTTTTTTTTTGCTCAGCATACACCTCCAAACACCCGGGCAACGCCGGGCTGAAATGCTAGTATATATATATATATATATATATATATATATATATATATATATATATATATATATATATATATATATATATATATATATATATACTTTATTTACTCACATAAAATTAATATGCGAAAGTATAGATTTATGCGTAAACTTTAAGTATTTACTGCAAAATTGTTCAATACGTAGGTAGAGCGTGTTAGTAAGTTATAAAATGTATATGGCGATTAAGCTACACTGAATATTCCGCGTTTCCTCCACTCTAGGATTCTTCAGCCTTATGCGCGAATTATGTGGTTGTTTGAAGATGCGCATATAAAAACGACAAACAAAAATTCTGTGGTTGTTTGTCGTGGTTGTTTGCGCATCTTCAAACAACCACAGAATTCGCGCATAAGGCTGAAGAATCCTAGAGTGGATGAAACGCGAAATATTCAGTGTAGCTTAATCGCTGTATACATTTTAAAACTTACTATATATATATATATATATATATATATATATATATATATATATGTATTAGTGTTTGCATGATTAATCTGAATCGGATCGGGAATCGAAAAAATCAAAGCTTTACGTCGGAAAATTTTAGCCTATTTTACTATGCCGACACCGATTCCTTTAATTATCTATTTTATTTTGTCTTCATAAAACGATTCCATTACTTGTAATTACAATAAAATAATAAATATTTATTGATTAAACTTCCCGTACGAGCAAAGTATCTAAATCACACCATCACAAGTGTGTTTTTACGTTTGAAACATACATGCACATGTAAGATGCGTTCTTACAGTAATAGGGACACAATAACAACTTATAGTAAAATATTTAGAGATTCGTCAAGAACCAGATCAACATCAGTAATCGTACCAGAATCATGAAAATATTGGAATCGTCTATATCTGTATATATATATATATATATATATATATATATATATATATATATATATATATATATATATATATATATATACATATATATATATATAATAAAAATTACAATCAAATTTACACAAATGATCCAAGATTGTAAAATTAAAGTATATTATAAATATTACAGAATAAATATTTATAAAGTTATCTCAGTCAGATGTAAACGCTCGCTCTTCCCTTAAATATTTATTTTTATTATTTTATATTTCATTTTGTATTTTTAATTTTATTTTTTATTTATTTATTTATTGTTTATTTATTATTTATGTTCTATTTATTTATTAATATATTTATTTATTTTTCATGTAATGTCTTCTCACAACTCTTGCTGATATTTTTAAGTGATGACCTGCACATTTCAGTTGACCTATATTATTTTGCCCTATATATTTTTTCGCGCCTTTAACATTTCATGTCTGGGTCATTCTGACAATTGCTTCTCTATGTTATATTTAACTCTATCACCATTTTTCTCCTCTTTTTCTGTCGTGATCTTTCCTATTTATATTCTTGTCTCGGCAGCAGAGTGAAAAGCATGTCTTATTTTTTTTTATTAATAATTTTGGAATCTTTTCCTTTTTTCCTTGTACACATTTTTGTGAATTATTCCATGGATTTCTGCCTTTTGATTATTATGGACCATCTTCTTCCAATTACGGGATTTCTTTGGATTTTACTTGTGCAAATCGGAATTCAATTACCTCTCTTTAAGTTATATGTTTGGATTTTACCGTCACTGGATTTTTTTATCTTCCACCAGAGTGTCCATTAATGTGTAATCACCTTTTTCTTCACCATATTCCCTCTACTTCACTTTTTTTGTTATCAAGTAAGATCTGTGACTTACTTGTTGTTTCATCAAATACTTTTGCTAATTCCTACCCTCTGATGAGAAGGAAAATATTTCTTCGAAACTCCGTGGATTAAAAACTCTCCACTAATCTTGTGTTTCCTTTTCAGATTATATATGTTTTTAAACTTATTTCAAAGTGTTTTTAACATGTTTTATTAAGTGTTTGCTCGTGTATATATATATATACATATATATATATATACATTTATACATATATATATATATATATATATATATATATATATATATATATATATATATATATATATATATATATATATAAAGCTGGATGGCTGTGTGTCTGGTCACGAATAGGCTCCTATATTGTTGAATATTATAGATAACTGATTACATCTAATTATAGAAGATTTATCGAGCAACAGTAATGGGTATGTTGTATCCGGCATAATGATAATTCATTTAAATTGTGGGGTCATCGTACGCGCCTGGTCCACTAAGTATGGAAATAAAAACATTAAAAATTAAAAAAAAAGTTTACATGTATTTTTGTATAGATGTACATAAGAATACTCTGATAAGTATGTTTTAACTTAAATAGGGATGGTATAATAAATTGTGATAGCTGTGTTCGCGCCAGGCATCCAGAGAATGGAAATAGGCACACACTTTAATAAAAAAAAAAAAACTTTTCGTATCTATATGAATAAGTATAATTTGATAATTATTTTTTCAGTTTGAAGAAATATGGTATAATAAAATTATGGGGTGTTCGTTCGCGCCTGACTTCCATAGAATGGAAATATGTCACAAAGTTTAACAAGGTTTTTTTTTTTTAATATAGATGCACATAATAGTGTGATAAGTGTTTCACTGTGAACAAGTATGGTATAATAAATTATGGTGTTTATCTATTTTATTTTTACTTTCATCATATTTTGCTTTGGTTTTGATACCCCAAAATTCGAAACTATCTCTTTACAACTCTTCTTTTTTATAACCTTTCATACTTTCATAAACCAGAGCTCATTTTCTGTAGGCTGTTCTTGAACCCAGTCAACGACTGGTACTTTTGCTAGTATATATATATATATATATATATATATATATATATATATATATATATATATATATATATATATATATGTGTGTGTGTGTGTGTGTGTGAGCGTGTGTGTCTGTGTCTGTGGGGGTGTACTTTTTCTTCATATTAAAATATTTTTCGGTGTCTTATTACTTTTTGTTTTTTCGTTTCCTCCTCCGTTTTCTTCCGTTGTATTTTTTTTATTTTCTTCCTTGTTTATTTTTCTTATTTTTTTTCTTTTATGCCAGTTTTTTCAAAGTCCAGAGGTCACTCCAGCATAAGGTTTAATGAGTTTACAGTAGTAATTGGCCATTAACGTATAAATCCTTACTTAATTATTACTGATTTAACATGTAAACTTGATCATTACGTACATGAATATGTATTATTGGCATTAATTAAAGATTTTTGTATTAGCATCAAAACTTGTGCAGGTAAACACAAGAGGTACTTTGACGTTTATGATATATGAAAAATAAAATGCCGGCATTGTTACTTTAGCAAATTATACTTTTACAGATAAAGCGAAAGCATATAAATTGTCTAGGATGAAACCGGTTAAAATTCAGTATCACCTTCATATCTTAGTATTTAATAAGTGGATACTTAATCAAATTACAGAACGTGATAGAAAAAAAGAAACACTGTTTATTTATTGACCAGTCATGACATGGGAATAACCTAAATTTTCAAAACACAATACCATCCGTATACACTTTCATTTTACTTGAACATATTTTCTAAAATCAGATACTTATTGACAGTGATGGGGAGTTTGTTTTAAGCGGCAAGTGGCCAAAGGTAACCACACTAAAATAGTAATAACTGACAGGTTATAGTTCTAAAGGCAAGTAACCGCGCTAAAGCAACACTTCTAACAAATAACCATCGGCACCGAAATGACAACCAGTCGATTGCACTTGCTGACACATTAAGACAGTGCACTATATTCGAATCAGATATTTTTATTTTGGCAACTACGTAAGTGCCAGCAATTTTCTGGAACCAATTATGGCCACAACTATCAGCCGCCGCCATCTCGCTATGTTAATATTTTTAGCTGCTTATCAATAATCAGTAACATACATGAGTCAAACACGATAATGCGCTTGATAACCACATATTGTTTTTGTTTTAGAGGAGCTTTAAAGTAGCTATTTTGGCCATGGGTCATATTCACTGGGTAATGCCGGTATACGTAAGGGGATTAGAAAAATAGTCTAAAAGGCAGAGCATATTTTAATGTATTAGTAAATTCAAATTCATTAATACAAATAAGATAAAAGAAAAGAAAGCAGTGCTCGTTGTCATATAGGTATAGAATAGCCTCGATATGCATATATATAGTAGAGCTATTTTAATACTGAGTAAGATGATTGATAATTTTTAATTAAAATTAAATATCGGTTTCACAAGGAAGAAAACACAAAATCAATAAATTTATTGATTTTCTTTGTTCTTTGAGAAACCGATTTTTAATTTTTAATTTTAATTACAACTTACCAATCATCTTACTTTCTCTCTCTCTCTCTCTCTCTCTATATATATATATATATATATATATATATATATATATATATATATATATTAGTATTTATGTATCGATTTCGTTAAGTCATTTTAACAAAAATTTAATAAAATTCTTCATATAAACCAAGTTCAATCAATATTACACGATATTCGAATTTTTTATAATTATTTTATAATATTTTATTAATGATTATATAAAGACTTACCAATAATAAGGGAGTCGTTCCAGTAGGGAACTCTGGTACTTATATTTTACAAATGAAAGAAGCGGACAGATTACTCGCATTAATAAAACGACAGTGTTGTA
>NC_136482.1:47225779-47298279 GCF_053919585.1 Euprymna scolopes | reverse complement strand
TATTTTGTATACCCTCCCAGGCTTATTCATTCCATTTGTATGATTTTATGTGTGTATGCATCTATCTGTACTCTTGCCAAATAATTTGCATTCATATGTATTTCTATATATAAGGTTTATGTAAATTATACATATTTATGTGTGCGTATATATATATATATGTGTGTGCGTTTTTGTATATTAGTATACGACTGTGTGCATATATTTGTGTATTTTTTGTATGTATGTGTATACATAAAATTATATATATATATATATATATATATATATATATGCTTATTTGTATGTCTGTTGGTGCTCTGTGGTTATACACATATGTATTTTATTATTTTTAATTTGAGTACTATCTACCTGTGTGTCGCTACTTTTGAGTATTTTGTTGATTTAATTACTTCTTTTGCCTGAATATATTTATACATTTATATGTAAGTGTACTTGTATCCGTGTTCTTAGTAATACTGCCTTGAATGTATTCATTTGTGATTATATATGACTTTATATCTATACTTAAATAGCTTAAACTTTCAACTTAATAGTATAGTTACACCTTTACTTATATGCAAGTATATGTATATATATATGTATATATGTATATGTGTATGTATGTGTGTATGTATATATATATATATATATATATATATATGTATTGTATTCTTTTTATATACATAAATATTAGTAGATTTTTATTTACAATTATTAGTCCTATTTAATTTATTTAATCTCCTCTTATGGTTAAATATGTTATATTAAAAAGATAATAAATATTAATTTTATTCTGTTTTTTTTATTATTATTATTATTATTATTATTATTATTATTATTATTATTATTATTACAATTATGTTTATTATTACTATTATTATTATTAATAATAATAATTTTAATATTGTTTTATCATTATTTTTTTCTTTTATTTATATATTTATCTAATAAAAACGCGAAAACTTTAAACATATCATTTAGTATAAAGGGCTTAATTACCTGTAGATGTATGGTTGAACTGCGTTGATATTACTCGTGGACGTATGTAAGATGATAAATATGTTGGCTGGATACATTCGCTGTCTTTTTTGACATGTTCATTTCTAAAGCTTGGATTGTATCTCCTGTTTGTATTTGTAATAACATGTGTCATTACTGAATTGTATAATTGTTCATAAATTGGTTGACACGCAGATCTTTTTCTTTTTCTTTTTCTATATACTGTCGAATTCTTACTTTCTTTCTTTCTGTCTTTAACTATATCTCATCATTCTTTCCTTTCCATTCTAGTCCTTATTCTCTTTATAATAACCATTTATGTATTTTTCTTTTCTTCTCCATATTATATATATTTTTCTCTCTATTTCTTTCTCTTTTTTTCTCTTCTTAATCACTCTCTCTCCATTATAATCTTTTAACTTTATTTAAATTGCCCCTCCCTCTTTACATCTTATAATTAAAGTTCTGTGTTTTAAGTTTTTTAACTCCAACTTCTAAAGAGTTCCTACCTAAAATAAAAATCCATTATTCATTAAACTTTTGAATAGTCAAGTCGCTGCCTGATGATATATGTTGTTTGATTGAAACAAGTTGCTATTTGTAGCAGCGGGATGTGAGCATGTTTATATAACAATAAACAAATATATATATATATATATATATATATATATATATGTGTGTGCGTGTGTGTGTGTATACATATATGTGTGTATATACATTTATTTAATTATTTATGCAGTTTTGCTCAAATATAATGGCGTGTTTTTTGTCCGATTGATTGTCTCGATATGCTGAGCGATTCCTTTTCTTTGCCTTTTTTTTTCTTTTAGCCATCGGTGGAACCGGCACATCATCTGATTCGCTTTATCGCTCCATTAAATTAGTACAGTTTTATAATTTATGGTATTATTGCGTGCGCGAATGTACGTAAAATGCAAACATTAACCAAAATACTTTTTCGTGAATCAATGTAGGTTTCGGTATTTTTTTATATACTTTGAAAATTAGCGTTTTTTAGATACTAGCGTCAGATAGTATGTATAGGTTTTCTCTAAATATGTGATATTATGTCTGCTTGTTTGTCCTGTACTTATATTGCGTTTTCTTTTCCCAGCCTAACCTAGCGATATTTTTGCAAAGTACACCCCCACACATACGCATATATATATATATATATATATATATATATATATATATATATATATATATATATATATTGTTGTCAAGATCCTGTGTGGGCGTGCGTTAAAAACACAGCTTTCTTAGCGTCATACTGAGCTTCTCTGAGACAAATCAACCCCACATCCACGTCGTGACCACTGCCACGAAGACGGGGTTCTCATAACACCGTATAACTGGACCTCCACTGCCTTGTTGGCCAAGGTCCTTTTAAGCTAATGCTAAAGGCGATCTAACCCTTACAGAAACCTTCAGACGAGCTCAATCCATCTCAGCTGCGGCATACATAACCCACCAACGTATGGAGTCTGCTCAAGCGCCCAGCAACCTAAATCCCAGTCATGGATCAAATAGCATGGTGCGTGGATAGGGCTCCTGTAAGCTGTGATATATGACACCTCTCTAGTAGAAGAAACCCCCATATATACAACCTGCGGCAAATGCTGATTTCACTGACGTTGACTTGTTCTTATTTTTGGTTCAATGTGGCAGATCTTTAGATTGTCTCAGTGGAAAGTCTTTCTTCACTATAAAAAATGCCAATCACAGGCAGTACTTGATACGCAATGGAATACACATTATTCAATCAGTGTGTACGTCGATACAAAAAGGCTGGTTTTAGCCTAAACGGAAAACGGACATTCAATGAGGAATGATACAAATATGGGCGTCAACGGCAATAAAGGCTCGTGAAATTCCAGGTGCTGGCCTGTTAGGTGTTCTTGCCCCCACATCTTGGACCCGGTCCTCATTGAATGTGAAGGAGTATAGAAAGTTCATATAAGAGCCCATCCGGAACGTTGCACTCATGTTTGCATCATATTTGAAAAATATTCGTAATAAATAAAAGTATTGATATGTTTTATGAATTTATGGGTAATATAAGTTTGAACATATTCATACTTACACAAAGATACACAACACACACACATACACACGTACACATGTATATATATATACATATATATATATATATATATATATATATATATATATATATATATATATATTGTGAAATAAGTATATCAAATTGTATATATGTAACAAAATGATTATCAAAGCAGAAAATGTTCAAAACTGTTTTATCTCCAATTAGATCCTATAAACAAATGAACCATCGTTTAAAAATATTAAAACAAAACCACTTAGGTGGTTGTATCACTAATATAATATATGCTGATAACAGAATAAAGTGTAACCGAAAATGAATTAGGACTACCACGCTTATTATGAAATAAACATAAAATCTCTTAGCATTAAAGTATTTTTCAGAAAAAAAAACACTATAAATTGGATTGATATACTTATTACTGTGGAGTCTGCTATAAAATATACAAATTGAAGAAAACTATCTCCCCCACTTATCTCGTAGTCCAATATATAATACAGTTCCATGTGTGTGAAGGCCTCACATATAAACACTCATACTGAAATTTTAGTGTCTGTTATCTCGGTGAAAACCTATATTTTTAGCTATATGTACCCATCAAAATCGGATTTGAAAACAATAGTAAAGTAGTAGATAGAAACTATTTGTTTAAAAATTTTAAATTCGTCTCGGAAAATAATCAGGTAATTAAATATTCATTTTTATTCAACGTAAAAGATAATAATGATTTATTACATTGAATATCGTTAACACCTCTTAACTTATATCTACAAACCTTTAAGATTTTTCATATTAGTTAAAATAATGCTTACCTTTTAAACTAGGAAAATCTCTTATCAATTTTGATAACAGACTCTAGAAAAAAGATTGATGTCCCTGATAATTGTCCGCTTAAATTAATGATTGAGTAAATCTTATCTTTTTAAATGAACTTTGAATTAAATTCCAAAATAACGATAGGGAAGAATCCCCACGCAGAGATTAAATCTCTTCTCTTACTGATGCAAGAGATAGATTATATAAAATATATATAACTGACATCTGCACTTTCTTGTAAGTGTTTTAATCACCATCATATCCGATAATAGAGGGAAAAACACCAATGTTCAATTCTGGGTTATTTTGCAACCAACGAAATTTGTTTCTAATTTATGTTAATAAATTATTACGCTGCTACTAATCTATCATCAAATCAATTGTCTATTTCTGTATTCAATAACATATCAATCCTCTCCGTTACCACCCCCTCTCTCTCTCTCTCTCTCTCTCTCTCTCTCTATCTGTCTATCTATCTATTTCTGTTAAGAAGAATATATTTGAATGAAACTCTGTTTAATAATGCATTATTTAACTCAATAACACCGGAGTAATTTAACATTCCAATATTGACTGCAAATATCATTAGTATAAGTAATAATGGAATATATATTAAATCTAGGTATACTATTACACATTTTCCAAAAAAATATAGATTTAATATGAACATTCGACGTATTATTATTATTATTATTATTATTATTATTATTATTATTATTATTATAACAACATTAATAATAATAACATTAATAATAATAATAAAAAAAAATAATAATAATAATAATTCTGATTTCGTTTAAGAACGTCTCTCTGAAAAGGGATGGACTTCATTTCCAGAGGATTTCCCTTTATACCGGCTTCAAACCAGGAGAGTCAAAGATCAAGTGTTTTCCTAAGGCTGTTGCTGGTACCTATAATTGCAGAGGTTTGAAGGCCACCTAAAACATAGGGGATTTGTAATGTTTTCAATTGTCCTTCCAGACGACTTGATACTAATCCTAGTGTACCAACTACGACCGGGATTATTTGTGTTTTAACCCCGTGTATAGTCCTTATCTCCAAGGGCAATGGAGCATAATTGCTCCATTTCTCATTCTCCTTCTCTCTCACATTCCTATCCCAGATTACTGAGAAATCAACAATGTGCCAGTTGTTTGAAACCGTGTCAATGAGGACCAAATCCGAACGACTATGTTCCAATTGCTTGGTCGTTATGACACTTTTGCCCCCATACCTCTACTTTGCCATCCTGACTTGTTCTCACTTCATCAGGCACCTCCGCAAACCATTTTCCAGCACACTTCACCCCAACCCTCTTACACACATCCCAATATATCCGGAGGCCCATGTGATCGTGTCTTTTGCGGTACTCTCTCTGGGCCAGTCCACTACACTCTGCTGCAAGGTGCGCAATTGACTCTGAGGTCTTACCACAAATCTGGCATTCTGCAGCAATTTCCTCTCCTAGAACCACTTTTTTGAAACATCGTGTTCCTAATGACTGCTCTTGTGCTGCACAAACAAAATCTTCAGTACTCTTAGCCAGATACCCAGCTCTAAGCCATCGCCATGATCTTTCATCAGCCACTTCTGCTGTATCCTGGAAGGGCCTTCCTTGCATTTCCTTCCTAGCCAGTTCCTCTGCCCTTTCTATATCCATACGTTTCACATAAGCAGCCTTGGTCTCACATACTTCCACTTCATTGGCCACAACCTATATCATCCACTCCTTACTTCTAACCACGTGCTCTTTCAACGACATCTCGGTTCTAACTCTATCTTTTACACTTTTCAATCATCTCCCGCCATCTTTCCTCTTTTGATACAGCCTTGCTACTCTACTGCGAATGTGAAATATAGCAAACATTGCTAAAACTTTTCTTGTTTTGATATCCATGGCATGCAAATCCTTGTCAGCCCATTCTAAAATTCCCTCACTGTATCTCAAATCACGGACTGCCCATGAATGTACTGCTTTCATTAGATTTCCTCCATGCAGTTTCGAATTTGCAATTTGTTTCACTCTTCTAAGATACTGCTTCCTTACATTTTCTTTCATTTCTCTATTCATGATACTTACACCCTCCAGCACTCCTAACTACTTATATCCTGTATATTCTATTTCTTTCATGATTTCTCCATTTGGCACTACTATCCCATTCAATAAACCTTTACTCCTCTTTTCATGACCAGCATCGCACATTTACTAATCACAAACTCCATCCCAATGTCTCCTGAGTATGTCCCCACCAGTCTCTCCATTTACTTTTCATTTCTGCCGAATATTTTCAAATCATCCATAAACAGTAGATGGTTGAGGCGTCTGTCACCAGATCCAAAGTTATACCCCAGTTTTTCCCTGTTTAAGAGGATGCTCAGTGGCATCATTATAATTACAAAAAGAAGTGACGATAACGAATCTCCTTGAAATATCCCACATTTAATGCCAACCTGCCCAATCTCCTCGTATCCTGGATTATTGCTTTATCAATTAGTAGTTGCTCTTTAGTACCTATCGAGCCTTTCTGGCAGCCCTTTTGTTCGTCATGAAAAACACTATTATTCTTTAGATGTTCATAAATGTTCTTCGCAAATATTCCAGTCAACAGTTTCCACATCAATAGCATACATGTAATTGGTCTATAATTATTGGCATCTGTTCCTTTTGCAGGATCTTTCCAAATCAGTGTTGTTCTTCCCTTAACAAGCCAATCATGGACATCTCCCGACTCTACAACCCTTTGCAGAGCAGCAGCTATAGGTGGCTAAAAGCATGGGAACTGTCTAAACCAGAAGCCCATCACTCCATCTGGACCAGGTGCCTCCCAGTTTGTCATCCTTCGTATGCCAGCTTTAACGCCATTGATGTTTATCTCAACGTCCTTCATCTGCTGCATTTCTGATAACATTTCTCAGACCTCTCCTAACGAGTAAGCCTTCTCATTGTATAGCCTTCGACGGACCAAATGCCACTCCAGAACGTCCTTGCATCTTTTGCATTTGGAGAGTTGTTATTTCCCGCCTATTTACTACCATTTACTTCTTTATACAGCTGAGACTGATTGTTTCGGAAAAGAAAAAAAAACAAATTTACTTTATTTGTTATTACTATTACCACTAATATTATTATTATTAGTAGTAGTAGTAGTGGTGGTGCAGGTTGTAATGGTGGTATGTTTTTATTATTTTTTCTTATTACTGTAACTGTAATGGTAGGTGTTGTTTTTGCTGTCATTGCTATTGTTTTTTTCCGTTAATATTATTTCTACCGATATTAGTGTTACTATTACCATTGTAGATTTTATTTCTATTGTTGTTGGTGCTGGTAATGGGAATAGTGGTTGTGATGGAGGAAAAAGGTCAGGAGGGGAGCTTTGACCTTGGTGGGGAACCCTCCCAGAGATAATGTCTCGATAAAACTATCGGTGTAGGTGTAACCTTAAATTCATTAACCCCATTTATGGGAGAATGTCAAATCAAAATATTGAAAATAACGACATAAATGAGGCTAGAACATCTTGTGATTGTCTCACATCAGATAGGTGTCCCACTGGTCAACAGGGTGGGTCCTGTCGTCATCGTACAACTGTTCGAAATTCTAAGCACGTAGCTGGATATAGGGGAAGTGAGAACTGCCAGAGAGGGTACCAAGACACGAAGGGAGTTGGCACAGGAAATGTAAAAAAAAACAAACAAACATGGGCAGATGAGGAAAAAAACGTCCCATGGGGATGCTTTGTAAGAAGTGGAAGTACCAAATCTGGTGTATATATCAGAAAAATGAAGGAAGAATGTGAATCGAGAGGAGGGGAACCTAGAAGTGTCGCGAGTTTGGTATCCCAGTTAAAACAAATTAAATATAACAACCTACTTTCCGTGATTGCAAGAGAAGATATTGAATGGATGGTTAGGAATGAAATGAATAACGAAAGTAAAATTGGTGAAACTAGCTCTGATGAAAGAACTGAGAGAGTGGAAGTGCAGAAGGGAAATGGAAACGATGATGGGAGGCGGACAACTGAGGAGCTATGGGATCCTATGGTTAGAGGAAGTAATTAGAAAGAGTGTGAAGGATCTAAGGCAGATGAGATCATTGACTCTGAGACAATGCATCCAGTGAAAGAAGCAGATGTATGGAGAAGTGATGATGAAATTCGAACTTTGACTTCTGTAGAAAAAGAAGTACTTCAGAAGTTAAGAGAGGTTCTTCTTAGAGACAATATCATAGAGATTCCAAGTATGAAGAGTAGTGATAGGCGGAAGGTGAAAAACGAGGTAAAAATAATTCAAGGAGTAATTCACAACATCATAAGAAAGAGCATATCGATTACGGAACTTAACATGCTCCTATATGCAGCGTACTATGTTATTGCGAATCGTCTTGGCTTAGTACAGAAGAAAAAGGGAAAAATGAAGGATAGAAGGCCACACTGGCAGAGGCGGCTTGAAGAAAGTATTAAACGATGGCGGAAAGACATTCGTAGAATCGAAGAAATAAGAAGAGTAGTTAAACTCGAAAAGAAAGCTAATGACGTGCTTGAAAGGAGATATAGATTGCTGGAAAAAGGGAACGATTAATGTTCTAACAATGATGAAAGAGAAGGTCCACACTGGTGGTATATAAATTAGGAACTTTGTTGGAAAAAAAGTGTTGCATTTCGGCATCATCATCATAATAATAATAATAATAATAATAATATTAATAATAATAATAATAATTAAAATAATAATAATAATAGTAATAGTAATAATAGTAATAATAGTAATAATAATAATAATAATAACAATAATAATAACAATAATAATAATAATAATAATAATAATAATAATAATAATAATAATAATAATAATAATAAAAACAAACCTAGGAAAAGGGTGATTTAAGATCTTAGAAATTCCATTAAATAGGTTCATCTATCGTACATTTTATAACACATATATCGATAATGGTATGATTTTATTCCAGTTTATGGGCGATATATTTTAAAATCTCCTTTACTTTGATGATGAATTTGCAAATATTTTGTAATTATAAATTTTACCAGTTTCTAGTGTTTTCTTTGTCGTTTTTTTTGTTACTTAAATTTCAATAAATACTGAACATTTAAATAATAAAAGTTTAAGTCGTTATTATTTTGAAATACATAGTACACAATATTGCGTGGAGGGCAGTAACTTGTCATGAAAGGATTAATTCTTATAAAATAAGACTCTATATAAAGATAGTGCAGTGCAATATTTTTAGAGATATGTTCGCACTAATTATAGTGAGGGTTCACAGTTCTCTGTTATAAACATTGATAATGTAAATAGCGACCTTTTTTTCAACCGTCCGAAATTCACCCACAGAATTTAGACAGCAAATCAAATTTCAAGAATATGCGACGAGATCTATTCATCAGAAGTTAGTTACTGGACTTTTGCTGCGTCGGTTTGCGAACAATGGTTGATATTGTTTTGTTTTCCTTCATATCAACCCTTTTCAGGTTACTTATACCGAATCCAGTTAATTTTGAAATAGTATGTTGTAGATTTCCACTCTTTAAACCCTTTAAATTCAATCACCGGTTTGAAATGTTTGGCTTGCATGTTTTATATTGGATGTTATTCGTTTTGATACCCGTCTTGGAGAACATGAATGAGTTTAGCAATAGGGGAGGGGACAAGGTAACAATATTAATATTTGGTACATTTAAAGTTAGAAAACAACTCAGGAAGTAGTGGAGATAGAAATAAAAGTGGAAAAGGAAACCATGGAAGGGGGGTGCTGCTGTTTCGTTTTGGGTTTTGAAAAAGATAGTAGTAAAAGAAAAAATGATCACTATTAGGTGCATCTCGTCTCAGGAAGCCAATGTCTTAAGGCAGCAATCCAATCTATAAGCGTTTGCGAAAAAAGTATATCACCTAATAGTAAGAAATAGACAGTGTTCGCCTTAGAAGACACTGTGAATATTAGGTTATAGGTTAAACTGCATTGTGAACAAAATATTAAATGCCATGATTGTGGCATAACATATCTCGCCAACCAAAGGGTGGATCACCTTAGAGAGAATAAATATGCCGAGACCTAATTTTTCTTATTAATCTCGTGAAGCAAGAGCGAAGCGTTGAAAAAATAAAAAGTGTCCATGAACTAATCTCAATATTTGTGTAACAAGTTTTCTTCTCAGTTAAACTCGTCTTAAATGATAGAGCAATAAAAAGATAAATTCGTTACAAAACTAATAAAATAATTGTATTATCTATTTAAGTCAACGTTTTCAAAGAGACGTGTTTACATAAAGAAAACAATATGGGCAGTAGGCGTAAAAATACTCTCAGACGAGAAAATAAATATATCACTGTCATAATTGCAACGTTAGTGAATAAGAGTAGAGCGCTGACATAGGAGAAACAAAAAAGCTGGCTAGAAAAAAAACTCGAACAGAGAAAAATATGTAAATGTATCTTGCAACACAGTTTACAGTGTAACATCAGTTTTACAAAGATTGTCAAAACGCAATAAACCGACAGTATTACGCAAATCAAAATGTCTCGTTTTAGCTTGGAGCATTTAAAACATTCAGATAAATAAATACCAAATACTCTGATTTGGCCTTGCAATGATTTATCCGGCTTTCTAAAAATAGTTCTATCATTTAAAAAACAATCATGAAAAACAAATTCAGAATACGTCACCACAGCTTCAGTGAAATTCCTGAGCATAAAAACACATCCATTCTTGCTATAGAAACAGTTAACTAAGTAATTTCCTTTTAAACCTATTACAATGCACCTTTTTGTGAATATAAAAATGTATGTAGTTTTTCAAGTTGGCAATTGGAAATGGCGTAATAAAAGATAAAATAAATATAATTGCAACTTCGCTTCTGATTTTAAAATCATGCCCAAATATATTTTCTTTTCTTTTGGTGGATTGATAGTTTTTTTGTTTTTCCTGATGAGTTTTCTCCAACATAGATTCATAGGTTGAAATGATAAGAAAATGAATGATTATGCGCTAAGTAAGAGATAGTGTCAAGAATTACAAATGACAACGTAATTAAAGGAATAAATTGTAAGATGCTGAGCAGTATGTAATTAAGAATATATAATTTTGTTATATATATATATATATATATACATATACATATATATATTTATGTATGTATATATATATATATATATATATATATTTATGTAAAAATATATTTTCTTATTATATATACCAATCCTTATTCAAGAAGCTGAATGCAATTACAGGGCAATATAGAGAATAAATGACAACAAAATATATTTCCAAATTCATGATAACTTATTCATTTAATTCAGTAGATTATACACTCATTTAAGTATCTGTTTCGTAGCGTAAAACCTCTCACTTAATTATTAGATTATTCACTGAATAATCAGAAGAAACAGCTCCAATCAATATATATATATATATATATATATATATATATATATATATATATATATATATATATTTATATATTTACTTTTTTTTATTATCATTTTTTCTAAGAAAATTTCCTATTTTTTTTCCGTTAAAACCTAATCAGTTTTAAAGCCAGTTTCTGTAATTTTTATATGTCCCTTGAAAAAATAACTCGTTTCCTGGTGTATATCCAGTGTGTTTTTATTTATTCCATTTAATTTTTCTGTTGCTTATTTCTGTTTCCCATTTTTATGCCCGGTATACATATTTATTTACTGTTTTTCCATTCCACTTATATATTTTTAATAATTACACTATCTTTTTTATACTTCCTCCTTTAGTTTTATCTTTGGAAATCCACTATCAACATCCTTGTTTTGACAATAATTTCTTGAATTCTGTTATATTTTAACATCAATCTACTGACAAATATTTGACATATATTCAAGTATTTGTAAGTTTATTTTGATTAACTAAAATGTACCAACACCTGTTTTTCACACCTTTACTTTAAGTGTTCTTCAGGAGATTATTGATTTTGAAACCCAAACTTTATGATTCAATTTGACTTTGTACAGGTATTTTTTTCTTTTTAACATTATTCGAATATTAAACAATTTTTAATTGTTTAATTGGGTATTATATTTTACCTTCGTATTTCGCTTAAATATATATATATGTATATATACACATATACATATATATATGTATATATATACATATATATACATATATATATATATATATATGTATGTATTTACGCATACATCAATTGGGTTTTCTTCCTGCCGATTTTCTTTTTTACTTTCTTTTTTTCTCTTTATTATAATTGTTACTGATTGTTTTTGTTTGAAACTGTCCTGGCTTGTATTTACTTTAATAATATCCTTCCGTATGTATTTAAATTTTTATTTACTCGTATACGTGTTTTCGTGCTGCATAGTTATTTTATTAATAATTTAAATATTTTAATATGTATTATTTTTCATTCAAAGATCGGTTCGTTATTTACACAAATTTCTAATATTTCTAACTCTTTTTAATTCTCATTGTTCATCTAAATTATATCAAGAGAGTTTCGAAAGAACTTACAGTTGGTATACGCATGTTGTCTCCCCTTTCACTAAACACTTTTGAATACCATGAACTAAAAAAAAAGAAGTTTTTTTTTAGTTTTTCACTTTTAATTTTCTATAATATTCTGAAAGTATAATGGTAATTGTTAACTTTTTATTCAATTTTTATATATATCTATCTCTCTATATAAATGTATGTATGTATCTCTCTATATAATGTATGTATCTCTCTATATAATATATGTATACATAGCCGAACCAACGTCGCATCCTACAAGAATCAAAAAAGGCAACGAACCGGAAGTCTAGGACTCGTATTTCGCCCTCATTTGGGCTAATCGGTTAGATGACTTTCGCGCTCAAGATTTGAAACCTCTACCTCCTGCATGCTTGTGAAGCACTCTACCAACTAAGCAACCACACAACACACACAAGTATGCCTATTGACTTACACAGATCAATAAACCCGTGGCATAGGTTCGACAGTGGAAAGAGCCTACCTGATATCGAACAAGGGACGAGATATCAAACCAGTTTTACCCAAAGCCGAGTCTCACCAATAGGAATTTTATATATTTTCTTGGTTCCTAAGCTGCGACATTCTCTCACAATTTCTGAACATTCTATTGATTACTCGTTAGGTTAGCTTGTTTGGATGACATCGTCCTTTCGAATATATAAAATTCCTACTGGGGAGACGTCGACTTGTGTTAAATCTTGTTTGATACCTCGTCCCTTGCTCAATATGAGGTAGGTTCTTTCCACTGTTAAATCTGTCCTGCGGGTTGCTGTATCTGTGTAAGTTAATAGACATTATTCTGTGTGTGGCGTATGTGCTCAGTTGGTATAGTGCTCAGCTTACATGCAAGAGGTTCAGGTTTCAAATCCTGAGCGCGGATCTGTCTGACTGATAAGCATAAATGAGGACGAAACTCGGTTTGTTGGCTTTCCGTGTTCACGTGGGCTGCAACGTTTGTTCATCTCTAATCTCTCTCTCTCTCTCTCTCTCTCTCTCTCTGTATATATATATATATACGTATATATATATATATATATATATATATATATATATATACACAGATAAATATTTACATACAATCAATACTATACATGCTTATGTGTCGAAAAAATAGTAAGGAGAAACCGCAATTTGTCATGAAGCGACTTATAATGTTCCTTTTCCACAGAAGAACCAGTTACGTGTGCAAGTGTGTATGTGTGTGTTTCCGTTCGTATATATATATATATATATATATATATATATATATATATATATATATATATATATATATATGAGGTTGTTATGAAAATGGAAAAGACGTGCGTGGGTGTGACAGTGTATCTAGATTCATTGAGAATTTGATATTTGGAATATTGGAATAGATATGTTACACTTATATCCTGGTTCTCACCTCTCCAATAGAATTTATGTCCGTATATAATCTATTGCTGGTGACCTATTTATCAATTCAATACACATACTAATAGTGAAAACAACTTAGAAAGATCAAGAGCGAAAAAATGTGAGTTAGAGCGATAGAAAAAATTGGAATCTAAACGGAGGGAAATAAAGAAAGGTGCAGATATAAAAGGATAAAACGAGGAAGAGATACTGAAATGAGAAATATAAATGTGGCTTAAATTGGACACTTTGATAATTCCAATATTAACTTTTTTAGAAATAGCTCAGTCCCCCCCCTAATAGAAATAACGTCATAATTATCATTGCATTCCTCGCTCCCGGTAAAATGTCTGCGATGAGTCATAATTTCTGTTCGCCACGAAACACCATTTTTCTCAAAATAACGTGATGTAATTATACACCCCACGATGAGGTAGTCACATGACCTGCAATCAATAATTAACTGTTCACCTTAAATCTCTATATTGATTGAATTTTCATGAAACAATGCTACAAGCTCAGGCGCGTAACGTTGCGTACAAACATATCTGAAGTGATTATAGAGTATAATAAGAATGAATGGTGTGTGTGTGTGTGTGTAGACGCTCATTGACAAGAAAAACGCATTTGTCATGCCATGCTTGTTCGCCAGCGACGATTGCGTGCGTCCACAACCAACTACCCATTCCTTAAATCGGAGAGCAGCAAATGAGTAGAACCTTTTATAGGACTACGGGGAATGCAGCAAATATTTCATTGGATGACTACACATGGATGCATCCTAGCGTTCACGCAGTGAGACTGGCCAGGTTTTTAGCTGCAATCAATCCTATATTGTTCGGATTGAATCAGGGAGGAATTTCATTTAAGGGATAGGATTAATGATTTTAGCAATTTCCATTCATCGCAATCTCATAAGAATCAAAATTCCAGATGTCGGCGTCCAAATATTATGCTTTCAAAATTCTAAATGAAAAGATTTTTAAGTGCCATATCTTACAAGATCCATTTGTTTACTACCATCGATTTATAAAAACGAAATGTTAGTTCAGTTGTCTAAATAAATTATTCATATATAGTATATGCCCCCATGTCCTAAAATATTAGCAGTTCCTGAAATATGCTTAAATATGTTTTTTCTGTTTTTTAGCTGTTGTACAATTATTTAAGAGCATGTTCATTGTGTGTTATTTTTTAGTAATAAACGTATTATTGTAAAGGCAAAATAATATTAATTAGGGTTATCGGATAGAATAGAAATCAAAACACCTAGCTATTAAGCCTTAGTCGCTACCGCATAGGTTACATTCAGATGGATGACAAAAAACTTAAAATGACCAACTTATATATATGCATATATGTATATACATATATATATATTATATATATATATATATATATATATATATATATATATATATATATATATATATATATTAGATTAATTTATACAAACCTTGATGGCTACATATCTGCGTACATGTTTCTGTAATAATCCGTGCTAGGGAGATTACGTTTTCCGGCTACCCATTATCTTCGAAAACTATATATATATATATATATATATATATATATATATATATATATATATATATATATATATATATATATATATATATATGTATATATACATATATTTATATATATATATATATATATTTATATATATATATATGTATATATATATATATATATATATATATATATATATATACTGTGTATGTATTTATAAGACCGACTATAACAATTTGAAAGTTAACAATAATAAATATTTATTTGGGCTTATTTTACTGGACCAAGTATATTAATGTCTCAAAAATGAACGTGGAAGCAAATGCATGTCTCATTGCGAATAATTTTCCACGAATTCAAACAATCCAAACCATTGATCAGTTGCTCAACGTCAAGGGATACGTTTAAAGATATATAAGTCATTGATCATAAATGTTTAATTAGCTCTTATTTTTATTTAAGGCGCAACATCTACTTCCCAAGTAATTTATAGACGTTAACATAGTAGATATTCAAAAAGAAATTGAACATACAGACCTTCAGTAACGACATAGGAATATCCCTATTCAGCATAGCTGATGGTATCGATTCAAAGCTGCTACGAAATTGCGTCACCAAACATCGGAAAGCGATTTTGTCCAATTTCGTATGAAGCGTGATACATGTTACATGATACTTGCTGGTGATCCACTCTGGAAAGGAATGTCAAAACTAATACTTGGACCCCTACATACCATTTGACGATGTGACGAAGGCGTTTGACACTGTAACCCGGGCAAGTCAATCAAAGATCATTATCAAATTTGAAACTCCTAACAAATTCATTTCAATCATGAGGTACTAGATATACAATAGTCAAAATACGATGGGTGCTGGTGTTATATATGTCGAAAATTTTCCAGCGCTTTTCACCATGATTTTCTTGATTAATGCACTAAATGCAAAAGACTCTAAAGTAAGCATCATTTACTAGACAAATATGAAATTGTCTACTATGAACGGTTTTGTTACGTCACCAAAATTAAAGCCACCTCAATCCGAGACATCGTGTTTGCTAATGAATGTGTCCCCACCGCCAACAAGGAGCCAAATATCTAGTATATGTTTCATTGTTTCCTGAGACATGCTACAATTTTGTTCTGACTATAAATCTTCAGAAGTTTTAATTAATGTAGCAACCTGCTCTAGGAAAAGATTTGCTAGACCCCAGATCTCAATTCGTAGAACCAATATAAAATTCTGGACAAGTTTACTTACAAAGACTGTATTCTGTCTAGGAGAGTAAATCGACTGCAGGATAGCCAAGGCTAGTTCTGTCTTTGAACGTCTCAGACCTACTGTCAAGGAGTATACGGGGTTTCGTCTGCAGAAAGTATATAGACCTGTGCTTGTTACCATCCTCATCCATGTTTCTGAAGCTTGGACATTATGCATTCAGAGGCGAAAAAAACTGAAACATTTCCATTTGGCTTACCTCTGTAGATTTCTGAAAATCAATAACTAAAACAAGCTAGGAGCCACAGGGGTTTTAACTCGTCAAAGCTTAAGTTCGTACTGATTATGTTACGGGAGTAACGGGTTCGCTCGGCAGGTCATATACACCGCAAGCTTGATTCAAGGCTCCTAAAACATCTTCTTTATAGGAAGTTGTCTAAAGAAAACGAATCACAGGAGGAGAACAGAAAACGGTTCATGGGCAACCAAAAGGTCTCCTCTAAAAAGGATAGATTGTGTGCAAACTTAGGAGAAGACGGAATCCAGGATAGATGTTTGTAGCTGCTGCAACTGAGATATCGGCTACTATTGCGGCATCCATACACAATTTACAACGGAAACAAACAACGTGAGATCAGAAACAGCATAACGTCACAGATGTTCAACATGCGGATTATACTTAAGAAATTTATTAGAGCCTAAAACCCATATCCTAACCCAGAGATCAATTACACCACCATACGCAAGCAATATACGCACACGATCATCATAAAAACGACTGTATCATATATAAATTCAAACATGTTACAGAATTATCCATGAATTTTTCAAGCCGTAATGTATAATATATAATATAATTATCAAATTCACACTCTTTCTTTGTACTACGACAACATCTACATCTATCACATATAGTGCTACTAAAGCGATTGGTTTTAATGATTGGGATAAGTATAGTAAAAATTAAAAAAAATCCCTTATTTAATTTCTAATTACAATACGTAAATAAATTGGGGATTAAAATATGCGCTTCTTTGAATAATTAATAGAAGATGTGAATCCATAGAGCAACGTATTCGATGAAAAAAAAAATAGTAACGAAATGTTATTTCTAAATTGCTGAGGATGCCAAGAGATAGCATCAACTCAGCAGTTAATGATTCGAAATAAAGAGAATAAATGAAATATATACTCAGCTATAAAAACACATGTGCCTTTAAATTATCCATTCAAATCTAACAATTATTTGGTACCAAGGAGTTATTGGACTATAAGTAATGTGTTTCTAAATTAGACGACCATATTTAAAACCTATTATGTTTATCCATTCTCCAGAAGTATAAAATGGCGACTGTTAATTAATGTAACCTTTTCTCACATTTTCATTTAGCAGAAAAAAAACTTGCAAAAAAAAAATCTGTAAATGTCAACCTAATCTAATGGAGCGTTGCTTTTTGTCTTTAATGTTTATACATTTTATTCTTTGTTCTACTTTCTCTTGTCGCATTGGGTAGAAGACGCAACATAGTGATAAAATAATCTAGACATTTGATTTTCTGAAACACGATAAGAAAAAAAATGGAATAAGTCAGACAGGAAACATTATAAGATGTAGATTGGAAAATTGTTATGGTTCCAAATTACAAAAAAAAAAATGATAATCATTTTAAAACGCACAGCATTAATAGTTATTCTGATATTAGAGTGTAACCTTAAACAAACACATCTTTAATTATATAAGAGTAGTATCGATTTAATACTTTGTCACACACACAAATATACCCATATATATATATATATATATATATATATATATATATATATATATATATATGTATATATATGTGTGTGTGCGTATATATATATATATATATATATATATATATATATATATATATAAATCAACCGGTGTTAGTCGTACCACTCTATAGTGATGATTCCCGACATGATTAACCAATGGTAGATGTAAGTATATAATAGTTATTATAGTTAATATATACATATATATATATATATATATATATATATACACGCACACACACACACATATATATATATATATATATATATAACGCATACCCATATGCACTAGTAATATGATATTATTCGTATAAGTTTCTAATTTAAATAATATATCTCATACAAATTTAAAACCAGGAATTTCTAAGCAGGCTACTTTTACATAGATCAAATATTTTTATTTGATTTGAGCCTAAAATAATAAACTTTAACGTTTATTATTTTATAATTTTTAAAATTGTGGTAAAAGTTAAAATAAAGTTTACCTCTGCCGTCTCTACCAAATTGGTTTGCAATTTTTTAGTCGAAACATTTGGAATTTTACATAAAGTGTATTAGTACATTGACAAAGTTTTTAATCGACGTTTATCCGGAGATTTTTACGCCAAAGGGGTCAAAGTTTAAAATATATATAATGAATAGCTTTGGAGACACAGCAAATATATATATATATATATATATTTGCTGTGTCTCCAAAGCTATTCATCCAATTTTTGGTCTACGCATTTGAAAAGTAACATAAAGGAGATTCATCCATACAACAAGCTTTTTAATCAGCTTTTGGGCGAAAATGTGGCTACCAAGAAGGCACTGTTTAAAGAGTGGATCTTTGCTGACCCTACTAAACTCCTTCGCGAATTTTGTGTAAAACACTTGAAATGTTAGATGTAGGGTCTAGCATATGTGTCAAGCTTTTTAATATACATGTGCATATGCACATAAAAATATTAAGAGTGCATAGGGCCGGAGGATTGCCGAGCTGACCTGCTATTTATTTATAATTTAAGCAAAAATGAACAAAGCCTCCAGAAATTATTTTTGTCATTAATTGGTGAAAGGACAAAGCCAGGAAACCGAAATGTTCATAAAAACTATGTGTGTGAAAGTGATGACCTTATGATAAACGTAATTTTCGTCTATTTACTCATTACTTGGCTAAGTAAAAGATCACAAAAATTGATGCACTTACGTCGTTATAGTTTTATAGGTCGCTTAACTGTGTGGACTTGCAAGATTTATAAAGAAATGAATACGAAATGGAGAAGTTAATAAGAGCATGACACCTTTGTTTAATATGCACAGTGGCCAAGTAATTATAATATTAAATAGACGCATTTACATACATGCCTATTGATAGGCAGATGTATGTATTACAATATGAGTAAAAAAAGGATGAAGTTGTGTGCTCATATAAATACATTATAACTATCTTAGAGGTTCAAATTGTATAATATTTATAGCTGGTCGTCAAAGAATATGCCGGTTTTTAAAGGGTAGGAGGATGGTAAAGAAAAGTGACAAAAAGTTTACTAAATATCCGTAAATATCTACTATTTCACCTTACTAAGCAAGGTCGGAGATTCACTAGAATAAAAATTACATACTTCTACGTAAAATTCTGACATCATTATAAAAATAAGGTTAATTTTTTTATAACACATAAATTGTAATCAAATACAATGTATTAAAAAGAAAATTGGAGACGTTAAATAGAATAAGACAACGATAATAATGTATATTTATTTTTAATAAAACGATTACGTATTCAAATAGTGCATTACATACTGTTATATATATATATATATATATATATATATATTCGTGTAAATAGCACATTGTAAATGCGTGTATGTGTGTGTGTGTGTTTGAGAGAGTGCGCATGACTCAAAAAGTGCTGCGTCAATAAATGTTGTATTTAATCCAAATGCCCTTTACGTCAGGAAGTAAACTTAGTGAGGTATTGGATCAATATGTTCAGCACATGTACAATAGTAATCAAAAACAAATCTGATTCAATAAAAGAGTAACATAGTTACCAAATTTAACACTGATGCCCTCATCTTAAGAAATGCATTTTAGAAGTTTACTTATGATACGAGCAGACAGGTGCAGAGGTTATTTGCTGGCACGTCATCCGTAAAATAAAATGTTTCGTTTTAGCGAGCAATTGAACCATGGCATTTAAACTTTTATTAAAGTTAATTTATTAAGTTCATTTCATAAAAGTAACAATTGGTGCCTCACAGCGTAATTAAAACTAAAGTGCAATGTGGACTAAGTTTCTCCAGAAAAGACAATAAATGTAAGGGATTAATTCAAGGAATAAAAAATGAGCCATTCAACCGAATATAAGTGCACTAAAAATATTGGAAATCTAAAACGTTGCTGATCCTTATGATTAATATAGGAATGGAGAATACTATCTATACAATAGTGCACTAACATCAACTACACCGGTTTCAGAGAGTCAGCCTCTACATCGATCATCCACGAGAATATATTCAAGTACGGAAAATTAAATCCGAGTTGAAGAAAGAAAGACTAAAGATGAGTTTATCCTCTTTCTCTAAATTTTAATTGAAGTGAAAGCAAAGTTAATTACTGCTTCGAATATACAACGGTCGTCATATAGTAAATTTAAAGTGGATTAAGGTAATTAATTTAGTGTTAAATGACAAACGTCATGAACTGCAATAAGTTACTCAATCTATCTACGAATGACTACAGGTACTGTTTTTTTTTGAGTAGTGCATAAATGCGCGTTATATCAACACATATGCCGCGCTCTGAGGCAATTAACACTGAGTTGGCCGAAAATAAGAATTATGATACCAACATATTTATGTCACACGTGTAATCCAAAAGTGACGCTGAGGGATATGTTTTGTTTCACTCCGTGAATATAGCTTAATATATGCTTGAAATATGTGCAGTGTGTAAATGTGACTTGTTAGTTATTTCTTGCAACAAAGTATTTTATAATGCTTTTGTCAATACCAATGAACATCCCTCCGTTCGACTCTGAATACTACATAGCATTCCATTTTTTTCGACGGAATTTAATCGATCTGTTCACCTCTTATTACGCGCTGATTATATTTTTGTCAAACGCTTCCTTGGTCTGTTGATCTGTTTTTCGTAGAATTTTTTTTCAAAATGAAATATATTAACGTAATAAAATATGTAAGTCATACTTTTGTGTTTGACTATAAATGCTGTGGTTCTTACACTCCGTATGCATCGCTTGGGGAAAAAATTAAAGTAGCAAATCTTTAAGAAAACAACGTGTCATTAAGCTCGTAATATAAAAAAGGACATACTATTTTATATATTTTACTTCATGTATGGTGAAAGCGAAAATAAGAAAATTCGTTATGCTTTGCAGAGTACAATGCTCGATCCTTGTTTCTTCAGATTTGTCCTAACACATACACACATACACAAACATGCATATACATATATATATATATATATATATATATATATATATATATATATAGAGAGAGAGAGAGAGAGAGAGAGAGAGAGAGAGATCAATTGAATATAATATTATTATATTAATCCTACTTGCGAGAGAACGGCGGTTGGATGACCAACTCCATTGTTTTAGATGACGTGTATCCATCTATAACTCAGATTTTTATCACGGCTTGTTTGGCCTATGTAAGTTAATAGACCTTCTTTCGTCTGACGTGATTGCTCAAATGCAGGGTGCTCGGCTCGACAGAGATTCGGGTTTCGAATTCCATGTTAAGAAGTGTTTAACCTTTTAACCTTTTATGATAGCGAAACTCGAGTTTTGGACTGTTGTCTATTTAGCATTGTGATTGTGTTTTACTGGGAAAATATATCATTTCTAACAATCTGACCATGCTTATATTAATTTGCTCGCTACGTATAAGTGTTAGATTCAATCTTCCTAGATATTGTAAAAGCATCTTGTTTGTGAGCTCTCTAGTCAGATCTCAGTGGTTGAGGAACCGATGTAGGTTTATTCTATCCTGCGGTGTGATTGATACCAACATATTTATGTCACACGTGTAATCAAAAAGTTAGCTCATAGAATGTCTTATATATTCTGCTAAGAATTTCTTGTATTGATGTGTTCAGATGAAAAGCCGAAATAAGGGCAGGCTAGAGTATAGAACTTCTGGTTAAATGGTTTTAATGGATGTGCGCTGCGACTTCGTTCGACTGTGGAAATAATTATAAACAAACACGCACATGCATGCACAAATGCATCCCCATTAATAAATATTATATATATATATATATATATATATATACATATATATATATATATATATGTATACATATATATATACGCTTCTTACTTAGAACTGCTCGCCTGTGGAACTCTGTTTCGTTTGCTTGCTTCCCACGTGACTACAACCTGGATGGCTTCAAGTCTAACGTAAACAAATTCCGGATGAACCGCCCCCTTAAGTAGACACTTTATTAAATCTCCACACTAACGTACTGTACTTACAATAATCTTTATCCGTGAGTGGCTTCCGCGCCTTGATAAGTGTTGACCACCTAGTGAAAAAACATGTGTATGTGCGTTTTTAGTTTAACTTATTTCTGCACATATAGTTTCTTATCTTTTTGAATTATTTTACTTGATAAATTTGGCATGCTAGTAAATCTTAGGAAAAAGTCGACTCGCTTTCCAACCGAAGACATTGTAATATTTTGCAACCTCTTTTTTAGCAAAAAACTCTTCGAGGATGTATCAAGGCGAATAAGTATGTGCCATCACACATGCGCAAATAGATCATGACTGAACTAAAAAAAATCCACATTTGAAATATTGCTATTTATTACCAAAACATCATTTTTAGACAGACACATGCAGTGGTATCCAAAGTTGAATAACATTTATTTTTTGTTTACGCTTTTTCATGTATGGTTTTGTTATTTTTCGTTCAAACAAGGTCTAGGCCGTTTTGATCTTATTATATTTAGTTCTTTCTCTGTTTAATTTCTATTTAAAGCCAGGGAATATGAAATCAATTTTAGCTATAATCGATGAGGGTTGACTCAAAACAGAAATTACGACAATTCAGTTGTGCTTTAGTAAAGTATCTTGTCATTAAAAAAGAACTGTCACAGTAATCACATTAGGCAATGCTGTTTTAAAATAAGGGCCTAAGTGTAATTTAAATGCATTCAGTTGTGTGTAGATCTTCACCTCGTTTGCTACATTTACAACGTCTTTATAAAATGTATATTTGCGATGTTCATAATTATACGGTCTGCATATTCAAATGTTGCAAAACACACCAGTCTTTATACTTTTACACGTTGATTTTTAATTTAAAGAAACCTCATTAAGCAAACACGGATTCAGTTTTGTTGTTGCACGTACTGATTGATTTATACATCGTTATAAGCTTGTGTCGTTACTCTGAACCCTAACTATTTTTTGTAATCCACAGGAGTAAGACGCTTTCATTCACTCAGCCGTGGATTGGTTGAATTCAGTGTAAATTACACATTTTTTGTACTACAAAATAGGCTTCGTGGCTTAGTGGGGATGCCCTTTTCTCTTCCCTGCAACCTCTCTCCAACAGGAGAGACGTTGCAAGCCTGTCTTTTTATCGTTTATTCTATGGAAAGTGCTCATCTGAGCTCCAATTTCTGGTCCCCCATCGCCGATCTTTCACGAAAACACCCGTCTAGTTGAAACCACTGCCAAAAATGTTGCCAAAAGCAAAACGTAGATTCCATGAAAAAAACTTCTTTCTTAGTAGTGCACGGCAGGGAACTCTGTTTCGTTTGCCTGTTTCCTCCTGACTACAACCTGAACGTCTTGAAGTCCAATATAATCAAATTCCTGATGAAACATAATCTAATACTCGTATTGCGTCATACTATTCAAAAGTTATCTAATAAATGTTGAAAACTGATTACAGGCATTTTATCACATATTCTTTTCTTATCTCATAACTAATCAAACTAACCTTTATTTTGTAAAACATAGTAATGTGTTTTAGCAGTGGAAATGGTGTATACGTCGTAATTTTACTGTTGCACACAAAATCAGTTATAATGAGGAAGTAATATGTTTGATCAGATGCAGAAAAAAGGCAACATATTGTTTTGCCCCAATGAAACGATGAGTCTATCCATGACATTTTGTTAAATATTAATAATTAAAAGCACCAAACCATCTATGAAATGCTAATTTTCCCCGCTTCATTAAGAATAAGATTTTATTATAATAATACATTGTCTATATAAGTAATGTTCGGTGTAATCTGGCTATATACAGACATCCCGCTTCTCAGTTTCTGCTAACGCAAAAGCATTCCTGTAAATTGCTATAGAAACGTATTTCCTCTTATTACACATGCGTATTTAAATACAATATAAATATTAATATAATAGGCGCGATAAAATATTACAATTAAATGTGGTTCCATTTGTATTTTGAAATCAATTTCCAAGAATCAGCCAGTACTTCTGTATGAAAGCAAAAATTACACCTTATTTTACGTATGTAAATAAACTCTTTAGACCTTCTCTATGTTCAAAATGTTTAACTGTGCGGGCTTAACACAGAGTACAATCGAATTACATATCACACATTTTTCTTAAAGTCTCTTTTGATTTCAATAATTTAAAGATATATGATATTGGCTTATTTGCTTAGTTTCCATGTGCGTTTATTCAGATTTTTCATTGGCTCCAATCGCAGCTTTGACGCTGCTCACGCCCCTCAAATATAATGTTTTAGGTGAGACAAAGTCCGTCACAATATAACTGTAGTAAAGCTAGATCGTCTTTATGGATGATTAAATAAGAATTTAGTCACAGTAGGCGTTAACATGACCATGTTATAGTCAGCCGGGCAGAAAACAAATGTTATGTTTTGGGCAGAGATAAAGAGTGAGGAATATTCTTGTCCATTGTTTCAGCTAGGCGATTATTTGTTGCGAACAGTTTTGCGCAGATATATTGGAACTTAATCATACATTACAGTAAAAGTACCGGAACATAGTCCGACTCTTCTAAATAATTATTATGAATCTTCATCGCAAACGTTAATAAACACAGGATTTTATTGATGGGCACCAGTTATATTAATAAAATAAGATAATGCTATTTATGTAAGCTCTAAGCCATGTAGGAATATGTATATAAGTATTGCAGTGAAGCCTGTTTCTTCTATATCAATACATCAGTGTGTGTTATACTTTGAATGCTTATATAGAAATTGGTCAATGGTGATAGCATCGTGTATGAAGTATGCATTTAATACTTTGTACAGTTCGTATAACAGTTTAAATTGAATATATATTTTCTAGTTCATTTTATTCGTGACAAAATGGGGAAGACTGATCGAAATATCAAAAAAAATAATAAAAAGAACAGTGCATCATCGGTGTTATGTTTCATACATCATCAATTACCTTGCAAATACATCAATACACGGACATATGGATTGGCCTAAAATAGCAAATAACGTCATAGATATGTATAGCAGATTAGCATGAGTGCCCCGGACATTTTATGTTGTAAGCTCAGGGACTGTTGCAAAGTGTGGGGTTAGCGACGTTGTTTTCAATTGATTTGGCCTTTTGTAGTACATTCGTAAATATGTATATATTACCTCCTTATTTTAAATTAGTTCTCATTATCAAACACTGGGCTATGTTTTTTTTTTATTGGAAATTTTACACAGATATACAATGACAATTTTTTACGCCAATCCCAGTATGAATGTTTGCTATTGTGAATGGATATAACGGGATTTAAGTACGAATAATAATCAGGGTGCATTTTTTTAATGAACGCTGTCTTTTCCCGAAAACGAACACATTTCCTATATGTTGCTGTGTATAAATATACAAACAATATTAACAAGGTTAAAGAAGTCACATAATATGTCGTGTTCAGTTGGGAACAGCATTAGATTTGTCAGCGTACTAGATGAAATGACAATAGGACAGAGAACGCGGGTGTACTATTGAGTGGAAAATATAATAGAAAAAGACGAACCCAACGAATGAATTAATATTTAAGAATACGTAAACAATGTACATACATATGGATCACAAGTAGATGGGTAGGATTAGCGTTCCATGCTAATTGACTGAAGACAGTGTGACTTTCACTGTAAATTTCTTTCTGGCACATCAGTTTGCGTCCGCTGATTATATTATGTGGAAGGTCTTAAAACGCGGGAAGTTCTTTTTCTGGTGTAAACAATATAGTAAAGTTTAAAAATAATTCACAATTTTAATCTGTTTTCATGCATAAAGTAAATTCCCCCCTGCATTTAGACATTGTAGCTCTGTAAATGGAAGAGATGTATAGAATTTTACTATGCTTCCGCTTTAGACGAAAAGCGTGACCCGTTTCGTTTGCTATTAATAAACCTTACATTTTTCTGACTTATTAGATGCTCCTAAGTTATTTATACTTAAAAGGAAGTCAGGAAAATTCCACATCTAAGTAGAGTTTTTCTGAAACTCCCATCAACTTACATCAGGAAATAATCTCTCATTATATACAGTTACTAGATGCTACATCCACTCTGACATGACATGTGTAATTTCCAGATATATTGTTACGACTTAAAGATGTTTAGTTCATAATTACTTCTGCACGCAATTAAATGGGTCTTCCAGATATTTATAATATATTGTAAGTGGCCAAACAAAGAACGGTCTGATTGTCTGTTATCGCCATTATACATATTATACGATAAATACGTGGATGCAAAAAATGGACAGTTCAACCATTACAAATGTATATTTATTTTAACTTTCCATTTAACATCTATTGACCATTTTTGTTAAATCTCATTGAAACTTACAACAATTTGATCAACATTTGCTGAATATATTCGATTACATTAATCTATAATATAGGTTGTATTGAAACATTTAACAGTCATAAATTGCGTAAATAAATAACCGCCAACTCTGTATTTGATAGAACATAAAGACGGGTAATATTTTTTCTCTTAACGTATATATCACCAAGTACTGGTGAAAAATGAATCTAGAAGTGTATTTGTATTAAGGGGAAAAATAAAAATTAAATACATCTATCAAATTATATGTTAAGGTTTACTGAATATATATATTGCTATATCAATCTCTCCTCTATTGCCTCTCTCTACAGATATATAAAGAAAATATAAAATAGAGAGGATACTGGCATTTTTTTGTTTCAAAGCGCGAATAAGTAGCACTGTTTATATCAACATCGTCGTAGATCGAAGTTATTTCAAAATATTTAATATATTTGAGAAAATTGTGATCTTTAAAAATACAAAATATCATTAGATATACAAAAATAATTTCGTATTCGTATATGTATATATATATATATATATATATATATATATATATATATATATATATATATATATATGAACAAATGATTAATAAAACATGTTAAAAGACATCTTGAAAAAGAGTTAAACACATATTTAATTTAAAAAAAGGAAGCACAAGATAAGTGCATATTCCTTAATCCGCGGAGTTTCGAAGAAATACTCTCCTTCTCATCAGAGGGCAGGAATTAGCAAAATGCGGGATCGGATTTTGCATATAAAAGTATTTAATGAAACTACAAGTAAGTCACAGATCTTACTTGGTTAAAAAAAGGGTGAGTTTTTTATACATATATATATATATATATATATATATATATATATATATATATATATGTATATATGGGGGTGTGCATATATAGATGGAAAGATAAAAAAGAGAGATAAATATGTATGTGATGTACGTATGAAAAACTGTACAGATTTATGTTTAAATTTATTATAACATTTAAATATGCAAAGCGTAACTAAGGTGGAATGTATTACTGAACACATGATAGCAAATATGGTTTAATTTCTCCTATTAAACTTGATCTTCCGAGACATTGGATGGCTTTACAGTAAAAATATATACGTTTCTTTTACTGTAATAAATAAGATTAAATTAGATAATGTTGCTTAGACACACATACACACATGCACACACACACACACACACATATATATATATATATATATATATATATATATATATATATATATATATATACACGCATATATGTTACATTATGTATAATTTATCAGTAAAAATATTTGCCAAATATATGATATAATTTATGGTCATCTAATATTGATGTGATTCACTACGTAAAAATACAACTATAAAGATAAAATCTTTAAATCTGTTATTTATGAGAACGGAGATTTATTAACTGACCTTTTTATCGGTAATGTTTGTCACGTTAAATACCTTAATATTATAAATCTTAAAAGTGTTTTCTCATATCCTTTGATTAAATCTGTAGATGCAGGTTGGAATTGGAGGCACAACATAATGTAAAATAACTACATAAAATACTGCCTTTATACCAGAATAAGCAGTGCGTTTTATTGCATATATGTTAACAAAACTGTTTTCCAAGATTGTTGTATATATTTTATTTTAAACTGAATGTACAATTACTAGATGATATTTAAGTTCGGTCTTATAGGTTTAGGAATCATATAAAAAGTCTTATATCGTAGAGGATAAATACATTCATTAATCATTTTACGAAGAAATGTGTTTGTTTTAGTGTATGCATATTTACATTACTTTATTTTTGAATTTTAATCAAATGCGGTTGAAAATCTTTCCTTAGGTAAGAAATAAAATCACGAACTTTGATTGTGATAATGTAATGATTTCTTATAAATGAATATTGCGATTTGATTGGTGATATTGTTGATTTGAAGATGTGTCATTTCCCACCATAAGCGAAATGACAGTATATAGTATTTAAAGTATCGGGAAATGATAGTCTTTTAATGTCAGTCTGAAGCAATCTGATATATCGCAATAGTATTCACCCGTGTATATATATATATATATATATATATATATATATATATATATATATATATATATGTATATATATATATATTTATATATATATGTATATAGATATATAGATATATAGATATATATCCACCTAGATATATATATCCACGTTTATATATATATATATATATATATATATATATATATATATATATATATATATATATTTATATATATACAAATGACAGTAAAATTAGACACTGATAACTGTTTTCCCAAGAATAATTTATGTGTCTTAATAGTTGCGGATCGGACTAATGCTGAAATAACTTAGAGTATCTCATTGGAAGTTGACTTAACAACATTGAAACATTCTACGAAAATAAGCATACCTCTTATCATCATTTCTGAGAGGACGAATCGTGGGTCAAAAATGAAAGCTGCTTTAGGCAAAGAAAACATCTGCCAATCCTCTTTTCTACTGTTAATAGAGTGACCGTACAATTCACAAGAAAATTCAAACATTACTGTGCATAAAAGTTTATCCAGATTGGCCTGGTCTGTCTGAAATAACCTAATGCCTTGGTAATAAAAAATGTTGAAGAGGATTTTCGGTGCAAAGCCTCTGACATTATAACACAACCCGCTGTCAGTAACAGAACAGCAGTCAGCTATATTCACAAGCTAGAATACTGTTTTACAGCTGCGAGAAAGAAATATCTTCGTCCTGCCAAAATCAAGCGCAGAAAAGATTAGGGTCGTGAAGTTGTGCCATTGTCACGGATGAATCATAATTTGCGTTATTTACCGACAGTGAATTGAATTGGGTGGTACGATGCTCTCGCAGCGTGCGTTTGACTTGAAAAGACTGAAGCCAATACTAAAACATGGGGGTTCACGATTATTGTATGGTATGCATCTGGGGGTGATGCTCGCTTGGACCTGGTAGAGTTCTAAAAAAAGGCCAATTCTACTTTATTTTCATTATTTCATGGAGGATCCCTACTAATATTCTCAAGTAGTTATACGAATAAAGTTAACTTTTGTGTTACTCTGCTGGTGTCACACACCAATTGTTGAGACGAAATGCGATTAATAAACGTCCATAGTAAATTCAATCTCCGAATATAAACCTACTTAGCAACTGTAGGGCATACAAGATTGGAAACTTCGCAAAAAGAAAAGGAAGCCATATTCTAAACCTTAAATTTTAGAAGTTATGCATCGTAAATGGCAAGCATTACTTCATGCTATCACGAGAATCAGTAGCGACTATGCGAATTAAGAATATCAGCAGTAACGATTTCTGTACACATCAATACTTAGATACTCACAATGTATTCAAAATATACTTTTATACTGATATATGTATTTTTAAAGAAATTAATGCATTCGAATCATGGGTACACCCGTGTACTCAATAGTTTTCTAATGGAACATACATCCACAACTTTCCCCCTCATTTTACATTTTACAGCTGGAGGGTTTCAGGCAAAAAATTAAACATCGTGTTTTTCTGCGACACCGGTCCAGCTAGAACAGCATTTAAAAAAAGTTGTCTGCGTTTTCATTTTAACTTTAGTACGTAGCAGCACGTATAAAAGAATAATACAATAAAATAATTGTTGTATAATGCCATACAATAGGTTCGAGTTATCATTGCAAATTTCTATAACTGAGACAAGCATTTAGAATTAGTAATGAATACCATGAAAAAATATCAATAAAAGCAATGCCGTTTTGAAAACAAGTAAAAAAAGGCGCTGCTACACATAAAATGCTATTTTATAGAGTAGATATGGAATATCAAAAATTGTTGATAATATTAATGACGTATATAGTAAAAAAAGAAATTGGGGAATAAGCGCATACCACGTACTTTAAAAGGGGATGTATTTTAGCAGAGAATAGAGACAGAAATTCATGCGTGCAGATCTGTGAAATTATTTTAAAGAACTATTCTATTTCACCGAAAACATCAAAGGAGGTAGAACTGACGAATACAACACAGTGAAAAATATAAAATAAAATAGTCTGATTTTTATATATAAAAGAAGAACACAAAAACTGTTACAGTGCAAATGCATCAGTCATACTATAATTATCTAGCGCGAACGAACATTGACGAATTTCAAAGAAATTCACGCACAATCGTGCATATACTTTTCTTTCTTTGTGTTGATATAAATGTTTGGAGCCTGCGTATACTCTTGCAATTGCAGTTCGGGTAAGCGTGTTTTTGTCGTATACTCAGAACAATCCATATATATATATATATATATATATATATATATATATATATATATATATATATATATATATATATATATATATATAATCTGTGTGTTCCAGTGTCGGTACAAGAGGGAATCAAATGTATTGTATTGGGAAATACGTGAAGTAAGCTTTCAATATGCCATCATTCGATAAAATTGTATGTTAATGCGCGGAACACATCACTAAGAAGGAAAAGCACAGTTAGTACACTCCCCGTCGTTTTAAATGTACTAATATACTAAGTGTGAGTCTATCAAATGTGTTAGTCGTGGTTTTACATATATATAAAAACAAGAAAATGCATGTTCTAGGACTTAAAATCATTGATTTTGATATATTTTTGCACAACTTAATGCCTAATTATGAAGGTAAAATGCATAGATAATTATACTAATCTAATGTCTGTAATCGTGACCACAAAGAAAACGCACACATGAATCGACGATAGATTTACATTCATCCACCGAAACGTTTCGCCAGGTTTTCTTTCTAAATCCCAACGATACTAAATTTACTTCTTTCCCGTTTTCTCTTTTCATTTTGTTGGCATTTCGGATTCGGTTATTGACATTTGTACAACACATGTGCTAGCGGACATTTTTGCCTTGTTACATTACTTTAGCCCATGTTTAGATAGGTTAAGCCTGCATATTTTAATATAGAACGTTTATTCTTTTTTCAATATATGTTACTTGAAAATGACTCGTCATATAACAATATAAAAAAGTCAATTGTTACTGCATACACTTATTTATTCCTTATTGACAAAGCAGTTAAACCGGAGATAAATGCTTTTCACCTTTCGCATAGATCAAGAATGAGATATTTTTTACATTGATATAGACATGGAGAAAAGGAAAAGCAATTGGGCATGTCCAAACACACTGTTTAATATTTTCTTTAAAAATAATCATGATCTTTAGGATAGGCCATGCATCTCCAAAATTATCGACCACTTTTTAAACAAATCAAAAAATATATCATTCTAGAAAGATATTCTCTTCTATTGAAGGATACAAAAACATTTGTTTTATGCTTGATTTAAGGGTTTGTTTTTTTTTACATTTTATCGACGTCTCATTTCTTAATTATAGCTTATACAACGAAATTAGTTCAGTCAAGAAAGATTTCTCATCCTTTTTAATACATCCTCACCACTTAGGTTTAGGTTTTATTTAAGGATTTCGTCATAAAAATATCTTATTTATTACTTTGTTGATATTTGGGTAAGGGAATGTACATTATTTATGGTTATGCGTTTTTTTTTTACTTTTAAACTCTAACCCACCTGATTTTTTACCTTTATTTTTTAAATATTTTTTCATACGCTGCCAACCAATCCGGATATGCAGGTTTAATTTCGGATCATTAACAATCAGTACAGAAAAACAATACAACAGTACTTACTTATTTAATACATGAAGTTCAGGTATATAAAAACATTTTAATAAGGTAATAAACGTGTTTGTTTTTGTTTTTTTTGTTTTTTTTACAATTCTGATTATTGTTTGATGATTGCTTCCAAAATATTATTTCGAAAATAATGTTTTAGGCTTTACTATCAGTTTGAGAAAAGCGCATTCTCTAAACGTGAATAAACGTGCTTTTGTACATTGCTTTAAGTTTGCAGGACCCCAACGTCTTGAATTAGCGACCACTTAACTTAAAAGACGTACAAATTAGTTCAGCATACGATAATGCGCTTAAGTGGTATAGTTAATTATTGTTTGAGAAGATGGATTTTTTTTAGACTAATCTGTTCAAGCTTTGTGCAATACTTTTTCTAGACTTGAAGAAAGATGATGCGTGTACGAATCGAAAGGCGCTGTGACAGTGGTAATTATGGAAACTTCATTAATATGTTCCATTTTGACATAAAAAGATTATATATATATATTTATATATATAAATATATATGTGTGTGTGTTTGTATATATACATATATATGTATACATATTTATATATGTATGTATAAGTATGTATATATATATATATATATATATATATATAGTGGAAATGGTTATTAATAAAAACTTTAGAAAGTGTCCAATACTGTTGTAGAGCAAATATGTGTTTTATTTTTTTATTACCGTATCTTTCTGTTAACTTACATTATTGTTTCAGCTACTCGGCCGTTTTTTGCCCGTTTGTAGCTTCCTCAGACTTTTACAGAAACGTTCGCTATTTTGGGATGAAAGAGTGAAAGACTAAATGAGTTCAGGGGTGGTGCGAGGAGGGCGGAAGAAAGAGAGGAAGGGGAAAAAGTGGGAAGATGGAGGGGCGTTTGGTATGTCGGTAATGTTTTAGTTTTGGGGTTTAAGGAACTTGTGGGGGAGGGGCTGGAAAGTGCAGTTCTGGTGTGGCTGAGTGCATAAGGATACATAGAGGGAAAGGGGAATATGTGGGGGTGGGAGGAGGGGGCTATTTTGAAATTCGAGTCTTTATGTTAATGTTTTTATGCGTCATGTTGGTGAGATTGTTTCTTGGTAAGTATGTATTGACCTGTTGGGTGTTCGCTTATGTTTGGAGGCGAGGGAGCTATGCTTCTGTTTATTTATTTTTAGTTTTTATTTTGTTGTTGCTTGGATAGGGTTCGCTAGCGGTCGCAGGCACGGGTACACGCATGCGCATGTACATACATATATACTTAAAATAAACGGTCACATGTACACATACATCCCCGCCCTGGCGTGTAAATATATGCACATATGTGCTCCTACATGCATAGTCACCCGCGTCGCTCTCTCTTACGTACAATTTTATTTTAGGTACTAAAATTGGGTGCGCGTGCATGTGAATGGATGCGCTCATACACAGACACATATAAACATCGACGCCCCTGCCCCCAAGGAGACGGTTATACGGGCCTGTATGCGCATACCGGCATACCAAACGCCCCCACACCTTCCCCCTTGTTCCCTTCCTCTCTTTCTCCCACCCTCCTCGCACCTTCCTGACCTCATTTACTCTTTCACTCTTTCATCCCAAAATAGCGAACATTTCTGTAAAAGTCTAAGGAAGCTACAGAAAAATATAGTAATAAACAATAAAACGTATACATATATATATATATATATATATATATATATATATATATATATATATATATATATATATATATACGATTAACAGGAGGGGAAAATATCATGCTTAGAATGTAAGGACTAAACTTGCATATGGATTTTTTCATCATCTAATCAATGAAGGTAACAAAAAGAAGAATGAGGAGAACACATTTTCATCAAAATAGGGGAAACAACCGAGATGGGATAGCAAATTTACAAAGACAACACCGAATTTTAAAATACTTATTCTAGATCTACAAATTAATACTGTTTACTCCTGTAGTACATATACCTACTGATGGATTACCTTCTAAGAATTTTATGAATTAAACGTAGATATTTTTTCTCTTTTTTTGTTTTTTTTACTTTTCTCTTACTTTTTCGGTACTGTTGTTGTTGTTATTATTATTATTATTATTATTATTATTATTGTTAGTATTATTATTATTATTATTATTATTATTATTATTATTTAAATGGCTGTATCAATATAACACACACAAACACACACATATATTTGTTTGAGTTTCTAAACATTATTTTTTTAATTGGGAATTATTTTTTTTAATATTTTTATAAATAAAAATCAAGTTATTATTTTAGTTATACATACACGCCCCCCCACACACAATGGTGCGATTTTCTCTAATTAGACTTAAAACTATATCTATCTACTCGTTTTTATAATTTAATATAATTTATGTTGATAACCTTATGCTTCGTAGTCCGTTTACAATTCCTCGCTATCTTATTAAAGAAGATACACTCTCCTGTAGTCATACAGGGTAAAACGATAAAATAGTCGCCCTAGAAATGACAACACGATTCCATTTCAATTTAATGAAACCCGTTTTTTTTTGTTGCCGACCATCTACTAGTTGGCCAGTTATATATAAATCCTAAGAGTGATAGGAGCTTCTCTCATGTTTGAAAGTGACACAATGTTTAATGAGCAAAATTGATGCACTGCAGTACAACTAATGATTTCTACCGACCCAAGTTATGACAACAGGACTATGGCCAACATCCTGAAAATGCACCATTGGATTGTTACGAAAACAGCCATGTACTCAGGGTGAGGAAAACAAAATTTCTGGCCAGGGATATGATCTCGGTATGGTTTCAAGTAAGGTCCACACCATACCACCTCACATCTTCGAAGTTGGCTTGAAAGTCAACACCAAAGAGTATCTGGACGTGCTGAGGAGTTTGGTGATTCCCTGGTGCAACCAGTTGGCCGCTGGCCAACCCTTGGTGTTGCCTCAGGACGCGTCGCCAGCTCACAAGTCCAAAGTGTCCCAGGTTTGATTCAGTTACAGTGTTACGCCCTTGTACACTTTTCATCACTGGGCCCAACTCCTCTCTGTGATAGACTAAGTTTTGTAAAACGACGAGGAATTTACCAACATTAACTCTTGTGAGAAAGACATGGTCACAGCTCCAGAGCTTTATCGATGCAGTGACTAAGGTTGGTACATTGAATGGATGTCAGCTTAACTACGTAATCAAGTTCCATCATTTTTTTTTTAATTTTAAAATTATTCTCTTGTGGTGTATTTTTTTAAGCTGAGGCTGTTATTGTTTTATCCTGTATAATGATCAAGTTTTATATCCATTGGGGTACATTTCATGTCGCATTTCTAGTAATATTATTTGAAATTGTGGTTTTCATGGCGTAAAAAATGATAACAGATTCCCGTAGTAAAACATTTCATTCTTTGGAAATAGGTTTGTGATTTACGTGTATTCTGAAAGTAGACATATTTGAAAATCTGTGTAATAACTCCCGGCATACATTGAAACAAATGTCATTTCGTGAATGCCATTTGTTTTGCTGCTGGTAGCATGTACTTAACCGGCAATTATTTCTCTTGCCATTTTAATGTCACGTTTATGTCCACAAGAAAATTAAAGTACTTCGGTTACATCACAAATAGTGGGTATATAAACATATAGATGTTTACTAAAGTCACGCAGACATGTGTATAAATGAAAACTGATATATATATATATATATATATATATATATATATATATATATATATATATATATATATATATATATATATATATATATATATATATATATATATGGGGGGTTCAATGCATCGCACTTCTCCCGTCCGGCCTTCCTCTCCTTGCCACGCCCTACATATTTTTTTTGTATCTGAGTAGGTTTGTGTATGTATACATGTGTATATGCCTCTATGTGCATGTTTATTTGTATAGGTTCAGATAGATATGTTTGTATGTGTGTTCATATAAATGCACAAAAAAATGAAATATAGTGACTCATGTTTGTTTCAAAATACAGTTGAAGTTGAAAACGATGTTTTTGTTCTCTTTGTTGAAAGAAAATACAGTGGTTGATTACAAATGGGTTGACACCGTATGCCATCAAAACATCTAATATCTTAGATGTGTGTTCTTTCTTGGAACAGTTATGTCTTACTTTAAAATATAAGACAGTATAATACGTCTTTCATTATCTTTATTTACCATTAAATTTCCAATTATTCATTTATATGTATTCTGTACATGTGTGCTCCTGCGTACTTGTATGTAGGCGTATCTATGACTGATATAGTACCTTTCTATTAGCTATTCTCTTTCTTCTTCCTTCCTTGAAGTGAAAGTGGATGTCTGTCTGTGGGTGTCTGCGTGTCTGTCTGTGCATATTTCACTACGCAATAACTTTGTCAATTATCGATCTAAATTCTCGAAATTAGATATACAGGTACTGAGAACTGGCAAAATCTTTGTAATACGTTTTCTGCCAGAAATATGGTTGTTTAGGGGTCAAAATTCAATGATTAGACTTTTGAGAAGTCTACCAATTATCCTAAGCAAATTTTTGGTATAAACAAGTGTAATTTTAGATATAGTTTCCTTGGACATGGATCTAACTTAAAATTTTGATTTGCGCCCAAAACAATTTAATTTTAAGGGGTCATAATAGAGTCAAATTAAAAAAGTGACCTCTGCGGTCTCAACCAAATTACTCAGACAGCTTCTAGTCCAAACATTTGAACATTTACATAAAGGTGTTCAGAGATAGGACAAGCTTTTTCATCGGTTTTGGTCGAAAATGTGAGCTATAAATAGATACATTCAAATAAATGAATGTTAGCATGTCTGCCTAAAATTCAAAACATATGTGACGAATTTTTACAAGATCAATATCGTTTTGAAGTTCGACCCTTTAAACGACAAATACCGAAAAAATGGCTTAAAATATTAATTCCTTCAGCCTCAACTGGGCACGAATCTACAGGGAGGAATCGCTTTTTCCCCGATATTTTAAAAATTCATGCCCTCATTTCGATTGTCTAGCCTTAATTGTAGCATACGTATTCCGATTTGCCGGTGGTCATAACAGCAAAGATGTCACGTTTTTACTGTTCATTTCCTCCTTCGCAGTACGGGTTCTAACCTGCCTGCCTACTACCACTTTTGTTTTGCTCAACACACACCTCCCAACACCCGGGACAACGCCGAGTTTAAATGTTAGTATATATATATATATATATATATATATATATATATATATATATATATATATATATATATATATATATATATATATATATATATACCTTTGACAGTGTGATTCTTTTTTTCGATATTTGTGTATATCTTTTGTAAATAATATAATTTGTAACTAATAAAAAATTCTCAATACCCCTAACACAAAAGATAACGAAAATTGGAAACGATAACAACAACACTTGCGCTTGATGATAATCGGATTCACCCATAGAAAACGCTTAGACGCCATTTCATACAGATGCCAGCTGAAAGAAAAATATGACCGCCTCGGTAAATGGAAAAACTGAAAAAAAGAATAAGTCTCCTGTATATAATCAGACTTTCTTGAATAATGACTTGTTGCCAAAATATATATACACCTACACGATCCAGCACTACAACCCGAAGATTTTACAAAACTTAAAAAAACCCTGATCCGAACACAAATATCCTGTGTCAATGAGCAAATTATATGTGTAAACACTTAACCAAAACTTCAAACAATTAAACTACAACTACAAAGAAAAAAAACTGAGAGTCAATTCCAAATTTTCCTCAACACAATAACTGAATGCTCCAAACATGAAAAAATCCAGCACAAACACAACTACAACAACAGTTAAACTGAGTATACAAGGAGCACATCTACCTTGCGAACACTAAAGAAACATATTTAAACCTTTCCAAAACCCAACTTAGTGAACAACAATAAAACCCTAAATTGTTGCCTTACCTTCCACCTCTCTCAAAATTACGACCAAAACGTCAAACTATGTGAAATCGAGATATTCTACCAACAAATTAAAGACCTAAAAAATACATTCTCCACACACCCAATCTCAAAGATCCTTAAAAAGCTAAAGGATATAAAATCGATGAAAACGCAGGCAACTTAACCCCCCCCCAAAAAAAACTCACAAACTTAGGGAAGCAGCTAAAAGCTCTACCACAATACTGCAATCATGATACGAATGGCCGACAACACCAATATATACACAGTCTTTAGTAAAAAACGACTACAGATTTTCTGCGATAAAACTAAATTTAAACTACTAACAAAACATCCGACCGAAAAACAAAAAAACAACAAATAAAAAAGTATTATATCACCAAAGAAAGCTGAAGTAGGAACAATAAAACTTAATTAAATAACAAGAGATTATAAACTAGGCTATATCCACAGGAAAATTAAAATTAACAAAATAGTTTACTAAGACCCATAGTATCTCAAATTTCCAACCCAGTATATAATTGCTAAAACAATCAATAACATTATCCAACCTTACATACCATATTAAATAAACACTGCATAAAATCTACGACCAGGTTCATTTAAATTTAAACTCCCCCACAAATGTATAATGGAAACCCACGACGCCAAAAACCTATTTATTAATGTACTCATAGAATGAACAATAAAAAACAATCATTAACGATGGATACAACCCCAATATAATACTCCTTCCAGCTAGAAATCACCAAACCCTTTCACATTTACTATTAAAGTGCACCACATAACTGAGCCTTATAGGAAAATATCCAAATAGATGGCGTTTTAATGGGATTACCTTTAGGTCCAACATTCGAAGAATGCTATATGACTCAGCTCGAAAAAAAATTATCCAATCAAAAAATATATCCACTACCTATGTCCAATATGTCGAAGAAATATTCATTGAATTCGAAAGACATTAAAAAACATAAACTAATCCTAGAACCAAATTTCGTCCTCAAATTCAAACATCGACATAAAATAAGAAAATACGATTTCTCAACGGATTCAAGCAACCGCACTAAATGCAAAACCTCAACATATAAAAAATCTACCAACACTAATGCAATACTCTCAAATAACCATAGTGAATACCCCCAAAAATCTAAATCTACCCTTAAAAATGATTGACCGCCTATACAATATAGCCTCAACCCGACAAATACTCTACAAAAAAACAAACAATCATAAACCACACTCTAATTAAGCAATAACGTTCCCAATAAAATCACCGATAAGTACATAAAACTCTATCGAGACAAAATCTGCAATAAAAACATTCTCTTCCCTTCACAAAAAGCACACCATCACGTTATACTATAAACCAACTACGCACGAACTACAAAATACAGTAAAAAATAATAACTATCCTAATTAAAACATAAACCAGACCCACTGACCAGAACAATAAGATCGAGCAAATAATATAGTATACTAAATTTTAAAGCTCCAAATTAATACATAGAACCAATAACAATACGAACAACATTCGAAACAAAACTAATGTAGTGCATTAATTTATTTGCCCCTTCGACGAATGTCTCAGAAGCCACCCTAAAAACACATAAAACGGGTACATAGGGCACAACACAACAATCTCACGACGACTAAGCTGCAATTTACCTGGCAATAGTGCTATAAAATCACACTTAACATCTCCTGATAATAGCCTACAGTCGTCCGACATAAGAAATATCTTAACTAACAATACTAAAGTTCCATACATTATAAACTGCACACGACGACTAATAGTAGTACAAGCCATAATTATAAAATATTATTAATTATTTTCAGCCAATTTGTCGATATTGTCGTATGAAAGGTCGAACTTTAAAACGATACTTATCTTGGTAAAATCCGTCGCCTCTATTGAATGTTAAAGGCAGACATGCAAACAGACATACATACATACATTTATATATTGGTAACTAAAAATTTTCGACACAAACTGATGAAAAAGTTTGCCCTATCTCTGAATAATCTTTATGTTAAATTTCAAATATTAGACCAGAAATTGTCTGAGTAATTTGGAAGGGACCGCAGAGATCAATTTTCTTTAACTTTGACCCCTATTATGACCCATGAACATTTATTGTTTAGGGCTCAAATCAAGTTACTAATTTAGATCCGTGTCCAAGTAACCTATATCTAAAATTTAAATTGAGTAGACCACAAAATTGTCGGAGGAGTTTGGTAGAGTGCTCAAAAGTTTAAATCGGTGATTTCTGACCCGTTAGTCGCCAAATTTCTGGCCAAAAATCGATCACATCGATTTTCCCACATCTCAGTACCCTGTATATCAAATTTCGATTATGTAGACTAAAAAAGAGTTATTGCGTAGGGAAATGTACACAGACTCACACAGACACACACAGAGACACCTTCGCTTTTATATATATATATATATATATATATATATATATATATATATATATATATATATATATATAATGGGTTGACAGATTCAAACGAGAGAAAGATGTATATTTAAATGATAGCGGTAAACGACAATTGGTGTGTAATTGTTAACATACTCGTATTTATTCCGTGTTTTTTTTTCATTTAAAGATATAAGTATTATATTTAGATCACTGTAATAATGTTTTTAATCATTGAAATAGTTTTCAGATATTCTGTGAAGCGTCCTCTTTAAAAAGTATTCAAAATGAAAAATATTGTAAATATATAAAAGATGTGTTTAAAATGTATACAACCATTTTCGCAGTCTATTTGGTGACATGTTTCCAAACTGTGGGAATATTTGTAAATGATTCTAAAGGTCTTTATGGATGTGTTCCTCCCCTACACTTGCTTACTGCGGTTCAGATTATGTCCATTGCTGTATTTTGCTTTTGTCTCTCATTTCTTATGTTTCTCCTTTTCTTACTTTCCTTTCTTCATTTTGTCTCACTTAGTGGAAGTGAGGGGAGCGTTGGTAATTGGTCGAATGAGTGCGTAGGGGAGGGCGGTTGAGTGTGGGTGGGGTATATGTGTGTGTGTTTGGGGTGTGTGTGTGGTGGTATAGTGTGTCTTGTATTGATTTGTAGAATGTGTGTTATAAATCTTATAGTTTTATAATATTATAAATTAATATTCTTCCGTGAGAAAGCAAATATGATACAAGGTCGTTTTAATGGGACGGGGGAAAACTAGCTCCCCTGAAACAAGGGTAATTAGTACGGAGTTTTTCATACAGTTTTTATTTTTAGTCTTGGGATTTTTAGATTTTTTTTTCTACTGTGATGTTCGTTTTAGTCTTAGTCGGTTGGGGCATTCATAATATTATGTTAAGAGGGGTGATATGAATAAGCATAGATGATTTTCTAATGTTCTTATTTATTTGGCTCCTCATATGGGTTGGGCCAGACCCAGGATCGGATTTTAGTGTGGGACAGATCTCGCTCCACAGACGGTAGGGACACCTGGAAAATCACAAGAATAAGAATGAGGAGTATCTCAGTCATGAAGGATTTCCTCCACTGAGTTAGGGTAGAAGCGCTGGATGCAGTGTTGAAACATATACTACACTGTAGTTCTATGCATTTTTAGTGCTGTTGGTTTTGAGGTAAAGTAAGGTTGGTATTGTTCAATGTGTTATACAAGAAATAGGGGTGCTGTGCCAGTGTGTGTATGTATGCGAGTGCGTATGTGTGTTTTAATGTGTCCGTTCTGATTTGTGTGTGTGGGTGTTATGTATATGTACGTGCGTACCAGTGTGTTTTACATTTAATTTGTTTGTGTGTTAATATTATGCTCTGTTCAATTCGCGTATGAATCCTGTTATGATTTTTCCTGTGTTATAAAATAAAAGTAATTGTCTGTTTCGAAGATTAGAACTATTTTGAATCAATTTCCACTGCATATATGTACGTGTTTTGAAATATAGAGGTATCTGTTATCTGCTGAGGTTTTTACTGGCGCCTATGTAAATTTTTCGCATGTTTTGCATCTGAGTGCAAATTAGATCCTTTTCATTCTGAATGTTTTTGTTGAAAAAATTAATTATTTTCTATTTTAATAGACATTTCAAAAGTGCGGGGTGAGTTTAAAAAAACGCTTGTATAGAATATAATATGCGGTTTATTGGAAAGAACATAAAATTTTACATTGAACCTGAAAATATCGTAGAAATTGAACCAATAGAAAAATGTTTAATGCGTATGTGTTTCCTTCTATTATTATGTCACAAACTTAACATTACTGTTTATTGCCTTTTGTGACTCCGTTTTCAGTGTGATGAACGAGTGTAGAGGAGGTAAAATCTCTATCAATCTCTATTTTTTCTTTCTTCTGTTTACTGTTATCCAGTTTCCGTCAATGGCTTATACATCTTCGATGTCAATTGTTATTGCTTGGCATTTGAAATCTGCCCAATGCACGTAATATACGTTAATGATCTCTTTCTTTTGTTAATAAAAACTATTGTTTCGTCATAGTGTATATCAGATAGATAGCTCGCTATCTTTAAATGTCTTCTATTCTTCTCCTTCGTTTGTTCTTACAATCATCTTCTGTTCTAGTGTGGGGTGGGGCATATCTTTCGAGGACTCAGAAGTGTACAAATTTCAGATGATTCTTCCTTCATACAGTTGGATGATTGAGTCTCACATCTACTTGATTTCACGATAATAATAGTATATATCCTATACTGTATATCTAGTTCTCCTTATCTAAATCACTGTTCTTTATTTTACAAAAAAATACTTAACTACAGAATACCTGGTTATTTTTACACTATGATGTGCATTATCACGGCATGATTCGTTTCAATTACTAATTCAATAAAAGAATGACAGAATGGAGCTTGAACAAAAAATTTAACTTTTGACACAGTTTTTTATTCTGTTTTTGTTTTTGTTTTTTAAGACATTACTATTTCATAAAACGGTTTGCTCTTAGTTACGATAACATTTCGGCTGTTTGGTGACATTAGCGGTATTCGTATTACTTTTAATAACAATACTACTATGTTTTCTATTGTCACTATTTACATTCATGTATTTGTTTTTGTAAATATTAATGAGGTCGGAGCAGTAAGTGCATTTCATTTTAGAGGGGTTTCGCTTGTAGGCCTACTCCTCTTTTCTCATTTAATCATTTTTAGTCCATTGTCGTTTTTCAAAATATGATGTAAAATGGCTATTATTATTTTATATCATAGTGCATATCTGAAAATCTTTAACTCACTTTTCATTTGATCTATTTAATGTACAATATATTAATATAACATTACTCATCTATTCTGTTAATGAAATAATTAAAATTTTGATTACAAACAGTGCATATCGGAACACTAGTAAAAGGTAACTGTAACATTGATTTAGAATAATCACTACATAAACAACATTATGCGTATGATCTCTAACGGGTGTTAATGTAGAATTTTTGATGACATCCAATGTTTGAGCAATCAAAAATAATTATCATATAACATTTTTCGTTTTCAAAGACAATAATAAATATGATAGGATTTTGTTTTAAAGTATCATTTTCCAAGCTAGTAAATAAACATCTTGATTCTGCTTGCTGTATTTTAAACAAAATATATTTAACTTGCAAATGCAAATATTCGTATTTATTAATAGAACAACATGAACGCAAAGATCGCCAAGAACATAATAAAGTTTAAATATTAAAAGACCTGAACCAATGTATTTAGAAAAAAATAAATACATGTTGTCCAGTTTAAATCAAAATTTCGTATTTAAACATGTCAATATATGTATGTATTCACCAAATAAACAACGATTTTACTCGTTATAATCAATGTATGGAGTATAATGACTATTTATTGTGCGTTTTAGTGTATGCGACTAGTACGTTAAGAGTTTACCTGTTAAATATTTTATCACGCACATACATCTACTGTTTTATATATATATATATATATATATATATATATATATATATATATATATATATATATATATATATAGGGGCGTATTATATTTTAATATAAATTTTACCAACAATAGCATAAGTATTACAAGCAACAAATAATATGTATTCAACAAGAGTTTCACATCAATTAAACGATTGATGATTACAGGTAGATACTGGTATTTCTCTTTAGATTGCAAGGGAAAATTGTAATTTTTGTAAGTGGCCTCGGTGTCTTTTAATCACCTTGAAATTATACGTTATTTTGTAAAACTCTCGGCTCTAATTGATGGGGGTATGCAAGTGTATCTACTAAGCATGATATGAATGATGGTAGTCCAAAATTGCTGCAGTGAAAGTCTAGTTATACACCACATCCGTTTTTCGATATTCCATATCCTACTGGATCAAAGTCACTAGTACTAATTTATTTTGTCTAATTAAAATTTAGCGTAAGTATAAGGCTACATTATTATAACATTTTCCTAGAAAAACAGGTTTATGTTAGTGCCTTTCAACTTTCCTATCAATTGTGCATGTGGAATTCTATTTTAACACTTGGGTAGCCGCTGTTTCCGTATTTGTTTAGTTTTTTATTAATGTACTACAAGTTCTCTACATAATAAAATAACGTTGATTTTTCTTAATATTAGCTAAGTCTCTCGTGTCTCTGTAGAATCATTTAACATTATTTTGTGATGTTTTTCCACAATACAACTTTGATAAATTCTGTTCACTTTATTAAGCATTGACATAAATATTTTGGCATCAATAAGAGTTGTTACATTTTCAAGTATTCGCTGTATATTCAGCTGGATACCTATGCTTTGTTCTTCTACTTCTGTCTATTCTTCCTGAAACGACGAAACATTCGTATGACAACATTCGTGCCTATACTTTGTGGTGTCTAAGATATTATATTATTAGATGTCTTATAGAGTTCGTATATTATTGTTATTACAGTTATTATTCATATAAAGGCAGAAGAATAAACAGAGCACTTTCAAAGTTTCTCGAGAGAATAAATGTTCCCGTGCATTTTCCGGAAAAAAAAAACAACAAAAAAACCCAATACCTCGCAAAAAATTGAAAGTCATAAACTGAGTCTTCAAATATACGAACACGAGGCTTTGGAGTACTACCGCTTTAAATCAATAATAATAATAACACGTTTAGTTATCTAGAAATCGTGGCGTCACGATTAACGTACGAAAGAAATAGTGTTCGCAGATTTATGTTTTGTAAGTAAAATATTAAATAAGTAGATAATATTGGAGTATTTGTTTACGTTTAAAAATTACATTTTCTAGATCCTTAAAGTGTAACACGCTATCAACCGTACAATCATTACAAAATCAAGAACATTCCGACATACATACACAGACAGACACACATTCAGAGATAAAGCTAAGCTCGCTAGCTGATTGTTGATAAACAAAGTAGTGACTGGTGTACTGTTAATCGGTGTTTTTTTACATAGGCATCACCACTTATCAAGACCCAGGGGGCATTCGAGTATAAGGCTTAAAGTGCGTACAGTCGTCAATTGGACAATAGAGTAATCGATATTAATGGAAATCCGGTAAATTTGTTTATTAAGTGAAACGGCTCAACAAAAACTTGTTTACGTTAGACTTGAGGACAACCATATTGCAGTCATCTGGGAAGCGGGGAAACGGAAACAGTTCATCAGGCGTGCATTTCTAAGAAAGAAGCTTTGTTCATTGAATCTTTGTTTAAGATTAGGTACAAATAAAGAGTGGAGGGGATTATTGATAGTGTTTTCAGTTAGACGAGTGTTTCTTGTGAAAGTTTGTCGAGTGGGGATCATAGATTGAAGCCCAGTCGATCACATACAATGAAAATAACGATGAAGGCAGGATAAGTCCCTTTTAGCAGCCCCTGCCCAGATGTGGCAACCGTACTCCATCCTTGGACGTATATGGCTCTTATATAGATAGAGAATTGCATCAGTAGTGAGATATCTACTGGATCGATAGAAGGATCCGACCATTTTCCCAGTGGCCTTGGAAACGGCGTTCATGTATGTTTTCAATTTTAGATCAGGAGTAACGGTCAGGCACATAAGTTTGTCACAGCATAAGGCCTCCCCAAGACGAGAGTCATTCATTTCAGTTGATGCCAGATGTGGATCAGCGCCTTGATGATGTAAATATAAAAGTTATTATTTTTATTTTATTGTGGATGCATTAAAATTAACCAGCAAATTCTTTCCCGATTGTACCATCAACTCACCTCTAGAGGAGAGAGAATAGGAGAGAACTTGGTAGTTTACGGTCTTAAATGTGCTACAGTAGATGGTAGTGCCATCAGCAAAAATGTATCCGAATGATGTAAGGGTGTGATTTGGAAGATCATTAATGTTGATCAGGAAGAGGGTTGAGCCCAGGATGGACCCCTCTGGGACTACAGCATTAATACTTCTGATTTCTTCCCATCAACTCCTGTGAACCTATCAGCGAGAAATGATTTAATAATTAAGAGGATATTTCCAGAAATGTCATAACTGGAGATCTTGTGAAGTAGACCTTTCTGCCATACCCTACCAAATGCCTTCGATATGTCAAGAGCAATTGCCCTAGAAAGTTTGCCTCTGTCAGGAGATTCTCTAACCCCATGAGATATAACCGTAAGCATATATGCTGTTGGTCTAGCAAAGCGGAAACCATATAGTATCCCACTTAGATAGTCTTTTTTACTGAGATGGTTGATTAATTCTCTATATTACATAGACCCAAGCATATTACTCATGATACACAACAAACTTATTGCCCTGTACTAAGAGAAAGATGAGCGGACACCTACATTCTTAAATACAGGTTAAACTGATGAGATTTTCCAGGGTGATGGGAAGCAATTCTCCTTAAAACAGCGTTTAAACAGTTTCGTAGGTGGGGACGCCAGTTCTGTTTGATATTTTTTGTACGATAATTGGAATACAGTAAAGGTTTTCATTAGCTTGGCAACATCACGTACAGATATTTGTAAATCGCATAGCATGTTTTCTGATATATGAGGAAATATTGGTAGTTAGCAGTTTTGCCGCAGAGTGCACAATTAGCTGAGAAATTCTTTGCAAAGAGTTTTGCTGTGTCTGATGCTGACAAGAATACCTCGGGTCTATTGATGATCGTTGGGATAGAGCACACGCTTCTGTTAAGGATTCTGTTTGCTATTTGCTAAAACTGGTGGCAACCAAGACGCTGCTCAAATACTTTGGATTCTATGGACTGCGCATACAGCTCTCTTGCTTTCTTTTTTAGTTTTTTACAGTGGTTGCTGGGAGTCCCGAAAGCGGCGTCAGTCTCAGTACATCTATTACGTTTGAAGCAATGGAAAAAGTGATTTCTCTGCGCAATGGCAGGAGCACATCCTTAAGAGAACAACGGCTGGTTGTTAGGTTTTTGGTGGAACGATTTCGAGGGTATGAAACGGTATATACGTACAATTAGCCACTTCCTCCGGTTTGATACTATAGTCGACCCATCCTTTCTAAAAATGGAACGCAGAGATAGATCTTAGATACATGTACGGAAGATATCCCATTTAGCCATAGAGTATCTATATATTGTACGATGGAGAGGCATGTCTTAGTACTTATGACATTTCATTGTTACCTTAATTGATACAACAGAGTTGTCGGAAGATCCAAGTGGAGACAGAACGGAAACTGAACATAGTTCAGGGCAAGCTGTGAGAAAACGGTATAAGAGACTCGCATACTGGCCGTCATTGTTGGGAACACGGCTGGGTTCGTGAACAATCTGAGTCAGGTCATAAGCAATGGGGAAATCGTGGCAGAACCACCCCTCATGACTGGTTTTGTTTGCGTGGCAAATGCTTAATTAATTATCATTTGGTTAATCATTCACGAGCACCGATCCATAATCCTGTGGTTAGAGCTGCCGATTTGTCAACGCGATTCTGGTACGCTCAAACCATATAGACGTAAATAGGCTAGTCTTGCCGCAAGGACATTATGACCGTTCTATTGTGAAGGACTTATAAAAAAATAAATAATTGTGTTAACCTACGCATTTAAATGTAAAACATGTACGGTGGACAGTTGAGAGCAAAAGTAAAATATAAAATATTAGATTGTAGTATTTTTCTTTAATCCCCTTTCAAGACCAAGACTTTTAGCTAATTGTCATATTAAATTGCTTCCAATATCCAAATTGTATCCATAGTACTACTAAAAGTGATTTCTTTTTTAATTTTTAAGGTAATATATGATGTTCGATAGTTCTATAATAGCATATTTAATTTAAAATCCTTCTAAAGAATCTTCCAGAAATTACCAGGGCTAACATTGTTGTTTTATCTGGTGATAAGTAGGGCAAGTAGAAATTGCCAGAAAGATAGAATCTTCAAGGAAGGGAGTTCAAACAAAAATGTAATGGTACTAAGAAACTAAGTTTTCCAAAAACTAAAAAGGACAAAGCCGTACAAAACCTGACAACAAAGAAAGACAGATCATCCGTTGTCATTGAAGAAGAAAGTTATTGCTGATTTACTTAAAGTAGATGCAAACAAAAATATCAGCCTGAACTGCGAGAAGAAAGTTATTAGAAGCATAATTAAAACATTACAATGCAAGGAAGAAGATATAATTGTTTCATTCTAACACAAAAGCGACTTAGATTAAAAAAAACAAAAAAAAAACAAAACGAAAAGTTGATATCTGATGATTTGAGCAAAATTGTTTGGGCTTAGTAAAGTAACGTTGAGGTAAGTTAACAATTCTCTTTCCTAAACTTTGAAAGTCATAATCGGAAGTTTTATGTGAATACAAATCAATAAAATTAACTCCAATTTTTTAGGAAATTCCCATTTTCTTCATCAGATGTTTTGCACTCCTAGAGTGGCGTATGTTCGTTATAAGGAAAAGGAGGCATTTCAGTCCAACTGTGTTGTGGCAGCTGTCAAATTACGAGGAGGAAGCGTAAGGATTTAGAGCTGCGAGGCGTCCTTCGGCACTAAACTGTTGTACAAATGTCAGGGAAGAATGAACTCCAAAATTAAAACTCATGTGCTAGACCAGGTATAACACATCCCTTTTATTGAAATATTTAATTATAACCGTCCAACGGATGTAATCTTCAAAAATGGCAAGACCTCATGATCTACGTCAAAAGTTTCAATTGGCTGGTTCGCGAGAAAAAATGGATGAAGTGAGGAAGTGGTCCCCTCAATCACCGGACCTTAATCCCATTGAAATCTTGTGATTCTATAAAAGAGAAATAGTCTGAATGCACAAACGTTCATAAAAAATAGAGGCGAAACTTTATGAATAGTGGGAGAAAATAATCCTACTGTCGGAAAAAAATTAGTCAATAATATTCAAGAATGAATAAAAACTGTTTAAAAATACAAAAGGATCTCATGCTAAATATTTGTTGTTTTTAAAATACATTAATTAACCATTACTCTACTATTTAAAATGTTGAAATATATTAGTTTGAATCATAATATCGAGTTTCTATTGGTGCTTCAAAATGTTACCATGGCTGTATATATATATATATATATATATATATATATATATATATATATATATATATATATATATATATAAATATATATATATATATAGTGTGTGTGTGCGTGTCTTCAGTCAAAAGCACTTTTATTCTCAGTGAAACGGCCTTTAAATTATATGTACAATAGTATACTGTTAGTAAACTATCATTCATTAAACAATGCGCAAATTCTTAGGGTATGCTGTGCTCCCATCCTAGCTCGTGTATCCGACACTCCGGCACAGACTATTAAGAGACCTAATAAAATTCATATTTAAAGAACTAACGGGTCTACAAGAACATATCCTAGAAAATCCAGGTAGCAAATAGAATGATATATGTTTACATTCAACAACTCTCTGCAAGTTGGAAGTATTGAATTTAGCCCTGGCTTTATATAGGATTAACCTGCTGATTAAATGCTCTGTTAGACCCTAGACCATTAAGCGCCTGACTAGGAGGCATAATGTATCATACAGTTAACACACTTTTGGGCAGGATAATTGATTTTTGAAATGGCACTCTGACGTTAGGCGTGAACGAGATTAATGAATTTTGAATGTTTTACCATCAATTGACTGTTGCCCTAATAAGAGAAAAACGAACGAAATGATTAAGAATAATAATAAGATCAAGTAATAAAGGCAGAAAAGGGAAAGCACATTTAATTTACTAATAGTTTTTTAATGTCACGTACGTATATAATATCACATTTTGTAACATTCAGAAAAAATATCCTTATATTTAAATTTTAATCATGTTTATGTATTCTTAAACATAACGTAAGTTATGTGTATCGAAAGCGATTACATAGAATTGACATTTACAATGTAGGTTCTTATATCTCTATTGAACATTACGCTTGTACCTTATAATAATTAGATTTCCTTAAGTATCTGCGTTGTCGATGACATTCTCTGCCACGCTATAATTAAACAATCACGCCCAGCTTGGAATAATGATAATATATCACTACGACAATACAGGAATACTTATTAAACAATTGATAATAAATACAAGCCACGGTTCTACGTAGTCCAATGTAGTGAATCTCTTTTCTAAGGTGCATAATGTACGGATGATAGCCATATATTCCTTCATAGTGTATCCAAGCCATAGTAACATTTTGAAATTGGAAAATGGATTATTTTAATTAGGTTATTAAATTAGTTTAAATATGCCTTCAAGTATGACAATAAAATGTCTAAAATAATCTAATTTAAAATTTCGCTCTAACCATATATGGCTTTTTGGCAGTCCATGGAAATTCTTATTCTTCGATTATTTTGTCTTTCTCATACTCTTTTTGTTAACTTTTCTTTTTCTATATGCGGTACAGATTTTACATTTATAGTATTTATTTTACTTCGGATTTTTATATTCTACTAGTCTTATATTTTTCTGCCGCACTCAATTTCTACTTAACCGGCTAAAAGCATTAACGTTGTCTGTTGGTTTTCCAAAATTTTAGCCGATGTAACCAACGCATAGACCAATCGAATAGTGCAAACGTACTTGAAGAACTTCGTTGGAATATGCCTAAGCTTGGCGGTTCAATCCTTAATTCGTACGACACTTCAGAATAAAATTCCGAATAATTAGGGCATCAATTCAGTCATAGTTTATAATACAGAGTCATAGTAGATGATACAAAGTAATGGTACATGATACAAAATCATAGTACATCATACAAAGTAATGGTATACGATACAAAGTCATAGTACATGATACAAAGTCATAGTATATGATAAAAAGTCATGGCATATGATACAAAGTCATAGTAGATGATAAAAAGTCATGGTATATGATACAATGCCATAGTATATGATACAAAGTCATAGTATATGTTAAAAAGTCACGGTATATGATACAAAGTCACCGTATATGATACAAAGTCATGGTATATGATACAAAGGCATAGTAGATGGTAGAAAGTCATAGCATATGATAGAAAGTCATGGTATATGATACAAAATCATGGTATATGATACAAAGTCATTGTATATGATACAAAGTAATAGTAGAATAATGATAATATATCACTACGACAATACAGGGATACTTATTAAACAATTGATAACAAAAACAAGTCATGGCTCTACGTAGTCCAATGTAGTTAATCTGTTTTCTAATGTTCATAATGTACGGACGATAACCATATATTTCTTCATAGTGTATCAAAGGCATAATGATACAAAGGCATAATCATCTCGTGGACTAAAAAGCGGGCTCCAAAGGAATTTCCGCGCAGATTTAAGAGTTCAACGGAAAAGTTCGCATGGTTCGACAAGATACACTTTTAGAATATCTGCAACACTACGTAAATATCACCTAAAATTCGAACTGAAGTTACGCTTAATAAAATCTGTCAATTACTGTTTCAAAAATTCAGTAACAAAATACTATTTCTGTATTTGTCATATTACTCGTTCTCCAACAACTACATTTACTCTTTCTTTTACATTGCCTTTTTGATCCTTAGTGTTATTTTTATAGTTTACCTGTATACACATTACATCTCATATCTATTGGTTGCAAATACCTGCTTTTACTCAGATTCTAGGGAATATCACTTTTGTTATCAAGAAGCGATCACTGGTTTTCCTTTGTGGGAGTAATCTAGGGAGTAAATAATGCACTCGATTACTTACGGATGCTAACTACCAGTCGGCTTTAGGCCAGAACTATCAGAATTGAGACTAGTTTGCCATTAATTGTAGTTGTCGATTGTATAGAGTGTATAAAACAATATTTTTAGAACCAAATGGAAAATAGCAATAAAAGTTACACATATTTCAATATTAATGGTGAAAAATTGTATTTTATTGGGATTGATTTGTGCGATGTCTTGTTGTTCGTCGATATATATTAAACCTAAGACAGCAGAAACACACGGCAGGATGTAGATGCATTTCCTATTAATTATAAGAGAAAACAGCTATTTCATGTGATTATAATACAAATGATACGTCCTTATATAAGTGTATCATTCGTTTTGTCTAGAATAAGAGGTAAAGCTACAAATAAACTCTCATCATTTATTATGAAAGAATTACGAGATATAACATTAATGTATTAAGAAGAAATGCAGCGGGAATAAAACATAACAAAGTATGAGATATGTCCAACATTAGGGGAAAAAGGACGTGATTTAAAATTAGTAATTTTCAGGCTTAGAACCTTAAAAATGGAAGCTTAACACGTGCGTTGAAGACAAACGCCTAAACAGAAATTCTGGAAAGGTGTGTCAAAGTTGTAAAAATGTTAAATTTTACCCCGTATTTATTTCAGGATGCAGTGTGTCTTTCTGCGATATAAGCATAGAATTCTGTTCGTCAATTAAAATGTTACTAATAGAAATCCCCGCGAAAGGAATGCAAAAATCGCCAGACCAGGGTACTGGTGGATTATGTAATTTTATTAAAAAACGAGGAAATGTTTTCTTTCTTTTTTTGGCAAAGACATGCATATTGTTGCGTATGTATATATGTACATGTATGAATGTATGTATGCATGTATGTATCTATCTATCTATCTATCTATCTCTATCTCTCTCTATATATGTGTGTGTGTGTGTGTGTCTGTGTGTGTGTGTGAATGTGTTTATACTAAAAACGAGGACCGCGACTGCCCCCCTCTGCCTACGCCCTTCTGACCGGCAGCGACCTGATATTTATTTAGCACATGAACCCTAAAAGTTGAAACTTAACACGCGCGTCGAGGATAAACGCCTAAAAAGAAACCCTCGAAATGTGAGTCTAAGTTTAAAAAACGTTAATTTTTACCCCGAATTTATTTCCGTAGGCAGTGTGTCTGTTGCGATATGAGCCCATAATTCTGCTGTCATAGAACAGGTGATGAAAGAATTAATACCACTGTGGCGGGGAAAATTGTCTAACTCCTTTGTTGTTGTTGTTGTTGTTGTTGTTGTTGTTGTTGCTGTTGCTGTTGTTGTTGTTGTTGTTGTTGTTGTTGCTGCTGCTGCTGCTGCTGTTGTTGTTGTTGTTCCCGACAGTTCTAGCGACTAAACAGTAAGGTGTAAGGTGGACCTATGCTCAACCGTCTTCTTACAGAGCAATACTTCCGACTTTTACTAAGTAAACTACTTAGTCGATTTTTTTATCTGTTCATGCCTTTTATGTGTGTGTTATAGTTCACGATACCTCCAATATGCACGAGAGCTCTATACAAGTAATCCAAACCGTGGGACCCAGAAGAAAGATATGGATGGCATGATCCGCAGGTGCTCCTTCGGTAGGCAGCATGGGGAACCCGATCGTCATCCTGCGAATGTTGGCTAGCTGTCTAATTTCAGAAACACAAATAACATGGGCGCTGAACAAGTAATTATAACCTCTAATTTCAGGAAAAAAAATGATACTGAACAAACGCAGCACCGCCAGGATAACCATAAAAATAGAAAAGAAAACAAAAGAGAATAGACTCCTAATGGAACGCTATTATGGAAGTCATCGTAAATATATATATGGAGGTTATCGGAAACGAATGAAAAAATTATGGGACCTGTCTAGTGACTATCATATGACAGAACAAAGAATTGCGGACCAAGTAAGACTGATACTCAAGAAAGGCTGGCTCTTTCAATTAGAAATAACAAAAATACAGCGAAAAATAAATGAGGAAATCGGACAAGAAGCATTCTCCAATGGACCTGAACGTAGAGAAACCCTACAAGGTTAAGCCCCCTCCACCAAGAAAAAACACCAAAGGCGGAGGAACTACCAAACCGAATTCTACAAACGTGGACACAGAGAACAATGAAACAGAAGGAACTGAGAGGTAAGCAGATGAAATAAATAAAATAGTAAAGCTCATGAACGAGGAAAAAAAAACAAAGCTCCAATTGTTAAGGAACCAAGAGCAAATGAAATTAAAACAGAACCAGAGAATGTATACAGGCTCCTCTCACACATCCCAACAGATACAATCACAGACTTAAACAACTTAATTTACGCAGGCGGCAAAATAGTAAGCATGAATTTCAAATCTGAAAAACAACCGGTGACAAGTGTACCGACAAAACCTGAATGGAAAATGAGAGTAGAAACTGAAATACACAAACATAAAAAAGAAGCCAAAATAATCACAAGGAAGAAAGCAATGTGTAGAAGATGGAAGATTTGAAATTTGATTGCCATAGAGAGGCTAAACAAGTAACATGAATAACTCGTCCAAAAAGAGGCATCTTCCAACGAGACAATTACTGTTAATGATAGCCATGATGCCTCTGAATAGTATTCTGAGAAAGTGGCAAGCTGGATACAAATTCTCCAATGCACAGGAAAAAAGTCAACCACCTGATGTACATGGACCATTTGATATTTTTTGCAAAGACCGAAAAGGAGCTTATGACACTAATTAACACTACCAGGATTTTCAGCCAAGATATCAAAATGAAATTTGGAATGGAAAATATGGCACTACTTGTTCTTAGGAAGAGAAAACGAAACGACAGAAGGCATGGAACTACCAACCAAGCGAAGTAGGGGAACAAGGCTATAAATAGGTGGGAATTCCGGAATCGAACACCATCAAAGCAACAGAGATGAAATAGAGAATTGGAAAGGAATACCTGAGGAGAACAAGATAACTCCTGGAAGCAATTATATAGCAAAAACCTAATGAAAAGTATAACCACATGGACAGTATCACTAATAACATACTCTGGACCAGGTATTGGGCGGACAAAAGACAAACTCAGGCAGCTCGATCAGAAGACCAAGAAACTCATGAACATGCATAATGCACTACACCCAAAGGATGATATTGACACACGCTACGTGAAAAGGAAAGACGGCGGGAGAGAACTGGTCTGCATAGAAGCCTCCGTGAATCACAAAAAAAACTATAAAGATACACAATGCAAAATACTGAAAGGAGTAACATGGTAGCGGGAGACGCTGAAAAATCAACAAACCAGAAAACAGAGATACAAATGGTAAAACTAGAAAAGAAAAATGGGAAGGGAAACAACTTCACGGAAGATTCATAAAAATGACAAAAGATGAGAATAACGAATACACCTGGGCATAGATGCGAAATAGATATATAAACCGAGAAACTGAAACTCTATTAACTGCAGTACAAGATAGCTTGTTAACAACCAACCATATCGAAGCAAAGATCGATAAAACACAAGAAAACAGCAAATGCAGACTCTTTGGACAAAGACACGAAACGATAAACCATATAGTAACTGTACATAGTAAACGGGCCCAAAAGGAATACAAACACAGGCATGACTAAGTGGGGAGGGGGGCGCAGTGTGAATTGTGCAAACGACTGCATTTTGAACGTATGGACAATTGGTACAAGCATAAACCCACAAAAGTACTCGAAACTGAGAACCACAAAATCTTATGGGGCATGAACATACACACGGACAAAACCGTCCAAGCAGGAAGACCAGATATTTTTAATAATTTACAAGAAAAAATCCTGTAAAATCATAGAGTTTGCTGTCCTAGCTGACCACAGAGTGAGTATGAAAGAAAATGAGAAACGGGGCAAATGCACAGAGCTAGCCAGAGAGTTAAAAGGGGTTTGGATGATGAAGAAAATCAAAATAATACCTATAATAGTAGGAGCACTAGGAACAATGTCGAAAAACTTTGAATAAAGGATGGGAAAAATTGGAATCAGAGGAAAGGCTTCAAAAATACAACGGCTACCGATAATGAAGTCGGCTGAAATATTCCGGAAAACCCTAAACTGCAGATCATAATACACGTATACAATAATAATAATACACGTATACAATAATAATAATAATACACGTATAATGAAGAAGCGTTACAGAGAATGAAGAACACTGAAGTTGTATATCTACAAGATTTATATCCCCATCAAGCATTCCCTCCTTTTTTCCCCATAGCCCCCCCCTCCAAAAAAAGTGACACCAGCCGAGAAGAGATGGAAAGACGGAGGAGAGAGCGCTGGCCAGACCTCCGCTACACCAGCACGAAGAGAATTTGGATCTTCGGGAGACTTAGTGCAACTCAAATCCCAGTATAAACCAATGACTGCTGCAAGCGAGAAACCAATGGAAACAGGCTGTTGCGACGACGCATATTTATTTGCAAATGCTATCGAAGGAGGTGGAGATAGCCAGACCTCTGTGGAGATTTGATTTCACTAAGCTTCAAGAGAACATTGCAGGTTCTCAATCAGATCTCTGATAACTTGTGTGAAAGCTCTATATGAGACAATAATAATACAAAGACAAAGAATAAGTAGAAGAAGAGGAAGAAGAGAAAGAAGGAGAAAGTAAGTAGGAGTAATATTGTACACAGTCGTCGAAGTGGTAAAGCGTTAGTTTTCTTGAAATATTCACTCCATATTCGATGAATGAGTCATAACCTTAATTAGGATTAATTATCGATTTTTTTAGTTCGATTCAAGCAGCCCCTAGGCGAAGATAAGTGAAATACTTTATTGACCCAATACAGGTGAGTTGATAGTTATTAAAGAATATATATATATATATATATATATATATTTATATATATATATATATATATATATATATATATATATATGCGGAAAAGAAAAAAAAAACGTGCTTGTACTTTTTTTCAAAAACTGCAAATTGAAGCTAAATTTAATGTAACTGTATACAAAAAGTAAGCCTCTTTTGATTGACCTTTCATTCCTCTATAATTTTATTTGTTCATATATACCTTTTAATGTAAATATTCTAGTGTTCATGTCAGTTAAACAAGAATAACTTAAAATTGAGGAGACAACAAAAAAATCCGCACAATGGAAAATTGCTATTTAAATCTAAATTTAGGGCATTAATGCGACAGAAATACAACAGAAACACAACGAACTTGTTAATATTTAGTAGCATAGCTCTTCTGCAATTGGACATCCTGAAACCTTTTGGGAACCTCTCGATTTTGACTCCAACAATCCTCAGGGGAAAAAGGCATTTCACTTTTCTTTAATTTTTGTGAAAAGTTCTTCCAGATTTGAAATTTTATCATTGCGTAGCTGCTTCTGTATATCGTTCCATACGTTTTTCCATAGGATTGAGGTTTGGAAATTGTGCAGGCCAATCCAAACCCGGAATATTGTGCTCTTCCAGGAACCTCCTGACATTGCCAACTGTGTGAATGTGAGCATTATCCTGCATGAAGATGTGATTATCATTCAAAAATCCGACGAAAATAGGGTAGATAACAGGCATTCAATATATTAATGTACTTGGCTGAATTGGGACTGTCAATGTCTTACACGAAACTGAACCTCCGGTACCTTGCAGCGTGGAAACTGACCACCTGGGATTAAATTCTTCGTTTTTCCCCCGACGGACGTACTGCCTATCCATACTGTCTAGCTTACTGAGCTTGCGTTCGTCGCTAAAAAGCAATTTTGACCAATATAAAGAGGTATACTGTTCATTGCATCCGACAAAGTTCAGACAGCGCTTTCTGTTCTTTACAGAAACCATTGGCTTGCGTCTTGCAACATATACTCGTTAATTTAATTCTTTTAATCTAATCTTGTCAGTAGAAAGAGACCACTATTTAACAAGATTACATTGCTGTTGGATTTGGAGGGCCGCTTCAAATCTGTTTCTTGGGCTGCGAATCTTGATCAAAGTGTGTTCACTGTTAGAAGTAATTCTAGTACGAACAGATTAAGGGACATCACGAACACAGCAAGTTGTTTAGATCTTTGGCGCAGTCTTTCGTACCGTTTACTGATCACATAACACTGCGACCGATTTCTCAATTGGATAACCCAGAAAAGTGGAGAGCAATAACTGCTGACGATCACTAGAATATGTCGTGGTATATTAATATAAATATTACGTTGTATAGCCGGAAACAACGCAATTACGATTATATATGCTTTGTTGTCTGTTGGTGCATATTTTAAACTGATTTACGGAGATAATTCAAGCTGATTTTAAGCAAATTTGTTTCTGCGGACATTCTTTTTGCCTCCTTAATTTGAAGTTATTTTTATTCAATTGGCGTGGACACTGGAATATTTCAATCAAAAGCCAAATATAAAAAGTTAAAATTATAGAAGAATAAATGGCAAACAAAATGAGGTATACGTTGTTTAAACAGTTACATAAAGTTTAGCTTAAATTTGCAGTTTTCGAAAAAGTTACGTATATATATATATATATATATATATATATATATATATATATATATATATATATATATATATATATATATATATATATATACTAGCAAAAGTACCCGTCGTTGACTTGGTTAAAAAAAAGCCTACAGAAAATGGACTCTGATTTATGAAAGTACGATAGGTTGTGTAAAGGAAGGGTTGTAAATTTGTGTTGAATTTGGTGGTATCAAAACCAAAGCAAAATATGATGGAAGTAGAAATAAAATAGATAAAACACATAATTTATTATACCATACCTGTTCACACTAAAACACTTAACATAATATTCGGTGGATCTATATTAAAAAAAAACACACTTTGTGGCATATTTCCATCCTATGGAGGTCACGTGCGAACTAACACACCATGATTTTATTATACCATATTTCTTCAAACTGAAACATAATTATCAAAGCATACTTACGCAGATAGATATGAAAAGTCTTTATTAAAGTTTGTGCCTATTTTTATTCTATGGAGGCCAGGCGCGAACGCAAACTCCACAATCTTATTATACCATCCCGATTAAAGTTAAAACATACGTATCAAAGTATTCTTATGTACAGTTACATCAAACACACTTGCAAAGGTTTTTATTTTTATCTTTAATTTTTTATTGCCATAATTTGTGGACCAGGTGCGAACCAAGACCCCACAACTTAAATGAACCAATGTTCTGCCAGATCAAACATACCCATTCCTGTGTCTCGATACATCTTCTATCATTTTATGCAATCATTTTTTTTTAAAATAGTCAACTATATATCAACCTATTGGTGACCACACACACACACACACACACACACACAGAAATTCAGCTTCATATTGTATATATATATATATATATATATATATATATATATATATGTCTGTATGCATAATACACACACACACACACACACATATATATATATATATATATATATATATTTATATATATATATATATATATATATATATCAGTTATTTTAAGACATCGGACACCAGTATACGTTCTGCTAAAAAAGTAATCCGCTTGCCTTGGTTGCGAATTTTGTCTGTCATCCACGATGTGAAACATCGTATCCCGTACGATGAATTATATATATATATATATATATATATATATATATATATATATATATATATATATATATATGAATAAAAAAAGCAAAATATAAATTATGCTTTAGACGTTATGTGAATAAAAGAGGAGACGTTCAGTTTCCTCCCTATTTCTCTTCAGAACAGAAAGAGAACTGAACTTCTCCTCTTTCGCATGTGATATATGACTGTAATCCTCGCCTAGAAATCCTGATGATGCCCCCTGAAATAGGGAGGAAACGTTGATTTTGTTTTTACTCTTTTAGGTTTTTCCTTTTTATTCACATGCATATGTATATATATATATATATATATATATATATATATATATATATATATGAGAGGTGTCTGTGTGTATGTATATATATATATATATATAATAAATATATAATTATATATGTATATATATAATAAATATATATATATAATCAATATATGTATATGTATAAATATATATAGATTTATATGTATATATTTATATATATATATGCATAATTATATATATATATATATACACACAGTGAAAATATTTTAAAGATTAGATCTTTTGATTTCCAAAGTGAGTCATTTATAGTGTTCCATCAAAAAATCACATAATATATCTTGATTTAAAAGTCTTAAACCATCTTTACTTTTACAGGAAAAATATAATCGGCTGTATTTATTTTCATATGACAAAATGTATTTTCTCATCAAGATAATAAATAATTCTTTAATTTTTAATGTCCGTGCCTTAGATAATTAAAGATAAAACCGTTATGAATACTACAATAATATGAGAGATGTTAACATAAAGAAAATTAAAAAAAAAAACAATCTGATTATATGTAAATATACATATTCGGACATAAAATACAAAAACAATAAAGAAATATGCACACCAGCAACACACACACATACATCCGGCCACACATCTATATATATATATATATATATATATATATATATATATATGTATATATGTATATATACATATATATATACATACATATATACATACATATATATATATATATATATATAATAACAAAAAAATACAATTAAATTTATCAAAAAGGTCACGATGGTAAAATTAAAGTATATTAAAATATTAAAGAATTAATATTTATACAGTAATCTCAACCGGATGTAAAAGCTGGATATCACCAAATAGGAAATAGAGCTTATTATAAGAGGAAAAAGTTAATAAAACATTTAGAAAAAGAGTTAAAAAATATATTCTATTTGAAAAGGACCACTAAATAATTGGATAATCCTTAATTTTCGGAGTTCTGAAGAAATACTATCTGTTCTTATTAGCGGGTAGGATTTAGCAAAATGCGAGATATGATTTTGCTTGCAAAACTATTTGATCAAACTGCAAGTAAGTCAAAGATTTTACTTGATAACAAAAAGTCAACAATGGGAATAGGGTGAACAAAAAGGTTATTTAACAGGAATGTATAGGTAAAGTATCCAATGATAGTAAAATAAAAAATACACATTTAAGAAAGTTAGTTAAATTTCAATTCGCACAAGCAAAATTTAAGGGAATCGCGTAATTGGAAGATTGTTTAGAATAATCCAAAAGGCTGAAATCCGTGGAATAATTCACACATAGGTACAAGAGAAAGGGGAAAGAAGTCCATTAATGTTATTTAAAGAAAAATTCATATGTGTTAGACTCGGCTGCCGAGACAAGACGTAATTAAGAAAAATGAGCGAAGAAGAAAAAGAGAGAGAAAAATTGAGTGAAGAAGAAGAGAAAATAGATGAATGGCGATTGAATTAAATATAAAATAGAAAAGTAAATGTCAAAATGACCCAGAGAAGATGACGTTAAAAGGCGCCAAAAATATACGGCAAAAAGGTCAACTGACATGTACAAGATATTACTAAAGAAAATATCAGCAGTGCTTATTAAAAGACAGACAAAAAGATTAAGGGGAGGGGATGGTCGGTATCTGCAAATTCCGGATATGTAGGCATGTAAGTAAATGCATATAGTAAAACATAAGTAAATATACATACAGAATATTAATGTGTAGGTTGATTGGTATATTTGATAGATAGGAATATTTACACACTAAAACGGAAATTGCATATAAAAAACTGCAAAAGAAAGAAAAAATTAAAATTAAAATAAAGGGTAATTAAGTTATAAAGTATTAAGAAACTATGTAGGAAAACGATAATGTTATAGAAACATTATATATATATATATATATATATATATATATATATATATATATATATATATATATATATATATATATATATATATAGGAAAGGTTTAAGTAATAGCTATTTAATTTCAAAATTACCATAATTAAATTTGGACTGATGTTTACAGAAAAAGATCAGTTCCTTTTTAGAATTTATTATATTGTTACTTTGAGGGGAAGTAATTATATTCATTGCTTCGCTTGTGCAGAGGCGACATGACTTAGAGCTTAGAGTATAATACTTTATTTTTTATGATAGTCATGTCAACCCCTTTATCAGATTGATCTGCCCATCTAACTCTGACTAAGGTACTTTAAGTTAAAATATCTTAGACAGAATCCCCCCTACCCGTAAAGGAAAAGTAAGTTTCCCTCTTTGGCTAAATTCAGATTCCTTAATTAATTGGTTTGTCTCCCTTAAAAATAAACACCTCCTTAACTTCCTAACTTTCGACATCCAACATTATTATCAATCAATTCCACCGATCCTTTTAAATAAGGCTCTAATCTAAGCTACAAGAAATTCTGACTTAACTAATTTAGAAATAAATAATTTCTCGTAGTGAGAAAGTCCCTTATAAAAGTTTACAATAGGTGTTGAACTAGAAAAGACACCCCTAATAATTGTGACATCTTGATGAATGCTTCGGAGTATGCAGAAGTTACTGATTTAGTGGGGCTCTTCCTACTGAAAACATTCATAAAACTGTAAACATATCGAAGGGGCCCTTTATAGTGACGATACACCTTTTACTACAACGGCCAGGCGAAGAGAGCGCAAGATAACAATAAAAAAAAAACATTTTATGTCTTTTAATAAACACTGCTGATATCTTCTTAAGTAATATATTTTACATTTCAGTTGATCTCTTTTATGGAAACTTCTATCGTCATCTTGTCTGAGTATTTATAACATTTGCTTTTCTATTTTATATTTAATTCTATCACCGTTCAATCTTTTTTTCTCTTCTTCTTCTCTCATTTTTCTTAATTACGGATTGTCTCGGTAGCCGAGTCTAACGCATATCTTATTATTTCCCCTTTTCCTTTTACCTATACGTGAATTTTTATGCGGATTTCGGCTTTTTGGATTATTTTATACCATCTTCCAAATACGCACTTCCCTTGGCCTTTTCTGTGCGAATGGAAATTTAACTAACTGTTTGGATTTGTATTTTCGGATTTTACTATCATTGGATATGTTACCTTTTACCAGAATATCCATTCCCGTGAAACCACGTTTTTCTTCACATTATTCCCTCTAATTCAGTTTTTGTTATCAACTTGCAGTTTCATCAGATACAGTTGCAAGCTAAATCTAATCCCGCATTTTGCTATATCCTACATTCTGATGAGAAGGAAAGTATTCCTTAAAAACTCCACGGATTAAGGACTATCTACGTATTAAGCGTTTCCTTTTCTTATTACATAGTTTTAACTCATTTTCAAAGTGATGTTTACATGTTTATAAACTATGTGCTCTTATATATAAATATATATATATATGCATATATATATATACAAATAAAAATATATACATGCACTCACATATATATATATATATACATGCATAATATATATATACTCATGAAAATATGCATGTCTGTCTGTCTCTGTGTGACTGCCTGTCTGTATAGATTCCCCTACACAATAACTCTGCCAATTTTAAGTCTACAGACGCGAAAGTTGGTATATGTCATCGGTTTTCGACCAGAAGTTTGAATGGAAATAGATCAATGTTCCACGAGTTGATTCTTAAGAACTCTACCAAACTCCTCTGTCAATTGTTTGTATACACAATTGAAATTTAAGATATAGGTTCCTTGGACAAGAATCTAAATAAATGTTAAAGGCTCATAATAAAGGTCAAAGTTCAAGGACAATTTACCTCTGCGGTCTCAAAGATAGGGCAAGAATTTATTTCGGTTTAGTCGGAAATTTCACCTACCAATATATCAATGTGTGTATGTATTTTTGCATGTCTGCCTAAAATTTCGACAGAGGCTACGAATTTTCACAAGATTACTAACGCTTTTTTTGTTTTGCTCAACACACATCTTCAAAAACCCGGGCAATACATTTATATATCAACAATTTACTTAAATTAATATATACATATATATATATATATATATATATACATATATATATATATATATATTAAGTAATGTGATTGATAATTTAAAATTTTAAATCCAAATTATAATTAAATTAAAAATCCGTTTCATAAGAAGGAACAACAACAAAATCAATTATCTGTACGATCGTTTCGGAAAACAGTGCTTTTTTATTGTAGTAGACATCAAGTTACGGACAATAATTATTACATACAGTTTTTTTTAAGAAGCAAGGTCTCCTCGTCAGCAAATTTTGAAGGTTTTTATTAAATTTAAAAGATACCATAAATAAACCTAGCATTAAAAGTAAGGCAGATGTATCTGAAAAAAAATGATTTTTAAATTTTAAATTATCAATCACATTACTTAATATATATGTGTGTATATATATATATATATATATATGTATGTATATATATGTATATATATATATATATATATATAATTATTTAAGTAAATTGTTGATATATAAATATATTGTCCGGGTTTTTGAAGATGTGTGTTGAGCAAAATAAAAAAAAAAGCGTTAGTAATCTTGTGAAAATTCGTAGCCTCTGTCGAAATTTTAGGCAGACATACAAAAATACATACACACATTGATATATTGGTAGGTGAAATTTCCGACCCAAACCGAAATAAATTCTTGCCCTATATCTGAATACAATTTCTATTAAATTTCAAATGTTTAGACCAGAAACTGTCCCAGTAATTAGGTCGAGACCGCAGAGGTTAATTGTCCTTAAACTTTGACCTTAATTATGAGCCTTTAACATTTATTCTTTGGAGCTCAAATTTTGGTATCATTTAGATTCTTGTCCAAGGAACCTATATCTTAAATTTCAATTGTGTATACCAACAATTGAACGAGGAGTTTGGTAGAGTTCTTAAGAATCAACTCGTGGAGCATTGATCTATTTCCATTCAAACTTCTGGTCGAAAACAGATGACATATACCAACTTTCGCGTCTGTAGACTTAAAATTGGCAGAGTTATTGTGTAGGGGAATCTATACAGACAGGCAGTCACACAGAGACAGACAGACATACAGGCATACTGACAGACACTTTTACCTTTATAGATATATAGATTTATTCATTTGGCAAAGATTAGCATCTATACAATCCCCCACTAACCGTGTATTGCAGACTTTACTCTCTGTTTCGTTTGGTTATTTCTTAACTTATTAAAATATTATGAGATGACTAAAGAGGTAAAGGATGGTGGTATGTGGTTCACTGCACATCTACACAAAGGTATGTTCTTGGAGGGCCTTCAAAATGGTTTGGTATGATTTTACGTCGACGTATATAAATATATATATATATATATATATATACATATATATGATTTACTTATTGTTGGAGTACATACAGTACTCTGTCTTTTGGAGAAGCGAATATAATGGCCGGTACAAATCAATAATAAGAATTTCAATATATGGACTGTATTAATACAAAAAGACCCGAGAATAAATTACTGAAATTCGAGTAAGAAAAAAAAACAGGAAGATATATGACAACTCGAATGAATGGTAGAAATACAGAAAAATGTAAAAAAAAAAAATCTTTTATAGCTGATGAGTAAGTAGATTGATGAAATCAGTTTACTTTTTTCTGTTTTTAAATTTTTTCTTATGCATTATATTTTGCTAAGTTTCTAGTTGTTGTTTGTTGCTTTTTTCTCGTGGAAGTGTAGAAAACGGAACATCGAAAAAGTTGAAAGTGTCGCATGAATATAATTAAAGTGAATACAATTATTTCTGCTATTCTTTTTTTAACAGAATATCGTAATCAAGTTGTGTTAAAAAATATTTGAAAAGAGATGTTTGAGACTTTCTTCCCATGGAATATGGCACAGAACAATAATCCATCAGACAATTATGTAGGCCATCAGACATATGCTACTTCGCATTTTTCTATATTTGTGTAAAACAAATAGATCTTTACAGACATGATCTTTATAAAATTTATGGGTAATACAGGAAATGATAATAACATGTGCATATTCATGTAAAGTTACGGCACAAATAAGGAGGTAATGTCTGGGAACATAGCGTCATCCTACCTAAACAGATAATACTCAAGCTAAACGCGAAAATATAATGTCTCAAAGGATAATTTCAGGACAGCAGACCAGAAAATATATGACTACTCATTGAATATTGAAATTAATGTCTCGAACAATAGTTAATATACGCTAATAAACAAAGATTTGCATATTTAACAATCTCTTTAAATAAGTAATAATGCCTATGAACATTACCTTATACCAACAACAAAGATACACACTATGTAGCTCCTTCCATGAAACTTTGCATGTATTATACTGTTTCAATTTTTAAATGAGATTGTAGAATAATCAAGTATTATACACGATTCAAATAATATGTTTAGTTTTCAGAAAGCAACTGTTTATTTTTGTATACATATATAATGTTATAAAATGTAATATGTCATGCTTATGTTTTCAATGTTCAGTTTCGTACACTATATTAGTAGTTAGTAACGAGCTTATATATATGGCTGTTTACGTACACATAATTGATCTTAATCGTTTTTACTTTCTTGCTATATATTACTTTATTTTTGCTTTATTTTTATAATGATATTCCATTTTCACATTGATATGTTTTTTACTATTTTCTTATTATTTTACTAATTGTTCTTATGTTAATTGGTGAAATTTTGAACTTAGAATTTTTTTTCCAAATTTAATAATTTCCCTGTCATCATTCATTCATAATATATTTTGCATCTACATTTATTTATTTCTTTTTTTATATTTATTAGTTGCCTGGTTTCTTTGTTGAGCATGTATTATATTATCTACTTATTGTGCATAGATATATGTATACATTTTTATTTTATATATCAACATTTAATAATGTTTCGTATGTATTATGCTTTATATTTCATTCATTTCTCTATATTTAGCAATTTGATTAATTTAGAAATTATTATTTTTCCTTCTTTTTGACATTCACGACTTGAGTATCATTGTACCTATTAATTTTGTCCATCATATTCTATGCACCCCATTACATAATTTTCTGAATCGTTATTGCTTTGTCATTTATTGTGTATATATTTTGTCTTCCTAATTTTGATGTGTGGTTATTGATATTTTTTACTTACCTCTTAATAATTTTCTATTTGTATTCATAGGTAAAAAAGGGAAATTATTAAGTAATAAATAAAAATAAATCAATAATACTTTATTTATTTTCCTTATCATCCTCACCATCCTCAAGTTACTATTGATCTGTTTACCGTGATCTTCCCTTTATTACCCAATCGTATATTTATTTCCGTCCTGCTTAATGGCATATTTCTAAATATCCTGGCATTATCTCATTAAATCATTATAAAATTCCCTCTCAATATTTTATGAATCAAATGTGTATAATTTCGAGAATTTACATATTCCTTCATAAAATTTGACGTGTTTTAATTTTCATTCACAAGTCTCATTTATTAGTTCACACTATTTTAGTTTTATTTATTTTTATTAATATGTTTTATACCCTATACTACGAATTAATTATCGTTTTTACTCTCTTTCATTTAGCAATTTCCTGTTTTCCTTCTACGCTGTGTTTTCTTGTACGTTTATTGTATTACAGAGTTAATGACCAGTGTATTCTTACAACCAATACTATGTGACATGCGTTGTGCTGTGATGTATTGAATTCACTTTGTTAATCCATTATTATTTAATAATTTTACTTCTATTTTCTTAAGTTTTTCGGTTTTCTATTTATAAGTGTTTCTCTCATTTATAAGTGAGACGTTTTGTTTAGATTAGATTTTTATTCCTAATTTTCTTCCAGTTTCTATTTGTTTATACATATAAATTAGTCCAGCATTTTATAAATGTAATTTATTTACTTCAATGTTCAGCGCTTACACTTTTCAAGTAATTATTGCACTTATTATTTCCTCTGTTTTCATCTTATATTTCTTTTTTATTCCTTTATTTATTATGACTCATCATCAACGCCCAGTTATTAAGTTTTCTTTATACAATTTACCTGTTATTATGGAACGTTCTGTTAAAAAATAATTTCCCGTCTTTAATAATTCTCTACTCCTATTTGTTCCTATTTCATATCACAGTCAAATTCTGCTGAGTTTTATTTCAATATTTATTCATACGTGTGTACGATTTAGATGAGGTGAAGTACTGCTTTACCTTGAGTAACATTTTTACAACATAATAGTTGCTTTATACTCGTACCTTATTCAAGAATGTGTTTTTTGTTTTGGTTATAATCGTATCATATTTCATAATGCATCACTAAAAATAAAATCAAGTTTACGTATCACAAATCTATGCATGGATCTTTGACGTGGTGGATGAAATACTTTGTGGAATTTAGTTGTTTATTCAGAATTAAAATTCAATCCTCAGAGACATTAAAACTACAATTGAACATTTATCTGTTAATTGCTGCAAGAATGATAACCCCTGTGGAGAAAATGAACTGATTTTGATAGAATAAGTCGCGAGTTAAGGAGGATGCACCGTTAAAAGGAAATAGATTACTGATGACATGAGTGCAGTAGTCGGAATATTAAACAATATGTTTTATTAAAACTTTTGAAGTAATATTAATTTTCTTTTTACGTTTTATTGTCTAATAAATAATTCTCTAACTGTCTTGTGCCTATCGTATTTTCTTTATTGTAAATCATTATTTTATTTTATTGTTTCACTTTTTAAACTTTATTTTCTAATTTTTCTTTTTAAAGCTGTTGCTTGTACGTTTTATCTCCTTTCTATTCCATTCTATTCTTCCTTTATTTGTCTATGTTACATATTCATGTATGTTTCATTCGTTTGTATTCCGTTGTTGCGATTAATTAATTTCATCTTTCTAAATATGTATACATAAAGATGGATTTACTTATTATTTATTGATACATTTTTTTGTGTTCCTATTTATTTTAATATACATTCATTTAAGTAAACATGTATTTTGTATTTATCTGGTTGTGAGGCTTTTATCTTTGGAATCTCTTTTGTATTCTCAATAGTTTCTTTTCCTCAATAATATTTTCCATAACTACATGTTTGTTCTTGAAATATGACATTTGTTTATAATCTATTTTTTTTTCAGGCAATACTTGTGCAAACTTGCATTAGTATTTTAGTTTTCTTCATGCTCTATTCGTGTTATTCTACTTCAATGTTTTTATTTTTATCTAATTATTAATATATTCAATGAGCTATTTCTCCTCCTTGATCGATTCCCTCCTGTTTATTGATTTTTATTTTGATTGATTCCAGTTTTAATTAAAATATTTCCTGATGTTTATATCGTATAATTTATTTAATAATATATTCTCAGATACTATAGAAGTTACAATTATTTTCACATTTGATAATGATTTAAAATGTTAGAAAATAAAATCCTCATAAATATAATAAATAAATATACTCTAATACAGGCAAATAAGCGTCGGGTAGGAAAATACGGTGCTCACTTAACACACATACACATGTTACATGATAAGGGTTGTCCCCTTTTCATGTAAGTATAAAATAAGGAATTAGTTAAATATAAAAATGAAATATATATTTAATACATAAGCCTTAAAATAATAGTTGAATACATTGAAAAGACGAGCAGATCAGAAAATAAAGCATGTTTAAGAATGGTGCTTGAAATAAATTTACCGGTAAGCTTACATATCAAACTGACTAATTATTTCTTTCGAGGATAGTACCGTTGCAGCGAACACGAAGTCTATATTAATATGGGTTTTATTCAGAAGTAGTCATGTTGAATAAAATGATTGTTGATAAAGCATATTGTATCGTGTCCTGTTTTATATGATGATTTAATTTTAGGTGTAATGATGTTTGATGCTGAGTTGGTTAAATATTGTGGGATATATCTTTGTTATTAATATGTACTAGGTGTGTAATATATTTAGTGAGGTGGAGTATTTTATTTATGTATATACCTTATGGCATAATAATAGGTTTATGTAAAGAGTGATCTTTTCGGTGAAAGAGCGCTCCAATTGTATCAAATTAAGCGGATAAAGTGTTAATACATCATTGTAATCATCATAAAATATGGGTTGTAGTTACAGGACTACATTTATTCTCTTCTTTTTGATAAATCGTGTGCAAATCGGTTACTTATAAATTTAAATGTATACATTTGTTACTGGCTAAACTCCCCAAACAACGCACAGTGCCATTCGGATTTATGGGCCTTGCTTTGGGGAGAAAATATGAACTGACACAATGTGAAGAATTTGCAGTTATTACTCTGTTTTGATTTCATAATAATTTCTTCATGTAAGTACAATAATAATATTAGAGCCTCGGCATAAAAGTCCACCTTTAAGCAGTTCGGAGCAGGAAAACATTTAAATAGAATACCTCTTAGAATCTACAGATCTTTCTGAATGCAGGAGTGTACCAAAATACTACAGTGTCTTGAAATATTGTCTTTGTAGAAATAAAGCATATTTGCACGTGTTAGTAATTTTCTAGCGCGTTATAAAAAGTCGACCTTCTTAGCAGAAAACTTATCAATGGCCTTAATGAATTCGTTTCGATTAATGTCTACAGTGAATGTTGAAAAAATAGTCTGAACAAAGAGCTTTCCTGTAACCTATTATTAGTCATGACAATCAGTGTTTGATATTGTATTTTGTAAGTGTTAATGTATAGAAATTTTGCATTGACAGCATTGAATTTTACGATCCATTTACGTTCCTATTGCACTACATATTATACGTCTCCGTGTAAGGTTTAAGCCATAGCTTTTGATATATGTTCATTTGTTTTGCAGCTGGGGCATGTTATAGAGAGTAGTGCCATTAGCAACTATACGTCAAAGATAATTTAATCATAGAGAACATTAATGATCACCAAGAGTAAGAAAAGTCCATAGAATGATCCATATCCATCATATTATATCCTTGATTTTCTCCTGCCAAAGAACAATATGATTATATTACGTATTCGTCCAGTAATACTATATCATTTTATTTTCATGAGAGAAATTATATGCCAGCCCCTATCTAAGGCCATAATCCTAGTGTTAAAACTCACCTGCGTTGTTCAGCGCTTAATGTATTCGTCCGGAGATTAAAGTTATATATATATAGTAGTAAGAGGTTGCAGAAAATCATACTGTCCATCTGAGAGATGTATTTATAACGCAGTGGACCCGTTCTTGAGTGCTAAAGCACATAATGACGTTGACGAAGAGGTAAATGAAACTAATGCTGTGATAATTGAGTGAAGCAGTTGTTTCAATCAGAATTCAGAAAAACTGATGACACTAAAATAATTTTCCAGAAGTAAAGATTTCCATGACTCAGCAATCTTTTCATATAAGAGTTTGGGAGCGTGTGAAACCTCACCAAGCAATTTTTTTATAGGATGGTAGTGGTCTAACCTCAACTATTTAGCTTTTACGATATAACAGACATGAGATGAAATATTTTATTTTTTTATTTTATTTTATTATATGTTCGAAATAATTGATTTTAATATATCTAATACTGTTGTTTACACACATACACACACATATATATCAAGTTTAAGACAGTCATGTCTTTAATATTATAAAAGTAAGCTTCATTTATTATATTAAAAATACATGAATGTCTTAAACTTGTTAGGTTAACACATATATGTGTGGGTATTATGTTCATATGTGCGTAATTTATTATAATATGTGGGTGCAAGTTATATTTAAGAATGTGGTAAAGGGTAAGGT
>NC_136482.1:47215779-47220779 GCF_053919585.1 Euprymna scolopes | reverse complement strand
TCACATCACAATGGTGATTTAAGAAATTTCGTGGGCGCGAGGAAAGCCTGCAGATGACAAATTTAGTGGTAGTCTATTTGATGTTTTAAGCGATCAATAATGAGCTCTAATTTAGCAAATTCTCGCACAGCTGTTCCGGAACTTACTTTTAAATTATATCAATATATCCGACGATTTCCAACCATTTGAGAGAGATTTGGAACACAAAAACTGGATAAATAAGTGTCTTACGAATTGAAGGTGAACTAAAAAAGTTGTGTTTAAAATTGCATCTTTTCTTTTTTACGCAAAAAGAACGACTTGTTTTTCGACGGCGTTTTGAATTGCGATTAAAAGTGAGTTATTTAATATAACCGGCAACGCTTAGCTGACTTTTTACAAGCGGAATTATAACGGCGGAGTTATACTGTTCAGAAATAGATGAAGGGCATACCCAGAATTTCTCAACAGGAAATGTACTATTCTGCTCAACGACATTTCCCGGGCGCACGCTGCTTAAATTTTAACGAATTAGCCGACGAAACTCTGCTTAATCTGTCTAGTGCTCTCACCTACTTACTACAGCTTTTTCAAACATCTCACAAACAATCTGCGTAAGAATTGCCTAAAAATTTAAGCGATATCCAAAAACACTTTCAGTGCCATCATCGCAATAAAAGCACAAGGATATTACGTGTTTGTTATAAATAAACTTTGCGTTCGAAAAAGTACGTAGATTCTGAAAGTGCTTATTTCAAAAAATAATTTTGGTTTGTGTCGCGATCTCTATTTCAAAGTTAAAAACCGCAGTAACTTTTCTCTCAACCTCATGTATAGAGTTTTTCAATTGTCGCTGATGAATTTACGCTGACTGTTTCCCACCTTTTATGGTTGATTCGGTGGAATGACACCAATGGTACGACTTTTAAATATGGATATGCAGTGTCCTAATAAATATTGTATATATATATATATATATATATATATATATATATATATATATATATATATATATATATATATATATATATATGCGCGTGTGTGTGCGCGTGTGTGTGTGTGTGTATCTTTATTTGTATAATTTTTCATTTTTAATGAAGTTCTCAGACTTTTTTTTCGGAGGGCCACTGTTATTGAAATTTCACTCATAAAACTATTATCCCTTTTGTATGTATCTTCTCCAGCTGCAATGCACTGGCATTATTGTCTCATCATGACAACCTCCAAGGCGTTCTTAACACTTAAGGAATAACCAAATGTTTCATGGAGTACGTACTGAACTATAAGGAAGATGAGAAATTGTCTTAATGCGTGTATTGGTCGAATATTTTGTGACAAATGTGGAGCCCCCTGGGGACAATCTTCGCACAAGAGTTGACTGTAAAGAACCCACACTTACATCAGACTATGCAATATTGTCTTTTAAGACATATGACGGTCTTTATCCATGAAAGTATTTGCTTTTTTCAACTCTCATTTTCTGACCTCTTTAATTCTTCCACAACTCTCATCATCCTTCAGATTCTTCCTGCCTCCTTTGAATCTATCATATACCGCCCAAAAATATCTTGATTAATGCAAGTTTACCTCAAATCAGTTTGAAGCATTCTGAATGTGTTTCTGACATTTTGCGAAGTTTCTCACAGAATTTTATTGCATATGGTTTTTCTAAAGTATCCTCGCATCGGCATTATTTTTTTTAATTCACCAGCTGTGATCACCAGGCTTTAGCAGGGTATACTCCAATACCTGTTGCATTTGTTGATTAGAACCTGAAATCATAAGAATTGGTCAGTCATCTCATAAGATGTATAGCAATATGGAACTGAATTTCAAACAGTCTCCGATAACTTTACATGCATATAGACTAAAGACTGCGAATTTATAGAATGCGCCTTGTACTTCAGTTAAAGTACTCACAAATCGTCTAATACCTATATAGATCTGATGCCTAACCATTATTTAAGATACGTAGACATTCGAATATTCCATACGAATTCTCGCTAACTTCTCAATGCCCCTGTGTGTGCGTATGCGGGGGTTTACCGAAGTGCTAATAAGATACAATATCATTTCCTATATTTTGATATTCACAGCATATAGAAACATGAGATCCAACCTAAATACTATTAGTAATTATGTTTAATAATATTTCTCCAGCAGTGTTGTAAATATCGATGAAAAGTTGAACACATAAAAGAAACATGTTCGTATATCAATCGATACATTTCATACATTATCTTGGTTATTCTCATATTTTAACATATGCAATATAAGCAAGGACATACTTTTTTATACCGGTTAATAATGAAAATGTTGGATACTTGACTATATTTCGATTTACACCTGTCTGATTAGCATATGTGTATGCTTTCCACCCATAATAGTTTTAATATTTTTTACCTATTTTAAGTCACCGCTGAGGCAAAATGGCTACTCGAAGAAAAGTATTATTGAGTGTAAAACGGCAGGTAAAACAAGCATCCTGATTTTCGGTACTCGTGGACTTTGGTTAGTCTTTTTTATTTAAGCAAACGAAGACGGCTCAACAGTACATACGCTGTTGTACTTGAAACTGTGGTTAGTTCTAGGAATTAAACTTTGGTCGTAGAATAAGGGCATAGATAGATTTTCTTTTTTTTACATAGGTGACACTACTTATCAAGGCCGATATGCTACTGAAGGATAAGGGTTAAAGAGTGTACAGTAGTCAAAAGGACAATAAAGTAATCGATAGTAATGGAAATTCGGTAAATGTGTTAACTTAAGTGTTACCGCTCATCAGAAACTTGTTCACGTTGGACTTGAAGACTACCATCTTATAGACAGATGGAAAGCAGGAACACAGAAGACAATTCCACAGTCGTCCAGTTCTAAGAAAAAGGCTTTGATCATGGAATCTACGTTTAGGTTTAGGCACAGATAAAGGGTCGGGGGAATTATTGATAGCGTTTTCAGCTAGACGAGTGTTTCTTGTGAAAGTTTGGCGAACGGGGGCAATAGATTAAAGCTCAGTCGAACACTTTCCATCAAAATAACGATAAAGTAGAGACAACTCGATACATCTCTTCTGTGAGAAAGAGGTTGCAGCGAAGAGAAAAGGGCATTTCCCACGAGGACATGAAGTCTATTTTGAACACTATTAAGGCAGGGCAAGTCCTTTCTAGCAGCTCCTGCCCAGATGTGGCAACTGCATTCCATCCTTGGACGTACTTGGCTCTTATATAGATAGAGAATTGCATCAGCAGTGATTTATCTACTGGACCGATAAAAGGATTCGACCATTTTTTCAGCGGCCTTGGCAACAGGTTTGATGTACGTATTCCATTTAAAATCAGGAGTAAAGGTCAAGCCCACAAGCTTGTCAAAAGTTGATGCCTCCCCAAGACGAGAGATTCATTTTAATTGATGCCAGATGGGGATCAGAAGCTTGGTTTTAGATGCATTAACTGTAACTAGCCACCCCTTTCCCCATTGTACCACGTGATCTAGATCAAAGGAGAGAGAATCGGAGAGAACTTGGTAGTTTACTGTCTTAGGTGTGCTACTATAGACGGTAGTGTTATCAGCAAAAATGTCTACAAATGATGTAAGGTGTGATTTGGAAGATTATCAATGTAGATAGTTAAGGGAGTTGGCCCAGGATGGACCGCTGAGGGACTCCAGGATTAATACTGTGAGCTTCTGATTTTTGCCCATCAACTACTACTTTTATGAACCTATCAGAGAGAAATGATTTAATAATTGATAAGACATCTCCAGCTATACCATACCTGGAGATAATGTGAAGTAAATCTTTCTGCCATACCCTATCAAAGGCCGTTGATATGTCAAGCGCAATTGCCCTAGAAAGGTTGCCTCTGAGCAATTATGAGAGAAATCGCTGGCAGCTTTTGTAGGTAGAAATTGTCAGCTGTGAATGTGTTGTAGCACGGTGATAGATAAAATCCCAGTTCAGAACATCCAATTAAAATCTCTGGAGTCGAAAAACATGTATTTACAATAATAGGAGAAAGAAGTTCGCCTACGAGATTTCGAAGCCGGTTTGGAATCACGGTAAGGCAGGAAAAAATGCATAGTCACTGTACTCCAACTATTCTGATTATACACCATCTTATGACGTATTTGGATTTCATACAGATAGACGACTGTGTCAGAAGTCAAGTACATTCTGGAGTGGAAAGACAGTCCAACAATTTTATTAGAAACGTTGCAAAAGGAAAGTATACCAGATTCCCTTTCAGGTAAGAAAAAGTGATCACACACGGTATCTAGTTAAATCAGCTAGAAGTCATTTAAATTAAGGCTCAGTGATTACAAAATAGAAACTTGCTTTGGAATGCATTAAAGGTGACCAGCGATCATGTTCGTTATTGTACTAGATAATGTATTCCGTGCGATCATGAGTCCTGCGTAAGTTAACAGTGGGTACGGCGTCATAACTTATGGATTTTAAAAGGTTTAAAATAGCTCAGTAGGCATTCCTATGCCTTCAGGTGTTTTTTTTCTGTAAAAACCACACCCCCATAGACACACAGACACACACAGACACACACAGACACACAGACACAGACACACACACATACACACACACGCACATATATATATATATATTTATATATATATATATATATATATATATATATATACATATATATGTGTGTGTGTGTGTGTGTGTGTGTGAGTGCGTGTGTTTCTGTGTCTGTGTCTGTGCGATATATATATATATATATATATATATAGAGAGAGAGAGAGATAGAGAGAGATAGAGATACAGAGATAGAGACAGAGACAGACAGAAAGACAGACAGAGACAGAGAAAGAGAGTGTTTCAGTAGAGCCGTTTCAATTTTGTCATATTGAAATGTTTTTTATTTAATCTTGTAGGTATTTAACTTAGTAATATAAATATTACTCAAGTAGAGTTCTCTCCGAATTGTTATGAACAATTCTACATTATTTGTGCATATATATTACCATGACAATTAGATCATATACGTTAAAACGTTTATTAAAAAAAA
>NC_136482.1:47200779-47210779 GCF_053919585.1 Euprymna scolopes | reverse complement strand
AGAGTTACAAATATTCTTTGTTGTAAGAAGAGACCATTTTTAACAAAATTCGAAACATTACTGTAGTTTTAACATACCAACACTTTTCCGATGTAACTTGCAACATAGGAAAAAATATTTCACGTAGAAAGTTCTTCATTTACTCAGTAATTGGTCTTTATGTCTGTCTGTAATTGTTTTATGTGTTTTAGCTTCCTCTCATTTTTTCTTTCTCCCTTACTTTATCTTTCTTACTATATATATATATATATATATATATATATATATATATATATATATATATATATATATATATATATATATATAAACTAGTATGTCGCCGACATTGTCCGGTCCTTAAATACACTTACATATGACATTTTGATCAATTCAGTTCTCCTATTTTTTGTTATATTATATTGGACTTAATATATAGCAATTATTTTATCCATAGCTTAATATATAAACACGAGCTTTACGTTAGACATACATAATCGTAATTCCACCTGTAGACCTTCACTTTTTACAAATATTTCTCGCTTTTTCATCGATTCTTCTCGGCTTTAATGTAAATACAAGTTTTGTATTTTTTCGAATACTCTGTATCTTAGGGCCCATGTCTGTAAACTACATGTTGGCATGTGTTTGGTATGCAACATTTTTTAAAGAAATATATATATACGCATACAATATATATATATACATATATATATATATATATATAATGTTTATATATTTTTATATATATATAACTACTTCATTTACTCACATAAATTTAATATACGACAGTAAAGATTTATGCGTAAACTTTAAGTATTTACTTCAAAAGTGCTCAATACGTAGGTAGAGCTAGTTAGAAATTTATAAAATATATATGGCGATTAAGCTACACTGAATATTCTGCGTTTCATCTACTATAGGATTCGTCAGGCTATATATATATATATATATATATATATATATATATATATATATACAGAGAGAGAGAGAGAGAGAGAGAGAGAGAGAGAGAGAGAGAGAAAGGATGTGGTGTACACTATAACCTTGTTACGCTAAAAATTACGCTAAAAAATTATCATGTAAAATATCCGCATTAACATATTTACATGAAACAGTTAACTAAAGATAATCTCCAAAAATTAGGAAACCGGATCAAGATCAAATTGTAGTAACTGATCTCGTGCTACTACGAAGTCAATTTTTCATTTGTCAATGGAGAGGAAACCTGATATACTGAGACGTATTACTTTTAGTTCCTACCAGAGTGTACCTTTTGTCTTATTTTAGGGGGGGCTGTTTTTTCTCCACATTAAAAATGAACTTATGTCACATTTGGCTTTAGGGGGAAGCAAATAAATACCAATAGATAGAAAAATCAGGTGTATAATATAGAATATAACACAAAGAAAAAGAAACTTATATATATATATATATATATATATATATATATATATATATATATATATATATACCTATGTGCGTGTGTGCTTGCGTGTGTATATTTATACCGATAATAAGACGCATATCATAAAGGATATATGTCTATACTGTGCATGACAGCCAGTGTCTTACGTGATAAGATTTATTTAATTGTAAACTTAATTTACATAAATTTTCATTAAACTGGATTTTTGTTAGTTTTTATCATTTTTTAATATGCTGATACTGTTTAAATAAAATTAAATGTGTTGTATTTTAAAACTACAACTTTGTTTAAGGAAAAATAAATAAAAAAATCGGTAGTTCGAATGTGTGCAGTTCCGCATGACATTAGTGTCATATATTCTTATTCGTACGAATAAAATAAAAATATCACCTACCGAATGAAAACTTGCGACCACAATAGTCCAGTTTGTATTCTCTCTTTATCACTATTCGTTTAAAACAGTAGTCGAAACGATATACGTTGGTTCGAGTAAAATATAATGGAACTGACACCAGTTCCGCTCTCATTAAGGTGTGGTTTCCTATTCCAATTCATAATACATTATAACTGTATAAATCCAAGTAACTCAACTCTGAAACATCACCAGGATATAAATCATGAATACTTAATGACAACCACTTTCAGTTTGTGCATGGTCTTATAAACTACATGTTTTTCTTTCTTTCTATAATTAAATGGTCACGTGCAATATTGTTCACTTCCTGTTTGAATTAGGTTCTCTTCTTAGGAAACTTATACGCTAAAAAATGAAAATCGATGTATAAAATATTCGATCAAAAAACCTATAGTAATGTCAGTGTTGTTATAATTAGTGGTTACAGTGCATTTTCCCTTTTTCAAAAAGTATAAAATTTATTGAACTTTCAACGCACTATTCGGCGATAAAAAAACAATTGTTAGTCTAAATTATATCTTTCGCTATGACGGGAATGCAATAAATATAACACCTATCCTAACCCTTATTAAAAAAAAGAAAAACGTTTGTGTGTGTGTGTGTGTGTGTGTGTGTGTATGTGTCTGTGTCTGTGTCTGTGTCTGTGTGTGAGTTCGTTCAATATGGACTCGAATAAAGCAGTCCAATTTCTTATGAAATTTAACACGAAAGCATTTTATGTGACTGATAGTGTTTTTAGAAAGGTTTCATATCGGAATGACGCCGATAAGTATAGATAATCGAATCTGGTTAAAAATCGTAGATGATTGTTGACTATAATTAACACTCTCTATCTAGCACATTTTTTTTTTTTGCATTTGAGAAGTTTAAGCAGAAGAGCCCGATATATAAAATCAATACTATATATTTTAATATGACAGGAAAACGATCACAATGACTGTTTCTGTTTCAAGCAGACTTGTACCATGATGGTTTACTTTTTATTGTTAAACTTACAGTCAAGAAACTATCACAGCACATGCAGTTAGGATAATCTTATGTAATTAACGGTAGATTCTTTGATATCATCGGAGCATGTTCGAAATGAAGATCGCTCTTTAGAGAACAATTAAAGCATGGCACTTTACTTTGTATTTTAAAATATAATTCAAGTAATTATACATATAAAAAAATAATGTTATAAAATCAACACGACCTTCTTCTACAGTGCTGTGTATGGCGAACTAACTGTATATATACTCATTCCATTAAGTCAATGCTCAACATCATGAATTTTGTAATATAGTTGTTTATCATTTATTTTATATATATATATATATATATATATATATATATATATATATATATATATATATATATATATACCTGCTATTATATGTAGATAAATGTTAGAAGGCGATATAACATATATATATATATATATATGTATATATATATATAGAGAGAGAGAGAGAGAGAGAGGCAAGGTGATATTGTATATATATATATATATATATATATATATATATATATATGTGTGTGTGTGTGTGTGTGTGTGTGTGTGTGTGTAATATATATGCCATCGGCGTTTTTTTTTCTATAGAATAAATTCTGTCAAATTGGTAATCCGTAAACCTAAAATAGCATTAACCTTCAAATTAAATAGGAAAAATTAGTTGCAGTTTATTTTACAATGCCCTCCTAGAGTGCGTACAGTGTCCACCGCTACCGGTTGCAGATATATGCAGGCTTTCTCTACGGTTTAGTTCTAGAAAAGATACAAATCTCGTTTATGTTAACTAGTCAACTCTCTTGCCCCATCCTATGTGTCTTTCCGTCTCTCTCTCTTTCTCCCTTTCAATATGTATGTATGTATATGTATATATATATATATGTATATATATATATGTATGTATATATATATATATATATATATATATATATATATATATGTATATATATACGAGAGAACAGTTAATAAAACATGTTGAAAAACACTTTGAAATGAGTTAAAAACATATTTCAACTGAAAAGGACGCATTAGATAAGTGGATAGTCTTTAATCCACGGAGTTTCGAAGAAATGTTTTCCTTCTCATCATTCTAATTCCTACCCTCTGATAAGAAGGAAAGTATTTCTTCGAAACCCCGCGGATTAAGGACTATCCACTTGTCTAGTGTTTCCTTTTCAGATTAAATATGTTTTTACCTCATTTCAAAGTGTTTTTTAACATGTTTTATTAAATGTTAGCTCATATTATAAGCTATATTTTCTATTTGGTTTTATCGCGCTTTTACATCTGGCTGAGATAATTTCATAAATATTAATTCTTTAATTGTAATAATGTTTTTAAGTTATTGAAATCGTTTTTACGCGCGTTTCAGGCGTTCTGTGAAGCGTCTTTGACAGAAATTATTTTCAAATGTGTTGGAGATGTAAAAATGGCAATTTTCGTAGTTCATTTGATGTGTTTCCAAGGGGTGTAGGCTTGTAAGTGTTTATTATTCATTGGCATGTTCAATTTTTATTGCTCTTTTATTGGGCTTGTCCAGGCCGCTGACCTGGTTGCAGTCACTCTCTCTTTCTGCTAGTGTTTTTTTTTTTCTTTTCAGATTTCAATGACTTAAAAACATTGTTACAATGATCCAAAAATAATTCTCAATGAAAAACCAAGGCACGGAATAATAAAATAATGTTAAAAAATACACATTGTTAGTGACTACTCCCTTATTTAAATATATATATATATATGTATATATATATTTATATATATATATATATATATGTGCGCATATTCCTGAAACACGGCCTTGCCTCGTAATATAATACGCTTAAACATGATGGTTTAATTCATTCAAATTGTGTATTTATTAGTAGAGAACGAATCCTCTTTTTAATATTATATATTACGAGAAATAATTTCACCAGTGAAATAATTCGCACAGAAAATTAAAAAAAATAATACTACTTATGTTGTTCATTACATTTTTCACAGTTACTTTTCAATATCACGTCAGCTGATATTTGGGCTTGAAGATGACGGCTTAAGAAAGACCACTTTAATAAATGTTTTTCTTTTTTGAAGTACGCAAAAGTGAGGAAAATAATTGTAGACGATTTGAAATGCCCCTCTTTATTTTAAATTAAGGCTATTAATAATGATAAGGTTGACCCAGGCTTGAACAGGGGATTATTCGAATACATGTCGACTTCGATTTGTAGTCGAATGCTCTAACAGTGAGCTATATATCTAGATGTTAAATATGTAAGAAAACAATCTCCGATATTTTTTTTTTTAATCTTCATTTGCCAGCTTAACTTAAGATATCACCCGGTAAAAATGTTTTTTTTTCTATCTATAAGAAAGAAAGACTTATTTTTAGAATAAGTTTTTTTCGATGTTTCATAGATATCTTTTGAAACGTCTGTACAAAACATATCTCAGAACACTCTTACACATATAACTTAAATTTCTGTGAAATTTGCAAAAAACAGACTCAACCTTTTCAAAAACTATGTGGAATAAAGTCATCCACACACACACACACACACACACACACACACACACACACACACACACACACATATATATATATATATATATATATTTATATATATATATATATATATATATATAATCATAAAACTCAAATGATCTTGTAACACCTGGTTTATAACTTCCGGTTGAGCATGAGTACATAAACATTACCCCATAACAGCGTAGACAAATAAGCACAAATCGCTTCACCGTTTTCGTTCGAAAGAACAGACGTCCATAGAACAGCGAATATCTTCAATTTATTGAATAAAAAACTTCAAGATATGGGAACCAAACGCAAAACGTGATTACAAATACTACGTATAATCATCGAGCTGTTTCATATATACGATATATATTCGACTACATAATAAACGGGACAATAAAAAGTATTGTTTTACTGTGTACGTTTTTAGTGTCCCAATTTCTTCCCATTTGAATTATCCACATATAAAAATTGTTACAATTTTCTGCTTGATTTACATTGTTCATTTCTGTATTACGTTTAAGTTATGTAAACGCAATTATCTTATGAATAAATCTAATTTAAACCGTGGAAAATCATAAGAGCATTTTACAACGGCGATTTAACCACTGCATTCCTCTTTTTTCAATTCATTCTCCATGTTCTAAATACCCATTTCTTAAAAACATTCATACATTTTCTTCTACACTACCAACATAAATATAATTACTACCTATGGATTAAATAAATGATGTGGAACAAATTATCACAATATATATTGCTAACCTTTTTAGAATACAGGTTTAATATAATCGTAATAATGCTCTTTTCAGAGATTCTGGAATTATATTTGGTATTTTATATAAAAGCGCATTGCAAATATATATATATATATATATATATATATATATATATATATATATATATCCTTATAATATTTCGCTAGATTTACTAAAATACGCTAGATTATTTATAAACTTGACCAAGAACAAACTTTTACATCTTACTACAAAAAAGATAGAGCTAATTAATGAACATGCGTTATTTATTACTGAAAATGTATGAAGTGTAAGAAAGATTGGTAAGTCTGGAAAAAGGTGCGGAGGTTACACACACACACACACACACACACACACACACACACACACACGCACACACACACAACACACATGAGAAAGCACATCACTCTCTACAAGAAATATTAATCACTGCAGCGAGAGACCCCCACCAAGATTAACAATAAAGGAAACTATGAAAGCAGACACAGCAAATCAATGTGGGAAGGGGAAAAGTTAGATAGGCTACTCAGAAAATTTAATAGTGAAAAGAACCACAAAAAAACCTACACATTGTTTACAGGAGAGGAGAAAAGAAAAACAAAAACTTATACCTTAAAAGACCATTATAATTAACCACATAAAATCTCAAATAGAAAAAAAAACACCGAGAAAACAGTAAAGATATATCTTCTGGAAATATAGAAAAAACTCAAAACTGCATTGTAGAAGTGAATGAATGGACATGTCTTTAAAACGATACAAGCCTTAAACATACTGCGCGGGAAAAACATAAGATTAAATCTGCAAACGACTACACTTTTGACATACAAACAAAAGGTACAAATTTAAAAATGAAAATAACTAAATTATTTAAAAGATACAGCAAAAAACAAAATAATCTCAGCAAAGTAACTGGATGTCATCAAAAAGAAGGAATAATACAACACTAGATGTTGTCGTCACATCACACTATACGTTGAATACTAAAAAGAAAAAAATGAAATAAACAGGCGTAAGTCATCAGAGAACAAGAAAACTATAGAACATTAAGAAAACCATGCAATACAACTTACTCTAGAGACCTGTGGACCGTCAAATACCTTGAAAGCAACAATAGGACAAATCATAATCAAGAGAAAGATTGAATCGCTCGTTATTGAGAAAAAAAACAGCTAAAATATTCTGGAACTAACACACATGAACAACAAATTCTAACGGGTTATATAAAAGTTGCAACAGCAAATACACAAGAACACACCATAAAACTAAGAATTGTTAAAGGTTTAAAGTGGAAGAAAAATATATAAACACAGAAAAATAGTTGTGGCGACATAGACTGTCGTCATACTTCAGTAGCCCTTAAAGGTCAATGAGCAGTGATGAACAGAGGATGCACTGCACGAAACAGAGTTCCAAGGAGCTTGCGAGTTTTTTATTGCCACACAAATCCCAGTGAAGACTAATGGTCGTTGGAAGCGATAAATGTAGGTTAGACAGTTGTAATTAGGGCGGAAATACTTTCTAAATGTTATAGAAAGAGGTGGAGACTACTGGAAATCTGGGAGTATTTGTTATCATCCCAAATCCAGGAAACACCATTGATTGTACTCAGTGAGTAACCTCAGAGGATGGCCTGTGTGACTTGAAATAATAATAATAATAATAATAATAATAATAATAATAATAATAATAATAACAAAAATGTATTGATTAGAGACGCCTATGTATATATCGTAAATGGCTTATAAATTCTGCAATATTAAAAAAAATACTAAAGAAAACATTCAGGATGTTTGTTTCGAAATAAAACATGAGTGATAGTGATTTTTGCCACACTAAAAATTTTGAAGACATGGACAATAACGTTCCCAATTTCATGTGAACATTTTTATAAAAGAAAACGCATGTTTAAAGGGATACATACTAGTATTCATGTTTTGGATGAGACTGACAACATCCACCCATTGGCATCTAAGTCGTGTTATTTTAAAGTGATTGCTCCAAACGTCTTATGCTGTGTGCTTTGTAAAGTAGTAATACATATTATTATTTAAGATTACACAGTGGCTAGAGAGAGAGAGAGAAATGTGGGACCCTAGACAAATTAAAAACCTATATTCCTTGTGTAACTCGGCCATTGTACGAAACGACACGGAAGAGACCTTGCGAGCCTATCTTTGATTTTTCGATATTTCCATGGCAAGTGCTGTTCTGAGCTCCAATATCTGGTTTCCCCATTCGCTAATCTTTCACGGAAAATACTCGTCCAGCTGAAACAACTGTCAATAACTTTCCGCACTCTTTTTCTGTGCCGAAATGAAAATGTATATTCCATGTACAAAGCATCTTTCTTAGAAGTACATGCTTATTGAACTCTCTTCCGTTTGTCTTTATCCCACCTGACTACAATTTCGAGTTCTTCAAGTCAACATAAACACATTCCTGATTAAGAGCCCCCTTACGTAATCTACTTTATAAAATCTCCATTACTAATGATTACTACGATATTATCCCATTTATTAATGCACACGCAATAATCTTTATCCCCGGGAGGCCTTAAAACGCGAACATGCACATTGCATATTAATTCTTATACTGCATATTAAATTGAAGTTTTAAAAAATATTACAATTCTTTATGTATGATTCTTAATTCTTTGAACTCTATATTTTTTTCCAGAAAACAATGTAAGTTGGTAAACTAACGTAAAATATTGTATATTCGTATGAGTATGCATATCAAGTAGCCACGCTGCACAGGAGTTAGTTAGATTATGATTAACACAGTTATCTTGTGCTGCTCCTACTGCGATGTATGTACATCAAAATCATTTCATAGGCATTATTAAGTGTAGTGTTTGTAACTATGCCATTCCTTACTTATGATGAGCATTAACCAATGAAATTAATAGCAAAGAGCATAATGTCATATAAATAACACTAGAGATGTCGGTTTTGATCATAGGAACACGCTAATAATGAATGTAAGAATTTTGATACGGAATTTTCTAGAAAGGTAAGCAGAATATTATGTTTCCTTCGACAAGTAATTATATTTTTCTTACACATAGTTTGACTGTGTTCTTGCCGAACAACATTAAAATTGGCCCTTGAGGTCATCGGTTTAAATATGTACATAAATGTTGAACGTGTGTGGGTACGCGTCTACATTCCTTCGGTAGACTATGCCATGTGTAAAAATGCAAATGCATCGCGAAATATTGATCTACATTATTTCTAAGAATATGTAATTATATATGTGTGTATATATATATATATATATATATATGTGTGTGTGTGTGTGTGTGTGGAGGGGTATATTATATATGTGTGTGTGTATATATATATATATATATATATAGTTCTTCAAATAAATTTTATTTTTATGTATAAGAAAACACTGATAATTATGGATAATGATACTCTACTTGACTGCTCCATTTTCCAAAGCGCACGGCTTTACATTCATGGGTAATATGCATTAGAACAAATACATTAATGTCAGTGTCATTCACCAATATAAAGCTATTAATTGCCAGTGCATCTAGTACCGTCCCAATATTTAATTTAGCGCTCTGCAACTTGTACATAAATGGTATATAAAGCCCCAAAATAGTCACCAATAAATAGAATTTGATACCCGTCTACTCCTGTGACGTACTGTTGCACCCTTTTTCCTGCTTTACAGATATGTTAATGGAGACTACTCCGACTACGAAGATCTAAGCTATCCTCCCTCGATATAAATACATCAATACAAATAAAAAAGCAAGAAAATCTCATTTTTACATTGTACATATACATAGAAGACGAAAAACCTATTCAAACAGCTTCTTTACTGGAAATGCTAGTATTTGAAATAGCCTGCTAAGTCCTATATGTAATGTTATATAGGATTCCACGTTTAATTTTAACAGATA
>NC_136482.1:47180779-47195779 GCF_053919585.1 Euprymna scolopes | reverse complement strand
CTGGGGTCGTATAATTCAGTAAATTTTCATATACCAAGGAATTTTAAGCCAAAAAGTGATGGCTTAAAAGTAAACTACAAAATTATAATATTTCATAATTGAGCATTAATATACTGTATTAACAAAACAAAGACTTCAAAAAAAGATTATATATATATATATTTATATATATATATATATATATATATATATATATATAGCTCTATTATATTGATGCCTACAAAATTAACAGTAGTTTTCTTACAGTTCATTGTAAACTCATATGTCTTCGTCATTATTAATCCGCAAACGGACATGCTGTTTTTTTAGATGCACTGCCGATAGTATCCGACTAAAGCAGGTAATCACTTTAATCGACTGAAAAACATTATTATCAAATACATGGAATATTCGTTAATCCTTATAATTCCAGGGTAAAGGTCTATGTGTATGGAAATTTTATCTTTAACTGCAGATTGCATAACACCGAGACCCAGAAAATATGTTAATCCATACACCAACGATGGTTTGTGACGCGTAAACTTTGGATTTAACTTGGGACTAACGAGTACAGACTTGTTTCGGCAACTTGAAATGCAAAATATTCGATTCAACTTGCCAATACATTTCTATGTTTTCTGCGCATGCCCAACTTCAATTGATTCCTCCAAGTCGTTTATTATTGGATTTTTTTTTTACCCGTCTCTCAATAGCTGCATAACAATAGAAGGCAGCAGATGCCATAAATGTTCTGGTTTCGATTCTAGCCGATATCACCTGTAATTTTATTTCATATTGTTTGGAATCACTGCTATTTATAAGGTTTGATGAATAATTCAATTGCTAATTTGGTGTGTAATCATTATTAAGAAATCTTAACGAATTAATATATATTGTACGACAAAGCAAGGCTGTTGGGATAATTTTATAACTCTAAAGTAGTTATGTTATAAGAAAGCCCCCTGAACAGCAAAATTTCTCATTGGAAACATATCAATTTTTTTTTCTCAAATCCCAATATGTAATGTCAAATCTCAAATCTATAGACCGAAAAATAAAAGAATTATTGTGTAGGGAAAGTTCACACACACACACACACACACACACACACACACACACACACACACACCCACACCCACCCACACACACCCACACACACACACGCCCACACACACACGCACGTACAAACACACACACAGAGCAGATATCTATCTATCTATACATATCTATATATATCTCTGTGTATATATATATATATACATATACTTATATATACATATTTATATATATTGTATATACATTATATATATTAATGCATACATATTTATATTCATTGTATATATATGTATATATATATATATATTTATATATATATATATAACTTTGGATTTTCCTTTTAATTGAGCACTCTGCTGGAATTCTTTTTCCCAAAAAAAAACTAATCATATATATATATATATATATATATATATATATATATATATATATATATATATATATATATATATATATGATTAGAAAAACTATATATATATATATATATGATTAGAAAAACTAATCGTATATATATGATTAGAAAAACTAATCATATATATATATATATATATATATATATATATATATATATATATATATATATATATATATATATATATATATATATGATTAGTTTTTTTTGGGGAAAAAGAATTCCAGCAGAGTGCTCAATTAAAAGGAAAATCCAAATTTTTAGAGCGTATTTATATTTTGTGTACAGAAAGTTGTTAGTTGCGACAGATCATTGGTACCGTCGGTTTCAAGCCCGATGATAAGACCCGTTTAATGCATCCTTATCAAGCTCTCTTCAGCCAATATCCGTCTCTTTCGAATATTGGCTGGAGAGAGCGTGATAAGGATACCTCAAACGGGCCTTATTATCGGGCTTTAAACCAACGGTACCATTGATCTGTCTCAACTAACAACTTTCTATTCACAATATATATATATATATATATATATATATATATATATATATATATATATATATATATAAAGTTTCTTGTAATCTTATGCATTTACATATATTATTCTATTTGTGATTATTTCGTGTATATAGATACGTATGATTAAAATATTATATATTACAGGTTATGTATATATATATATATATATATATATATATATATATATATATATATATATACATATACGGTTGTGTGTTTTTATATTATGTATTTACTTTATCCCTGGCAGATTTGTACGTACATCAAAATATTAATAAGTTACGCATATACTTATGAGAGTTTAGCTATACTAAAATATTAATTATAAATTTCCGATTCCAATCATCTAATGAATTATGTATAAAATGATAAACACATTTACGTGCAGCTGACTTGCTATACAGATAAAACCACTCAGTAGCCGCGGTATATATATATATATATATATATATATATATATATATATATATATATATATATATATATATATATAAGTATATATATTTATATATATATAAATATATATAAAGAGAGATAGATACAGAGGGATAGAGAGAGAGAGACTGATATAAAAAGTAAAATTTAACAGACTCAGTTTTGTCTTTTTTCGCTCTTTCTCTTAATGAATGATATGAATGAGATTAAGGAAACAAAACACCAGTACAAATATTTAAAATGTTTCATGTGCAAAGTGTGACAGTTTTCTATTCCCGAAATGGAAATGACGTTGAAAATTCAAAAGTAGGGGGGAAATTTCATTGTTAAAAAGAGGGAGATTTTTAATAATGTTATATCGTCAGTAATATGTGCTAAAAGATATGAACGCAATTAATATTCTTTGTGAAAAGAATATGCCCGTTAAATTCAAATATATGTGCGTGACAGAAATTTACTGAGCGTATATTTGTTACGTAATTTATTGATTGAGATTATATGTATTAATTAGAGGGGTTGTTTCTATGTGGTGAGAAGTTTTGCCTGTGTCTACAATTCCATTATGTCATTTTAATTAAAGTTCACTTAGTAATTGCGCTACATTATTGAAACCTGCTGTAATTTGCAATAAGCGCCGATTCAAGAAGTCTCCAGCGCGGTTTAATTGAAATATATTTAACTATTTTTGCTTGTTTAAAGTCAAAATTGTAATTATGCTGCAATGAATGAGAGACTACTGCAGTTAGATATTTTTTTTTATATCTCTTTTATGTTCATGGAGCCGTTTTTCTAACTTATGATGAGTGTCACCAAATACTCTATGATGGAATGTTGGCATAGAATAGTTTATATGTATATAATGGAAACTGGTTTGTTTTGGAGAGGTTTTGTAGTTTTTATTAGTTGTCTTTTAGCTTGTGATGTGGTTTGCATGATGTAAATTTCTAGTTTGTTTAGTGTGTTCCAAATTATTGTATTGTTAAGGTGTGGAGGTAAAAGAAAATACCTTTTTATGAGAGAAAGACATGGTGCATATATTTTTTAAATATTTATCCTGGAAACTATTTGTGTGTGTTTCCTGGAGCAGTCAATACGAAATATGTTGGGCATTGCAAGGTATTAAAAGTGTTTAACATACATATTCTTTCCGGAAAGAATATAAACTACGTTCATATATTTTAAAACATATTAACGACTATATGACGTCATTATAACAACGCAAGCTCAACTCCATTTTTGAATTTCCAACGCCAGCTCTGTTTCTCAATAGAACAACGTAAAACTTTATATATGAAAAATTTTCAAATATTTGTACTATTTTTTTGATTTTTAAATATCAAAAATTCAGGGGAAGTTTCGGAATAAAGCCGAAACGTTGATGAACTCGAAACTCGGTTAGTCCTTTTTATTATTTATTTCTCTTTTTTGTCGGAATACTATTTCTATATTTCTCATCATATATATATATATATATATATATATATATATATATATATATATATATATATATACATATATATATTTATATATATATATAGTCAGCATTGTGTATAGCTAAATATAAACTATTACACTAAGTGCGTTTGTAAATATGTTTTCATGTGTTCGTTTGACGACAATCCAATATGTGTTACGGTTGTGGAGGTAGCGCTATGCAACACGCAAACTAATTCCAATTTCGATGGAATGCGGACAAACGTTTATACATCGACGATTCTTCGCTGATACATCCGCTACTCATAAAACAATATTTCTATTGAATCTACAAGAAGCTCATATCTCTTCTTATTTTGTGATTAAGAGAGACGCACGTAAATTAAAACCAGTCCCGTTGAACAAGCGAATCCTGCCGAACTTCGCATTCATGCTTCAACCCTGAAGCACAAACAAAGCCAGCATTATATACACAGATATAGCTATACACCAAGATATCTTTTCTAGATCTCTATATTACGCATTGCTATCATGTGCCTATCTAACAGCACCTCTATTTATATCTATCTACCATATCTAACCAATAGTCTATAGGCTTCACACTTTCTTTCCTTGTATCTCTTCAACTCTGTGTCTGCCTGTTTTTTATTCTCTCCTCATGATTTTCTATCTTCTTTCACTCTCTGCTCATTACATGCACCCACACAAAACACACACACACAGACACATAATGTCACCGTCTTTACAGCCGACAAGGTAAATATCAGGAGGAGGGAGATGTGACAATATACACAGTAGTGAGTCTAGAACCGACAAAAATACTGAGTACAAAGAAAATTAAGATACCACTAATAATACTAGGAGTGTTAGGTAAAATCTCGAAATACTTCGAAACCAGAATAGGAAGAATTGTGATAAATTGAATGACGAAGAATATTCAATAAATAACATTACTGGAAAATGCTGAATTTTTTAAGTAAACACTTGAATGCAGAGACCAATTCATATGAGTTACAGAGTATAACTGGTCCTACATAAACTTCAAGAGAAGTAAAATCAAAGAATAGACATGCATCACTTTGATCAAAGAAAATGAAAACCATAGTACTGTAAGCTATCCTCATCACCTCAAATATGTTATTGTTGGAATCAACTGGAATGATAATAAACCTAGGAGTAAACCATCAACCATATCTCAACTGGATGTGTGCAAGCGGAATATAACTTTGAGGAGGATTAATGCCACCCAAATTCCAGTGAAATCCACTGGCATTTCCCAGACATTATTTAATTTTTACAAATATCTTAGCCCTCTGTATTTTTACGAATGGTTTCCGTCCCACCCTTTTCATAGTTGCAAAATGAAATATTTCATGAATGAAGACATGCCTGTTTATGCTGGTGAGCCTGAAACTTTTATGGGCTCATCTATTGTTAGAACTTTTAAAAAGTGTTTAAATCGACACTGTAATAATAATGGGCCATGTTCTCTAATCTAACCAGATTACAATTGACTTGCAATCCATATTTATGTTTACTCTTGAGGTTATCGCTTTACGAATACCATTTTTTCTTTTTTTTTACACAGTGATCACAAATTATCAAGGCCCGGGAGCCACTCAGGGATAAGGTTTATTGCAAGTACATTACGTTAGAGTGGAGATTTGATGAAGTGTTTACTTAAGGGGGCGGTTCATTAGGAATTTGTTAACATTAGACTTGAAGACATCCAAGTTGTAGTCCGGTGGGAAGCAGGCAGACGGAAAAGAGTACCATAGGCGTGCAGTTCTAAGAAAGAAGCTTTGTTCATGGAACCCGCGTTTTGATTTAGGTACAGATATAGAGTGGGGGAAATTTTTCACAGTGGATTCAGCTAGACAGGTGTTTTTCGTGAAAGATTGGCGAGGGGGGCCAGAGATTGGAGTTCAGACGATCACCTGCCATGGAAATAACGATAAAACAAAGATAGGCTATCACCGTCTCTTCTGTGGGAGAGAGATTGCAGGGTAGAGAAAAGGGCACCCCCACTTAGCCACGAAGTCTATTTTGTACTCTGTCACGGCAGGATAGGCTGTTTTTAGCAGCTCCTGCCCAGATATGGCAGCAGTATTCAATCCTTGGACGTGCTTGGCTTTTATATAGATAGAGAATTGCATCAGTAGTGAGATATCTTCTGGAGCGGTAGAAGGATCCCACCATCTTTCCAGCGACCTTGGCAACAGACTTGATGTACGTGTTTCATTTCAGATCAGGAGTAAAGGTCAAACCCAGAAGCTTGTCAAAACACGGGGCCTCACCCAGACGAGAGCCATCCATCACAATTGATGCTAGCTGTGGATCAGAGCGTTGATGATGTAAGGATAGGAGTTTGGTTTTGGATGCATTAAAGGTAACCAGCCACCTCTACCCCCACTGAACCACGCGCTCGAGATCAGAGGAGAGAGAATCAGAGAGAAATTTGTCATTTACAGCCTTTGATGTGTTGCCTTAGATTGTCGTGTCATCAGCATAGATGTCAACGAATGATTTCAGTATGTGTTTAGGGAGTTCATTGATTTAGATCAGGAAGAGAGTTGGGCCTAGGACTGACCCCTGAGGGACTCCAGCATTTATATTGCAGGCCTCCGATTTTTGTCCATCTACCACTACTCTTATGAGCCTATCGGAGAGAAATGATTTACTGATTGAGAAAACATTTCCAGTTATGCCGTAGCTGGAAATCTTGTGAAGTAGACCCTTATGCTGAAAAGTATTAGTAAAAGAAGTGATTAACAAATGTGATATATAGCGCTTTCTCATCAGTAACTCGTTTGATAGGAAATCAACTCAAGAAAAAGTTCGACATGACTTTCATATCTTTGATCCGCATTATCGCCAGTCGAGCTTGTAAGCTCTTGTCTTATTCTGCAGGTAATGATTGCATTTCTCGTGTTTGGATTTTACGACTTCAAATATGTATCTTAAACGGCTAGTCGAAACATTACCAGTGGCATACCTCACTACATCCTATCACAGATAGTTAGCCTTGTAAGTTCTTAAAAAAATTAGAAAGCAGGGCTATTCTAGTACATATTACTATCTTTCAAAGACGATAGTGTTTGTGAATATATGCTTAACTTGCAGTTTTAGTCATTTGGATCTACTTTAAAACTTCACCGCTCAATCATTTTCCGACCAAATTTCTAACAATTATTACAGTTTATAGAGAACCTAATCAGCTACATGGTAAAAGAAAAATTCAATTGTCGTTCGGTAAAACAAAAGTGTTGAGGAATTGTTTCTATGGAAGGAGAAAAGCGAGGCTTTTTATGATGGGCTACCATAGCAACCACGTTAGTTAAGCGACTACTTTTGCTACGAAGAGGGGGTAGCAAGTGAAACAGAGAGACTGAAAGCATGGACGAGGGATAATCGGGGGAATTTCATTGAAAGCAGACGAGTGCCGTACATTGTTATTGCATATGTGTTTGTGGGGACAAAAAAATAGATTAAAAGATCAATTGAAGTTATGTGAAACCTTGAAAAATCATAGATAACAAAAGAAAAATTCGAACATGAAAGCAATATGGTTAAGCTTTAGCAGGGAAATGTAAAGGGCTAGTTGTAAAAACTGACAACTAAAAAGTCATTATATTCTAGTAAACATACAGTAAATTCCTAACTTAAATTACTGCAGCATTAAGAACAATTAAATTCAATTCATTACATTATATATTCAATTCTAAATGCTGCAATATGTAACTTTTTTACGTAGGTATCCTCACTTATCAAGGCCCAGCTGACACTCGAAGACAATGGCTAAAGTGTGTACAGCAGACAATTGGATAAAATAGTAATGGAAATTCAGTAAATGTTACTTGAGGGGAACGGCTTATCAAGAACTTGTTTATATTGGGCTTGAAGACAACCATCTGGAAAGCAGGAAAACGGAAGACGTGCATTTCTAAGGAAGAAGTTTGTTCATGGAATCTATCTTTACGTTTAGTCATAGATAAAGAATAGGGGCAATTATTGATAGTGTTTTCAACTAGACGTGTGTTTATTGTGAAAGTTTGGTAGAGAGGGAGATATAAATTGAGTTCAGTCGAGCACTTACCATGAAAATAACGATGAAGCAAAGAAAAACTTGATAATCTCTTCTGTGAGATAGAGGATACAAGGGAGAAAAAAAGGATATCTTCTATGAGGCTACGACGGTGTTCTATTTTGAACACAACTAATGTACGATAAGTCCTTTCTAGCAGGTCTTGCCCAGATGTGGCAACAATACTCCATCCTTGGTCGATCTTGGTTCTTATATAGAGAATTGTATCAGCAGTGATATATCTATTTGGTCAATAGAATGATCTCACCATTTTTCCAGTGGCTTTGTCAATAGATTTGATGTACATGTTCCATTTTAGATCAGGAGTAAATGTCAAGCCCAGAAGCTTGTCAAAACATGAGGCCTCCCCAAGACGAGAGCAATTCAATTTAATTGTTGCCAGATGGGGATCAGAGCGTTGATGATGTAAACATAAAATTTTTGTTTTAGATGCATTAAAAGTAGAAAGCCATCTCTTTCCCCATTGTACCACGTGCTCAAGATACGAGGAGAGAGAATCAGAGAGAACTTGGTAATTTACGGTTTTAGATGTGCTACCATAGATAGTAATGTCCTCAGCATAGATGTCTGCGAAAAACGTAAGGATGTGATTTGGAAGATTATTAATGTAGATTAGGAAAGGGTTGGCCCCAGGATGGACCCCTGAGGGATTCCAGCATTAATATTAAGAGCTTCTGATTTTTGCCCAGCAACCGCTACTCTTATGAACATATCAGAGATAAACGATTTGATAATTTAGAAGACATTTCCAGCTGTACCATAGCTGGAGATCTTGTGAAGTAAACCTTTATGCTATGCTCTATCAAAGGCTTTTGATATATCAAGAGCAACTGCCCTAGAAAACGCGCCTCCCCCAAGAGATTCACTAATCCTATGAGATATAACTGTAAGCAAATCTTCTGTATATCTAGGAGAACGGGAACCATAGTGAAGGTTATTTTTGCTGAGATGGTGGATTACTTCTCTACTAAACACAGATTCCAGCAGCTTACTCAGGACGCACAGGAGAATTATAGGCCTGTACTGAGAAGGAGATAAGCGATCACCTGAATTCTTAAATGCAGGGCAAACTGATGAGATTTTTCACGGTGATGGAAATCAATTCTCCTTAAGACATCGTTTAAATAGTTTGTAAGTATGGGCGCTACTTCTGGTTGAGGTGTTTTGAGTACTATAATTAGAATACCGCCAGGGCCGGTTTCTTTACTGGAAACATTATTAAATTATAATATTTTTACTATAATATCTGGTCTATTTCTATTGCATAATAATATTAATTTGTTATGAATAGATAATGTGTTATATATATATATATATATATATATATATATAGTTATCAATCTGATGTAGAGGTTTACCTTTTAGTAAACTACACAGACATTTGAGCCGTAAGTGAAACAAACTTACACTTCTCAATCACAGCTAACTATTTAACATGAGGGGATATCATCCTCTCTGCTGTAAGTACTCGGATTGTTATATCCACGGACTTGGAGTCTATATTCGTATCACTCTCCCTTTATACTAGAGATCGCTAGCAGATTAACGCAGCGTTAACTAGTTATATTTTCTCTACCGTTTTCCCTTAAGTCAGGATTTTACCTTAATTCACAATTTCTTTTATAGTATAGAATCAGCTCTCTCCTTTGGTAGTAATGCCCAAATTCATGCACACCGTAAAATTCGACATCGTTTCGCAGGTTGCACAGACGCAACTGGGCGCACTACTTATAGCTTCTCAATCGCCCATTCCTTCACACAGATCAGAAGGTTCCCAACCCAGCTACCAGATTGTGAACCGAAGTAGGCTTCAATTCTAGGCCTATAACTTACAAAAGTATCCGAGTATTGTGCAACTAATGGCAATAGTCTATTTGGAAATAGCGACCATCAAATATTATCAGTTAATATCTCACTTTAATTTAAACTGGAAGACAGGAATCATTGCTCAAGTCAGCAAGTTACTACGAAAGGGCTGCCTACGAAGCCATCAGAGAAACCATCAGAGAAATCATCAGAGAAAGCATCAGAGAAACCGCATGAATTCATATCTTATCTATCCTTGCGTAACAGTCCCAATGAGACAAGTAAATGGTGAAAAGCAATCATTGAAGAACATGTTCCAACACGGAAGTATTATAGCAAGCATCACTCACTTCCATTGAAAACTACATCTTGTGCAGCTGCCAGTGTACAAAGACATAATACATTCCTCCAGTTGTACGTTATATTCACACACAAATAGGCAAACATTCGTAGATGCTAGAAATTATTGTAAGGGAGAAACAGCGACAACCAAAAGTAAGCGAGTGGAAATAATACGTAAACGCATAGAATCGCAAATGATAAGAAAATCACTACCAGTGTAGTGACTAAAGTGCGATTAGTAAGGACCCCACTATCTAAAAACCAGAAAGCCGTGTGCACGCCAACCGAGAAGGCGGACCTATCTATCCGGGTATTCGCCTCTAAATCCACCTTAGATCCAACAAACAACTCCTTCTTAAATTTCCCTATGCTGACTGACGCCACATTAGATGATGTTAAAATCACTACTTTTCATGTCCGCGATACCATAAAAGAAAACAATCTTTTAAACGTCTAACGTGTGTTGTCCTGCCCTCATGTCTGCTATATCAATCCAAAAATGCTCCGCTGAACTAGTCCTGCACTTTCCAAGCTCTACTATAAATTGCTTGGTAAGTCTTGCCTCCCTAATAGCTAGATGATAGACTCTGTGTTACCAGTGCACAAGAATTTCGGTGAAAGGACTGACCGTCTCAATTATAGCATTATCAGTCTCTTCCTCTTTTTAGCTAACGTTGAGACGTTAATGATTCAAGCATCACCTCGCTAAAGTAAATTTTATCTCTGACAAACAGTATGAGTTAAATCAATACTGTTTTACTGCATACATGTTAACATTCAACGCATATACAATACTGGATAAGACGGGCGAATACAGAGCTGTAGTCATTGATATACTTAAGGGTTTAGACAAAGTCTAGAACGAAGCGCTACTTGTGATAATTAAACCGTACGATATAACTGGACGTATACTTACTATACTTAGATCATTCTTAAACAATGGAATCAGCCAGGGTGTCTTTTGACGTATATCCAAGCAGCATAACCTTAATATTAGAGTCCATTAGGTTTCGATCTTTGGACAAGTATTATTCCTGGTATTCATAAACCCTGTCAAAGATATTAGCTCATAATAAATCTCTCTATAACAAGTACGAGGGAAGAACGAATGTAATCTAAGACAGTGGCAAAATCCTAATAAAAAAATAGAACTCTCAAGTCCGTAAGTGAAATAGGGACGATCATCGATGTTAATATGTTGTGCTATTAATACTAAGCTGCACACCTTTACCAATTACTAAGCGCCGATATCTAAGAAAAAAAAATCCTACCTGAGGTTAGTCTTCAATCTAATAGGTCGAACTTTGTCAACTAAGCCCCAAACTCTGTCTCATGTTCAATATGTTCCATCAGTGTTTTATGTTATGACAAATTTATATGTCTGTACGTGATTATCTCTTTCTCTCTCTCTCTCTCTCTCTCTCTCTCTGTCCGTCTGTCTCTCTATCTCTCTATGCATATATATATATAATATATCCTTTTCACACACATGTTTATATATATATACATATATATACATATATATAGCTACATAAATTATAATATATATATGTATATATATATATATATATATATATATATATATATATATATATATATATATATATATATATATATATATACATCATATTACCTTAATCAATCATTTAGATGTGAACAAAATCTAGTTCTTTTTCTTTCAGGTTACAACCATAATATATTTGTGCATCTGTAAAAAGGTAATATATATATATATATATATATATATATATATATATATATATATATATATATATATATATATATATATATACATACATATATAAGTTTTATTTATATATATATATGTGTGTGTGTGTGTGTGTGTGTGTATGCACATTGATTTAGATGTATCCGTAATATTCTTATTCAAATTTAAATGATTTACTCCTAAGTGCTATGCTCAAATGTTGAACTATGATCTATATTTCTCTCACATTTCTTAATGAAAGTACTTACAATCATGTCGTTACGCTCAAGACGCGCCAGATTGTTGAGCATTTTCAAAGAGATATTCGACTGTGAGAGTAGAATTGTTAAAAGCTTATTCGTTGCGATCTTGAACAAGCTCACAGTTAGTTATTTTAACTATTATAGTAAACGGAAAAGTAATTATGTGTTTGTTTAAAATCGCGTTAAACATATTTTTAAACATTGTAGTCGAAGGTGTTATACAAAATGCACAATATATAAACCTATATTTATTTTTAATGACCGCACAAGATAAGAGCACCCCTTAGTAAATCCATCACAAAGCAGAGAAAGTAAAGCTGGCTTACTAGGTCAATATATATATATACATACAAACGTAGGAAAATCTTAGCATATTTACTAGTATAGTATAATATAATACTTTTGAAAAACCTTGCAAATTTGGATGTAGCTTGATCATAGATAACAAAAGATATGAGCAATGCAATATTCAATGTGCCTACGAGTATCGATACATCCATATATATATATATATATATATATATATATATATATATATATATATATATATATATATATATATATATATATATATATATATACTCCCACAAATTCGTTATTTTTGCGTGTGTATTGATATTCATATTAAAATATTAAAACAACTCTTTTCTATTTAAATCAAAAGAAAATACAACCGTCTCATATATGGGGTTTGAAATTGCATTCACTAAAAAAAGGTCTAGCCAATTTTCATATTCTTTTTAAAATTCATTATAATTAATACGCTAATAGTTTATTCGGGGTTCGCATGGAATGACCATCTTTAGTTAACTATTACGTGTAATTATATAAATGCAGATATTCTATAAGATTTATACTTGCATAATATTTGCGTAAAAAGTTTATAGTAAACACAAAACTGTTTCCATATATATTTATGTATCTATATATCTATAACAGTAAACGTGGCTGTCCATCTGTCTGTATGTGTATGTGTCTGTGTCTGTGTGCATTTCCCTACGTAATAACTCTGTCAATTTTAAGTCTAGAGACTCGAAATTTGAGATACAGGGTACTGAGATTAGTAAAACTAATTGTAATCAATTTTTGGCCATCGATTTGGCTGTTAAAGGGTCAAAGATAAACGATTTGACCTTGGAGAACCCTACTAAACTCTTTCGCCAATTTTGGGTCTAAACGTTTTAAATTTTAGATATAGGTTCCTTGGACATGGATCCAACTTAATAACTTGATTTGAGCCTAAAAAAATAAAAGTTAAGCGGTAATACTAAGGGTCAAAGTAAGAAAAATTGACCTCTGCAGTCCCTACCAAATTATTCAGACAAGTTCATTGCGGTCTCTCCGAAAATATTAAGCCAATTGTGAGTCTAAACATTTGAAATGTAACATGAAGTGTATCTAAAAATGCAACAAGGTTTAATCAGTTTCTGGGTGAAAATATAGCTGCCAAGACGTCAAAGTTTAAAGATTTCAGACTCGACCAAAAGTTTCCGAAATTTGTTTGTCTAAACACTTGGAATTTTTGATAGGGCCTGAGCAAATCCTGGCTGAATTGCTAATGTGTGTATATATATATATATATATATATATATATATATATATATATATATATATATATATATATATATACAGAGATCTGCATACATACATGCATACATACATACATTTCTCTCTATATATTATTCTGTCTTCCTTTATACATATATATATATATATGTGTGTGTGTGTGTGTGTGTGTGTGTGTGTGTGTGTGTGTGTGTGTATATACATGACTTGCCCCAACTTAACACTTTCTGTAAACAAAATATAAATACGTTTTTATTATCGGATTTACCATATAATTAAGCACTCTTCTGGATTTCTTTTTCTTCAAAAAAATGATTATATATATATATATATATATATATATATGTATATATATATATATATATATATATATATATATATATATGATGATAATAATCATTGTTTTTTTCTGAAAGAGAAATTCAGAAGAGTTCTTAATTATAGGGCAAATCCGAAAATACAAGCGTATTTATATTTTGGTTACAGAAAGTGTTTAAATGGGGCAAGTCATCGGTACTGTTAATTTCAAACCAGATAATAAGGACCGTTTTACATACCTATATCAAGATTCCTTCAGACAATACTCAACTATTACATATCCGGAAGAGGAAATATATATACATCACGAGTTCACGTTAAACTCTCGTAGTGCGACCGCCATTTTTTATTCATAGGAATGTGATGATTTTATTAATTTTAAAAATAAATTATACTAAAGTTATGATATAATTTACATGAATAATTATTGCGTTAATTGTCTTTAATATGAAAGCAAAAATTAATTTAATATTTTTTAAAAATTCAAAAATTAATTTCAAAAGACTAAAAAAGGAAAAAAAAATCAAAACTTCCAACTTTAAATTGGTTTCAATATCGATTAAAACGGTTGATTGAAACGTAAACTTCCATTTAATTATATCTAATTCGTGTAAAAAATTGAATACATTCATGTTTTTTTTTTTTTTTTGAGGAGGTGCCAAATTCTTATCTAGCCTAATGGATATTTCTAGTTATGTTAAACTCAACACTAATGTATATTTCCCTATGGTTTTAATATTATATATATATATATATAGATATAGATATAGATAGATATATATATGTGTGTATGTGTGTGTGTGTGTGTGTGTGTGTGTGTGTGTGTGTGTGTGTGTGTGTGTGTGTCTGTTATTCATGTATAAAGACCATTTCTCAAGAGTCTGACAAGGGTACTGGATCGCCAACACGATCCGGCAACTGAAACATATGTAACTAAATAGATAAAAACGGTAAGAAAAAATAATATATATATATATATATATATATATATATATATATATATATATATATATATATATATATATATATATATATATATATATATGCCAGACTTAGGCACAT
>NC_136482.1:47175779-47178279 GCF_053919585.1 Euprymna scolopes | reverse complement strand
CACTTTTACAGAGAGGTAAATATCACACTTTTTTGTTTGGGCAAGGTAAACAAACTTGGAAATATTTCCCGCCCCCCCCCCTCCTAGGCTTCTCTCAACGAATATACTTAACGATTCTCTCAACACTCTATCTATATTTCCATGGACGGTGCCCACTGAAATTTAATCTATGTACCGTCTCATATAAAACACTACAAAACATACCGTGACAGACAAACCTCTGCATTTATCTTACGTATTATGAATACTAAAAATTAAAGGAACATTCTAACAGCTTATTTCCTATAGCTTCTGTTCTCTGAATATAAGTGAGCCTGTTATTAACTGATGAAAATATACTTTCATGTCCAGCGTAATCAATTTCTGTTTAGCAATCATCATATATAATCAATTTCGAAGCGTTTACATCTATTAACGATTATCAAAGTGTTAACTCATTGACACTTACCTATGCGCGGTTTTTGATAAGAGGCGAATCCTTGTAAATAATATATAGAATGGTATTCACCACCGAAACAAGTAAAACTGGTAGAAATCACAGGATTTGTCTGCACTTCTAATAAATGTTAGTAGCAAAGTGAATGCAAAAACACAAAATAATATGGAAATACTCCAAGAGGGATAGCAGCGTCTCGAGACGGCAACAGCAATGGTGCGTAACAATTTTGTTGATGATAGTTTGTAAGACAGATTTTAAACCAGCACGATGATTGCTACAGAAAATACATTCAAAACGGCTCTTTCAATAATCCACTAGAAGGTTCTAGATATGAGCGGCTGCCTGTGTATCAGTAAATGCAGAGAGAAATGTCAGCGTTATTGCTAATGAGAACTAACTTAAAATAAGTTTGGTGACAGGTTTTAATGAGTACAATAAAAAGAATTCGAAAAAAAATTATTATTATTAGTAGTAGTAGTAGTAAAATAATTAGTGGTAGTAGAAGTGGAATGAAATAATAATAATAATAATAATAATAATAATAATAATAATAATAATAATAATAATAATAATAATAATAATAATAATGAGAATCATAAAAACTGCCATCTTGCAAAATAGTTTCCCACGTTTAATGAAAGCTCTGTGTATAAATGAACCACATTATTTCTAACTCATATTCCAATAAACAACAACCATTTTTAACAAGATAATTTTAAAATAAAAGGACTAATAATTCGTTCAAAATGAACGGCTAGTGGAACAGAGATAGAGTATTGTTTTCTTTCAGATTCTAGGGAACACCGATGTTTGAAATGGTCTACCGCTTAAAATGACTCATACAAAAGATATAATAGAGTATTATAATAATAGTAATAATAATAAGAAGAAGAAGAAGAAGAGGAAGAAGAAGAAGAAAGAGGAGGCGAAGAAGAGAAAGAAGAAGAAGAAGAAAAAGAAGAAGAAAAGAAAATGATATTTTAAAAATAATATATATATATATATTATTTTTACAATATCATATATATCAATATAAGTGGATCATTATATTTTAATTATATTTAAAAAATAATGTATATATATATATATATATATATATATATATATATATATATATATATATATATATATATATATATATATGCCGCTCCCGATTTAGGGGGTACCAAATTGGTCAAAGGGAAAATTAATCCCAACTCGCATTTAGTTAAAAATGCACTTTCGTATAAATAATTGAATTCGTTCAAAGAGTATCGCTAAGAAAAACAAATAAACACACACATACACACACACACACACACACCCATATATATACACAAATATATACACACACGCATATATATATATATATATATGTATATATATATATAATTATATATATATATATTATGAAACTAATGGAAATTAGTATTCCGACAAAATAGAGAAATAAAAAGGAACAACCCGTATTATGTGTTCATCAACGGTTCGTCTTTAATTCGAGGAAGTCTCGAAATAAAGACGAAACTTTGATGAACACATAATACGGTTTGTTCCCTTTTATTCCTCTCTCTCACTCTTTTTCTCTCTCTCTCTCTCTCTATGTATATATATATATATATAGAGAGAGAGAGATCGAAAGAGAGAGAGAGAGAGAGAGACAGACAGACAGACAGACGGACTATAGATATCCGCAAAGGGTTGCTTGCGCGTAAAATTTTTTGTGACAGAATTTGCGAAATCTCCAACCACACCTCCCCTGAGGCGACATTGGTAAATACCAGTGGCAAGTAAATAAGCGGGCGACTAGAAACAAATGCCGAGATAAGCGCCTAGAATTCCCAAATGGTCAACCATCTTGTACTAACCAGGCTCAACGATGCTTAACTTATGTGATCTGACAAGAACCGGTGTGTCAACGCGATTATATATATATATATATATATATATATATATATATATATATATATATATATATATATATATGCATGTGTGTACATATATTCAAGGCTCACTGTCAGACTATAGTCCTACATAAGCAGAAGGCTTCCTTTGCAGGATTATGTTCACGTGGTTTTAATC
>NC_136482.1:46953279-47155779 GCF_053919585.1 Euprymna scolopes | reverse complement strand
GGGTTAATTTTTTCTCCTAGGTGCGTTTGGTGAATAGCTGGTTACGGCGCCGGCGCTGAATTAACTGCGGTTTCAAATCAAACAATTAAATAATAACTCTTATTTTCATAAAAGCGAATAGTGGTTTATAATATATTTCAAGGTACACTTTGTGGAAAGAAAGAGTGATACTTCGGGTTCTTAATGATATAAAAATTCAGGATCTTTTTTTACTTAGCTTCGTTCGGACAGCCTTTCAGAGGAGAACTAGCTTTTCAGCTTAGCATTTTTCATGATGTTATCTTGCCCTATGCATCAATCTTAAGCCGAGGTGTATACTCTTTGACGTGCAGGAAGCAATCTTATTTCCAAGTACAATGATATTTTATGGAGTCCTTTCACTGAACACTATAGGTTTGAGATTAGCATTTCTTTCTCTATCGTTTCGAAATTACATTTTTCTCTCTATTCTGTTTCCTCTTCTTTCGTTCTTTCTCTCAATTACACTCCCGTTGTCTCTCTTTATCCGATTTGCCCAAAGTCAATAATTTACTTATGTATTGATTTTTAGTTGCTGTAAGAATTTTGTCTGACTCGTTCCAGGACTTTTTGCAAATATCCCTTAATGGCTGTTCAAAAAAAAATTATGGCTAATTTAATATTTATCACTTTTTGTCATTAAACCCTGTTTTGTCCACCATACATATAAGTACGTATGTTAGAAAAAACAAGTACCTTTCCTTATGTTTACATTTGAATAGACTTACTGACGACGGATTCTGCAGTCTTTCATCTAATATTTTTTAAATATTAATCACATCCGTTCTATTTATTTATCTATTGGAGATCTATTTTTGAATCCCTCTCAAACGGAAATATCTCACTCTCCAGCTGATTATTCAAACCTAACGGATGCTGTACGGGAATCATATCTTACTACATTCTCCCTAACGTTAGCTTGTACACTTGCCATAATTGTTAAATTAGCGGCATTCATCATTTACTTTATACAAATAATATCGATAAAAAAAAACAGACAAAATGTTCTTGGATTAATTGTCCATTCGGAATGAAAAATTCTTCCTGTTTAAGGGTACTGGTTGCACCGGTGTATATATTTGGATGTACGTATGCATGCGTGTCGATGTACTTGTTTATGTGTTGGTATGTAGTTAATAGTTCGAATCATCAAAAGAAAATTGCAAAATAATTGATAATTGCGCGTACATTTGAAGAAGATTAATTATATCCAATTCATTACAAAATAAATGACTCCCACACTCTTTATCGATCTCGCACATTCTTTCCCTCTAATCATAAAAAAACACCAGCAAAACATTTGTGCGTTTGGTATTTGTTTTGTTTGGTTTTTAGATTGCAATTTAGAGATTAATTTTGAAGATCTTGCTGTTCCCTTGGATTTTGTCGATTGTAAGCTATCCAGACTTAGGGAAAATGCATATTTTGGTATTCCTACTGCGACTAGTTTTTCCATTGTCAGTTGTTTGTGGTAAAGACCAACATTCTGCATGTTTTTACTTTCGGCTTTCACGACCTTTCGAGCTCGTCGCTATTCCTAACAAAATAATCTCGGGATTTTTCACACCTCACCGAATAAAAGAATTTATCAGATTCTATCAACCTATTCGTTTTCTCATGGTTATCTTATTTTCTCATATTTATTTTATGTTCCAAGTTTTGTCATTCGTCAACTAAATTTGATTTCTTTCTAGTAAGAATTCTCAACGATCCCAACAATTTGTTTTAATTCTGCAGTAATACGTTGCTTCTCACTATCAGAGGCTTCTGTTTGGTATCTACCAAAAACATTACTCTGGTATGTCACCCTGACCTGAGTATTGGCTATGTTTTGCCGAATCTGACCCTTGTCTATTATGGACCTATAGTGTTTTGTCTTATCTTTCAAAGTCTGGCGAATATTAACATTTATTTTTCTCCAGTGTTCCATAATCTAACGAACTCCTGTAGGAAATCACTTTGTCTTCTCGAGAAACCTAGTGGATTATCTACGTAAGCCATAACAATTCCTCCAGGCCTCGTAAAACTATTGGCATCAACGGGGGTGAGCACACCAGGTGCAATCGACAGCCCAATAGCATCACCCTAAGATGGAGCAGCACGGCATGGCAAGCAGGAGCTCTTTTATCATAATCTTTCTGCTTTAGTTCTGCCTGCTTATGTCCGGATCTCAAATCTCATGTCGAAAAAAAGGTGGACTTCTCCAGTAGATCCAAATATGGCTATGAATTGTTTCAGCTATTTTCTCGAACGTAACAATCGCACATTTATAATGTATGATATTGGCGTTAATACCCTTCTACTTTACTTTTTTTTTAATAAAGCATTTTTATTAGCAACAGAAATTTTAAAAAAATACTAAACAAAATTTAGAAAAATAAACTTCCAAGAAGAATTCTTATTAGGTGTGAGATTAGGTTGTAGATATAGAAAACATCACAATGGGAAGCCGCAGATTTTACAGAAACTACAGATCCTGAATGAACTACACACGAAGAATCTCAGCGGGAGCTTATATTGAGATGAAACACAATATTTTGGAAACTGAAACAATCGATTATAAGACAAAACTAAGAAGCAAAGTAGTCAGTCTGTAGTGAAATGAACATTACAATAACTATAGATAAAAATAAGAAGATTTTAAACCTTTTCTACATAACATTTAATATCGCCAGTTGCACATTTTAAACCATACCATATAATAATCAAACATTAATCTTTAGGGAATATTAATTCAACAAACTTAAAATTATGCAAAAAGCAATCATAACTTGATTTCAAGAATAATTTCTAAATTATATAAAACTAAAAAAAAAAAAAAACATTATACAATTAACATGAAGATAAATAATACAAAATATTAGGTCGATCCAAATACGAGGAAGAGAATCATAACATAAAGAACGACGTAGCGAACTTAAAATAAAGAAAACCCAGTTTATATCATATAACATGCAATGAAAATAATTAATAAATTTAGAACTAAAGATGAAATTACTGAGAAGAATATCAATACAGATTCAGCATCTAATTCAAAAGAAATATAGTAAGGAGGAAAGCATATGGAAAAGACACATCTGCTTTTATCCATCTGTTCAAGAATATATCCAAAATAACATTCCGAAAGAATCTTACAAAATTATTGTCAAGCAATTTCGGCTGAAATACAAATATGGAAATTATGAACAAGAACAGTAAAATTATCATCTTTCTACATTTCATAATTCAACTGCACCTATGAAAAGTTTAATACAATCCCTTGTAATACAAGAATCTACTAGAAAGAGAAATTGTAACTGTAGAAATCGTGATTGTTACTAACTTAATGACATTGTTTACCCTCTGGCAGTTTATGCAACTCTGAACTCATTGCACGAAATGATACTAAAACATAACTATGATCTACAGATAGCCAGTTAAAAGATAAATTGGTAATCAATGAACATCCTTTTAGTTTACTACAGAAAATGAAAATATTGACTACCAAAAATAAAAACAACCAAAATGAAGAATGAATCAGAAATAATGAATTAAATAGAAGATATTGTGGGAAAAGAACCCTTTGGTCGATTTAAGTTCCGGATTTAACCTCGCTTGCTCGAGGGAACGCAGAACATTCTTTTCCATAAGTAACCTGTTATTTATCTGTTATTAATACACGCCCTGACGTAAATCTTTGTCTGTTTTTATATTGGTTAATTCAGAACCATAACACTAGCGAGGGAAGGATTCGAGAAATGATTTCAAGCTGAAAATCTAATGTCCCATATCAATAAACACGTGTTCCTGGCGTCAAAAGGATTCGACGGCTCACGAAGAGAAAGGATTTTAATAAATCAGTTTTCCTATAATACGAGAAATACGATGATGAAAGCAGGAGTTTTTCTTGCGGTAATCCCAAATAAATAAAATAACACCTCTATTAGTTGACTTTAAAAAAATTGACCGGTAAAACCCAATTTCTTGAAAGAAAAAATCTGAACTGGATGTGCACGAGTCGAAAAACTTTTAGTATTTAAAAATAAAACAAATTATGTCGGTTCATTTTAGCGTAAAAGTACATTTTTAAAGCTCTAAAAATATTAAATTCTACATCTTCTTATTGTGTGAAATGTTAAAAAAATGTCTCGCCGCTGTACTCTCTGCATGACTATATAAAAAAAGGTTTACACTATTGTTTTCCCCCACTGAAAAAAATATACATATTTTTTGTACTGTTAACTTCTTTTGCTTTGATATTTTTTTGCGCTAACGGAATTAAATCGCTCTGTTCGCTTTTTTTCATCAAGAGTAAGAACACTCAATCGTCTTAAAATTGTTAAGTGCAACGCACATTTCATTTTTAAACATATTTGCGCCAACTATTTAAAATAATGTAAAATAATAAGTATTTTCATCCTCGTATTTGAAAAAAAAAAAGAAACGAAAAAGAAGCGATCTACAAAATTCTATATAAACAAAGACTAATTCTGTACTTTCTCTGTCTGTCTGTCTGTCTCTCCGTCTATCTGTCTGTCTTTCTGTCTTTATCTGTCTGTCTTTCTGTGTGTCTGCCTGGCTGCCTCCCTCTCTCTTTCTCTCTCTCTCTCTCTCTCTCTCTCTCGAAACTAACAAACTAGAGAAGATGAAGGAGCTTATGCCAGCTTTGTCTCAGTTATCAAAACTGCAAATTGACCAATAAAATATGCAAAACACTTATTGGAGAAATGGGAAGAAAAACAGGAAATGATGGCACGCCGTCAATAAAAGCTAAAGGAACAACAAGTCGAATTGCAGAAACACGGGTCGGAACAATAAAGAGAACATCAACACCAATATCCCAAGCATCTATGGGACATAAAAATCAATCATCCAATATCCAACAACGGACATATATATTCACACAGATTTTGAAGCGAAACGTGGAAAATAGTTCAGCATTGTACACTTAATATGATATTGTTCGCATTAGACAATTTTAACTTCGAACAGGATGAAAAATCATTCACATGAGGAGATATGAAGACTTTTTTTAATATCGAATGCGGTAATTGGCCTCACCAGTAGTAGCTTTAAACGACTGAACATGAAAAACTCGTGGACTTCATCCGGCCATGGAAAACCGCGGAGCTATCGTTCAATCCGACGGTAAATCCAATGCAACTATTCTCCCCAAAGCATGTTGCTCCATAAGCGATGGAAATGTGTAAACCTGCCCAAAGATGACGACTTTTAAACGTACTCAGCGGTAGTCCTAATACTGTGTTGATTTCGAGTTGCCAAAAAATTTGAGCATTATCAAAAAGTGGAAGTAATAAAAAAGATGCAAGACATATCGGGCGGGCCTCGCAAATTAAAAAAAAAATACCAGGAAAAAACTGCCGCCCTCCAGGATAAGACGGTGCACAAAAAAATTACCCCCAAACCTCTGAAAAACCAATATCCTTTTTTCGGATGTGGTGGTAAACACTGGGACAAAGATTGGCCATACTTTACCAGAACATAAAAATAGAACATACAAGCTTTCACTGCAGGAAAAATCAGAACAAAAGCCGAGTGCGCAAAATCATAACCCGAGATGCTTTAGAAGAAAATTTACGTACATACGTAACGGTCAAAATTCTCGGCATGGACATTCAGTTTTAGTTAGTTGATCGAATGTTGCAATAGTAAACTCTAAAACATGGAAGCAGTTAGGAAAAGCTGATATTCTTTTAACTCATAGAACGGCAAAAACCGCCAACGGCTCTAAAATTACATTTGCGGGTGAAAACATTGTCAACGCAACTTTGCTAAGTAAAACTAAACATCTCGCAATAAATGTTTTACAAGATAGTGAAAACCTGATCGGCTCTGATTGCATGATCGAGTCAATCCTGTGGGATTTACATATCACAACATTTTGCAAAAGTAGAGGCCTGCACAGCGGAAACTAACACACTAATAACTATCTTTAAGGAAGCATTCCTATGTGTATTCACTCCTAGCATCCGGAGATTTACAAAAACTGTCCCAGATTTTAAGCTGTATCGGTATCATAACTGTTTTTAAAAAATGCAACATCCCTTGCGCATCACTGCACAATATCAATCAGAAACTAGTCGCAGTTGAAAATAACGGTATACTATCTAAAATTGAAAAAGGTGAGTGGGCTGCGCCGACAGTTTACGTATATAAATGTCGGGGAGAAAACGCGTTCCCGCTGACTTCTCGACCAGACTCAACTAGTCGTTAGGAGACTTCAACTATAGGAGGATATGTTCACAAAATGAAATGGCGGCAATGTTCTTTTTTCTAAGATCGACCGGAAAGATGTTTTTTGTTTTTTTTTACACATTCATGGATAACATGCAGGGCGACTTGAACATCGCATATTTAGATGATATAATTATAGCGAGTAAACGCAGGGAGGAACACGCAAATCATATAAACCCGTATCTAGTCGATTAGAAAATTATGGGTTTAAGGTCAAGGAAGACAGGCATGATTTTTTTCTTACAAAAAATAAAGTACCTAGGACTTATCATTGAAAAAGATTGCAGACGCCCAGATCCGGACAAAGATGCAATGAGAGATGTCTGCACCGAAAGACACAACGCAACTAAACATTGGGTGGGGGCTTGGCAAATTATTACTAAAGAATCATCGGCAATATGCCAAAACCTCGTGCACGACTAAAGCAATTACTAAAGAAGAATAAATCTTCGTAATGGGCATCGGATTTGCAGACATCATTTCAAGAAACAAAATAAACCATTACTTCCAAATTGGTTCCAACTCACTTTACCCCGGATTTGGATATAATAGTAGCAAGCGACGCTAGAAAATATGGCATTGGCGACTGTGTGTTACATAATCTGTCGGATTGCACAAAACAGATACTCGCTTTCGAATGCTACTTCCAGTGAAAAAAACACACTATTCTCAGGTGGAAAATCAAGGACTAGGTATTATTTTCGCAGTTTCAACATTCCAACGTTTCTTGCACGGAAGACATGTTTTGTTTTCTGTAAATCGATCATTAGCCTTTAATATCCGTTTTTAGTCACAAAAGGAACTTCCTATATTCAGATAATAAATATACACGAATTTATAAGACAAAAAAATAAACCGTAGCACCGTTGATAGAGACGATGAATCTCTACGGTTCAATGTGAGAATTGTCTAAAGATAGCGGTTTCAATCCTACCCAAAGCAGGCCAGAGTCTTACTTGGCCAGACCATTGTGAGACGACAACTACGGAAGGGAGTATTCGCAGTTGATGATGTTAGGAGATGTATCCCATCGTGGTTGCCACCTGACGAAGGCCCTATTAATAGTTGGCCGAAACGTCGTGAAACAACTAAGAAAATATGATGATAATAGTCCGCAATAAATAAAATTAAATCCAGTATGATTATAATCTTCGAAAAGATAGCGACCGACAGAGCGTACAAGTGGCATGCAAGTTGTACATTTTTTAAAATAAATTTTATAAGGTAAACATCTCATCGCTACATAATTAAATACGCAGCACCAATATAATTACGCAGATTACTTAGTCGCAAAGTGATACAATATTGTAATGGGTACCTTTAGACACTATTAACTGAATTACTAGGAACCTGACATATTTGGAATTGGAGGAATGATTATATTCAGTATATATGCTCGGGAACATCATAAAAAAGAAATTCGATTAAGCTTGGTATTCTTCCAGATTTACAACATTAATTTAGAAACCATTATAAAAATCTTTATATGAGAATAATTATTTTTTTACTCCATTACGATTGGAACATACAAACCGGTGACGTTACAAATAATTAATAAAACTCTCTCTCTCTCTCTCTCTCTCTCTCTCTATATATATATATATATATATATATATATATATATATATATATATGCGTGTATAAATATGGATTATATATATATATATATACATATATATACGCTTACAGAAGTAGACATACATATAGATATGGATGTATAAGTATATATATATATATATATATATATATATATATATATATATATACGTATATATTCGTGTATATATATATATTTATATATACATATCTATATGTATGTATATATATAATTATATATACGTATATATACATACACACACATATATATATATATATATATATATATATATATATACGTATATATGTGTGTAATATATGTATGTCTGTACGCGTATATATACACATATATACATGTATATGTGTGTAAATATATGTATGTCTGTATGAGTATATATATATATATATGTATATATACATATGTATTCAAATTTATACACAAACATATATATATATATATATGTGTGTCTATATATTTTTTTCTTATTGTGGTCGAAACATGATACTCATAAAGAAATGTGAAACTCTCAAAATAAAGTGCTAGCCATTAGTATACCTGCACTGAAATATATCTTTAGGGTTAAAAAGAGAGATACTGATCACATTTTTACATAATAATCTTTATCTTATTTGTCCTTTCTCTTAATCGTTGATTTTGTCTCAATCAATGTATATAGTGTTAATTATTTTGCCGAATGGAAACGCATTTTTACTTTAATCTCACACATCGTCAGGCAATGTAAATGGAACGCCATTTTTTTTTCTCCACTGGTTTTTATTATAAGTAGGGTTAACATGTTTTTATTCGTGAATGCGCAATTCTTTCAGATCTAGTTTTATTTATATACCATTTTTTTCAGTGTAAATAAAAACTATCACATTGCAATTACCGAAGTATATGGCATTTTCAAGATGTAATATTGCTTACTTCTGCAATTATTCTATGCATTGATATATAGTTGCTTTAAACTCAAATTCACCTTAAATATTAAAAAAAAAGTATTTAAAAGACCTGCACACAGGTTGCTTCGTGTCGAATGTCTCAAAATACTGCAAAACCTGAATAATGAAATCAAACAATTCGTAGACGCGTACTCATCACCCATCTTCGGATATATTATCTTATTCAAAATCGGTTTTTAGTGAGGTGTTTGATGAAGGTTTAGAGTCTAGGCCAGCTGACAGTCCAAGCCAGTTGAGTAGAGTTGAGCCCAGTGACCGCGTTTTAATCGAAATTTTACTGTTCATATTTCTTGTTCACAAGTTGGAAAATATTTTCGCCACATTGTATTTGCACAAACAAATCAGAGAATGGTTATGTGCGGAAAAAGATCGACTGCTGACAAGATAACTGCGGCACAGACGTTTCCATTTCAACCTTGCATCATGGTTTGACGACGGTTTGTTATATATAAAAAAAATAGGAAAACAAAAACAATACTATTAACGTAATTGAGTCGGCGTTGTCATATATGCAAATTAATTCTGTAACTATATATAACCGTTACCTACACAATAGGTTTCTTAGACACTTGAATTGGGGACGTTGCAGGTATATATTTCAAGTACTTGTATCTATATACATGTGTGATTAGAATTTTGTAGTTATGTGGTTTCTTTTTGTATAACATTTTTATCAGAATAGAACACCACCGTCTGGGTTATTTACTTATTGCTTCTGCGAATACAATTTTATTTCTACCACACCAGTAAACTCGTCTAATTTTCAGAAACTCTTTATCTGGAGAGGAGTACCTACACCGGCGCCGGAGGGTGAGAATTTTTGATCGGGGATCAGCAACAACAAACACAACGTCGATTGGGGTGCTCTATCTCCCTGGAGTCGAGGATTTCTTATTTAAACAGAATAATCAGAAACACCGTGTTCATGTAGAAGATCAGGCAACACTGTCAGGCTATGAAAATTGTTTCTGATGAACGGAATTATTGTTGAACTAATTTCTGCAGCGTTTCGAGATCGGAGACGCCTAACATGAACACATATACCGTTGTACTTCCCTAGGTGTGTCTCCTTAAATTATGTTTGGTGCCGATAACCAGAGAAGTCGCCCGCGGCGACCCTCCATTTGAAATTCACACTAAGGAGATTGTGCAAGGCGCATGCGTGTGTCAATTATCCATTTGACTTAGGTTTTACTTTTTCTCGATTCTGTAGGATAAGACGATGGTTGAAAGTTAACAAAATATATAGACAGAATGGAGATGGTTATAAAGAAAAGTAAGTGAAAAATAATAGATAATTTAAACTTTCAAATCGCATCGGTCATGTTTTAAGAAAAGAAAATATGTTTTTGTAATTCTAATTTTTAATCTTGAGTACGATGTTGATAAAGAGGGGGCTACATTTGACGTGTAATCTCTGTTGCAATATAGTGATTGTATAATTTGAGAATAGAATGCTCCAGAAGAAAGAAAGCAAGAGATTGTCAATGGGGAGACAAAAACAGGGGAGAGCGAGTGAGTATTGAGCCTCAAGGAGTTGGTGGAAAGGATAGAAGAGAGGGTGGAAGAGGACCTGGGGTAAAAGAGAGTGGCCGACGCCTTCCGAACCTTCCTAGAAAATTAAAGATACGAGGGTTCGATGGTGAATCAAGAAAGTTTAATAAACGGTTGCAAGCGGTCATCGGGCTAAGAAATATGAAAATCATCATTTTGACGTATGAGGCTGCACAAGGGCCGATATCCCGTTTCATCTCCGATTACCTTAGGAGCAACTGCGGTCATCATATGAAGGAGCATTCTAGTGAGAGGATTCCTGTACTCGTTGAAGCAGCCATCCAGTCAGCATATCGAATTTCCAGATTGACATTTTCCCGGACAGCTCGGTAGGAGACAAGCTCAATCATCATATGTGATTGGAGAAGCGCTGGTCAATCATGAGATTAGGCCTTATGTCGCTTGGCTCAGTTCGTGAAATTGCGTGATGACCTCGACGTTGTCACGGAGAATGCTGAGAAACGCCGTCGTGCTAAACGGTCTCACTCGAGAATGGTCAGGGCAATACAGCTGTGCACTATACCGAAACTAGAAGAAAAATGTAAAGAAAATCCTTGGAACCTGGGACTGACCAGTCCGAGATGTGGACAATTCCGCCACTAATTTTAATTGTGTTCTAGTGCATTAAAAATGTTGTAGTGAATTAAATAAATAGGATGACATGAAGTTCCACCAATTTGCTCATTTCAGTAAACCGAGATTTCCCTCGCTCCAAAATTGAGGTATTGATGTTAAGAGGCCGAATGGTTCATAGAGTAGGGGAGAGAGCCGTGAAATCGCCGACCCTGTTGTTGACTCAAAGTAGAATAGCTGTTGATTTGTTCTTGTAGGCATTTAAGCTGATTGCTCTGACGATGAAAAAAATATTGTCTTGTGTTTCGGTGTTATTTTATTCTTTACAATAGTCTGAACGTCTTTAAAGCTATTTCTTCTGATTTCGGAAAAGAATATGGTTCTATGTGGTTTGGTTTATTTTGTTCTTAACGGTAATTTGAGAGGCATTATACTGAATCCATCTGGTTTGGAAGAATCTTGCCGTATGAGTTTTATTATTATTTTATTCTTGGCGATAATTTATAAGTATTTAAAATGACTGCTCTTGAGATCGAAAATAATAATAAATAAAAATAAAGTTCTCAAACGTTATTGTAGGGGAGGTAAAATACTGTTTCGCTCTCACCGAAAAATAGAATGCCTTGAAAATAGAGATTAGACTCTAATTGGGTGAATATATTTTCTGAAAAGAATAATCGAATGATAATTCACTTAAAAGGCACATTGATGCAATTAATTTGTTAGAAACTAACATTTTGTTTGAGACTTATTTAAGAAGAGACCGTCGGTATCAATGCCGCTTTCTTTATTAACTCGGACAGAGGAAGATACTGTCGATGAGATTTGTTTAAATAAAAGAACAGAAAAATATATAACGGGAGCTACTAACAGACAGAAAGTGTATAAATTGACTTGCTACACAGAAAGGTAAACCGAGGGTACGGATTGTGAATTGATGTAGAATTTTATAACAAAAAAATATAACGTCAAAAAGAAAAAGCGATTTTCTATGAGTTTACGTTCAAAACAAACCAGTGCAAGTCGTTGCGGACGCATGTAAGAATCATTGTGTACTGTTTTAAATATAAAGAAAAAAAAAGGAAGGAAAAACGCTCTAGGGATCAAATGGTCCATTCATCCTGCCCATCAAATCGAGCCAATATCCGCGTGGAATAGCTGCCGATTGTTCGCAGCAAGGTAAACAGCGTTGCCCATATTTCCTGTTTTACACTGGTTTTGTGCGGTTCACTTGTTTCTTTTAGGGAATTAGTACAAATTAATTAAGTATCTCTGATGAATAAGAGAAGAATACGTAGAAATAAAGACACACAATGCTAATGGAGAAGTAATTTTAGAGTCTCTACACTGCACTTCCTGATTTGGGAGCTGAGCAATGCGAGGGGGAATTTAGGTTCTACAGGGAGAGTATAATCTGGTATTAAAGAAAATATTCCATAACTCTCATAATATGGACTTGGTAGAGTAAGAGTACTATAGAACTGTATGAAAAATTAAGCTGTAAGAGCAGGGGGAAGAGTATTATTTTAGTTTGTTCGGACTAAAAACTGAAGCAGTATTTAACCCGGATGACAATCTGTAATGACAATCGACGTAGGAACAAATTCAAATGGAATTTATATCGAGATGCGTGTATGCACGCAGGCAATAAAAAAAAAGGGAAACGTGTTGTAACGACTCCTGGCTGACCGGTGGGATTCTGAAAAGCTTTATTCCCCATCCAACTTACGATCAATAATCTTATGCAAAAGCAGATTTTAGTGAGAATTCTGGTGGGAGTTGAGAGTCTAGGCCAGCTGACAATCCAAGCCACTTTAGTACAGTTTAGGTGTTTGACATCGTTTTAATCGAGATTCTGTTGGTAATATTTATAGCTCGCAAGCTGCAAAACATACTGTATTTGGGTAAACAAGTCGGAGAATATATATGTGAGACCAAGATTGACTGCTGACAAGATTACTACCGCACAGGCTCTACTCTTCTAACACTGCATCTAGTTTTGCTAACGGTTCATGCTACACAGCAAAACAATCAGATCCACGTTATTGTGTCGACGTTATACAATACAATAATTTAATCTGAAATTACAGAAAATTGTTACCCAGATCAAAGCACTCTCGACCGTAGACGATACAATATCGGTTAAAGGCTGAAGTCTTCAGTTATTCATGTCAAGTACCAGTATTTTTATTTTATCTATGTACAATTGTATGGTATTAGAAATAAGTAAGTGTATAGTTTCTGTTAATATAATTATTTTACATATAAAAAAAAAACGCTAAAAGTTTGTACCACTACGAATGAGTTCTCATTGCTACCATTCAGGTATGTCAATTTGTGTTATATTTCAAACCATCTATCAAGAGAGGGATGCTTATCACGGCACCGAAGTGAGAGAGCTGTAGTTCGGGGATCAACAATAACATCACAACGTGACAAGGGCGCTGATTCCCTGGATTGGCTGACGGTTCTCATTGAAACAGAATAACCAGAAAGCTAGTTTCGCTCTGACCCTGCGAGGGATGGCCATGAATCTCAAAAACCATATGTGGGGGCAATCCCACATATAAGCCACATGCTCTTGAGCAATCAGGGGAACTGTAGGGGACACCCTTTATGCCCATTGTTATTATCCAGTTCCCCTGAGAGGGAACTGTGCCGCCGTCCCTTTCACTCTACACGTTAAAAAACAGAGTTGTGCTTAATTTGCTCAGTGGGGAAGCAAATAACTAACCGGAATAACCAGTAACTCTTGTCTACCTTGTCTGCGTGAAGAGGATACATCTCTTCTTTCGGGCTGTTGAGTTGTTCATTGGAACGAGAATAACTGTTGAATATTTTTGCGGAATTCTGTGATCGTAAAAACCTAACACGAATTAATATATCGGCGGACATTTCTAATTAGGGTTCGTCGGGTTATAGTCGCATTTTTTACTTAAAATTTAATTCACATGGGAATACGGCAAATCAACTTAAAATATTAATTCTGACTAGATGATCTAAGTTTAAAAACCGTGAGCATGCCCATTATAAAATTGTTGACTGTTTGTGAATGCTAGTCACCGTAAGAACTACGCCGGGACGACGAAATTTTAAGGTTGGTATATAAGGCGCATTTTTATAAACTGGGAGCAAACTCAGCTTAGCGTAAAACATGCATGTAGAAGAAGTAGCCCTATTATGTAAAACCTTAGGTCTACTCTTTGCTGTGGCGGCTATTGAACTCATTGGAATTAGCAGTTGTAAATAACGGCATGGTAGTTTTTAGACAAACACTTTACCAATATAAATTTAAAAAAAAAAAACATCCGTATTGATTTTTGAGCAACTTAGTTGTAGTGGAGGCCCTAGACGTCGAAATCAACGGAAGTATTGTAACACTTCACAAAATAAACATTGCAGTGTGTGTGTGTGTCTTTTTTTTCCTTCAGTAAATATATTCTCAGCTATTGCATGTGTCAACATGCATAATATATTACGGATTTTCCATTAGTAATTTCTTAGAGAATTGAAACAGAAAATAACCCTTCTCAATAATCAGTGTCGCGTGATATTGTCTGTGACGTTAGAAGATTATGTGTTTTCCTTATAGTGATGTGTCTACATTTATTTAATTTCAAGATAAACATTCGGTCCTATATTCCATAGTGCTTATTTCAAACCACTCATCCAATGCTTGCTCTCATCTTTAGTTCAAATTTGTCCTTGGAAGCTTTATCGCTCCTGTGTAGAACTCCTCGAATAGATACGTATGCTATGGTTATATAAACAATCAAACTGTAAACATAGTTCTGATGCAGACAAAACCCAAGCATAGATCATTGACCTCTCTTACAGAAACAAGAAAGTGTAATCATAATTAATGTTTTGATTCATAAACGTCTTCTTACTTTCTTTCCATTATTATATCTTAATGTTGTATATTTTACTACATAAATGGATATGCGTATATATATATATATATATATATATATATATATATATATATATATATATATATATATATATATATAAACAGTTCTTTTCACGGCTTTGCTCGGGCCTATACTGCTCATAACTTCATGTGCTTATGTGACTATGTATATACCTCTTACTCGTCCCTCGAAGTTGACGATGACCAAGGTATCAATCAGTTCGGCATCGGGGGTCAGTGGGTCCTGAGATGGCTGAGACTCTTCCACACTCTGGACACGTGAAGGCGGTTTTGGCAGGCTGTGAACCGGTAGCTCTCTCCTTCCTCCTCTTGCGCTTCTGCTGGTCGTTGGTCGTGCGTTGATCCTCTGCCCTGTCGGCTCCCAGGCCGATGGCGAGGCGCCAGGCAGAACGTTCCGCAGCGCGACTCTCCCAAGACTGGGGGTTGATGCCAAAGTCTTGGTGGGAGGTTCTCAGGCAGTCTTTGTATAGTTTCTTTTAGCCTCCTACAGTCCGCTTTCCCTGGCTGAGTTCCCCATAGAAGAGTTGTTTGGGGATTCGGCCGTCAGGCATGCGATAGACATGGCCTGCCCACCGGAGCTGGGTTTTGCGGATTATGGTGGTGATGGTATGGAGCCCCGCGCGCTTCAAGGCTTCTATGTCAGGAATTCTGTCTTGCCAGCGGATGTTGAGAAGGTTCCAGAGGCATCTGAGGTGGAAGGCATTCAACTGTTTTTCATGTCTTTTATCTGGCGTCCAAGTTTCACAGCCGTATAGTAGGGTTGTCAGGACGACTGATCGGTATACTTTCAGTTTGGTTTCGAGTTTAATGCCTCTCCTCTTCCTCACATTGTCTCTAAGTCTTCCAAATGCACTGCTCGCGGTGGAGGTCCTATGGTTAACCTCCTTGTCAATGTTGGCGGTGCGGGAGATGGTGCTGCCAAGGTAGGTGAATTGCTCCACAGCATGAATCTTCTGCCCTTTGACAGTGATGCCGGGTTCGTGGTATGCATCTCCTGGGGCGGGTTGGTACATAACTTCCGTCTTCTTTGTACTGATGATGAAACCAAAGTTGTCACAACTGGTGGAGAATCCGTCCATTTGACGTGCATCTCTATCTCATTTGGGGCGTTAAGCGCGCAGTCATCGGCAAAGAGAAGGACTCTGATGATGGTTTCCCTCACTCTCGGTACTGCCTGCATTCGCCTGATGTTAAACAATTTCCCGTTACATCTGTACTTGATGTCAATGCCAGTATGACGGTCTTTGAAAGCACCCTGGATCATGGCAGAGAGAAACATGCTGAAGAGTGTCGGGGCTAAGACACAGCCCTTCTTGACTCCGTTGGCCACAGGGAAAGGCTCTGAGGGGTAACCGTCATCCAGGACAGGGGCGGGCATGCCCTCGTCGAACTGCCTCACAATGGCGATGAACCTGTCTGGACAACCAAATTTTTCCATGATCCGCCAGAGGCCATATCGGCCGGCAGTGTTGAACTTGGTGTAGAGGCCGCGGTGCTGCCTGACACACTTCTCTTGCAGTTGGCGTGCAGCAAAGATCATATCAGTCGTCCCGCAGGTCGCTCTCAGGAAGACGACCATCTTCAAGGTGCACGAGCAGGAGGTTGAGGAGGACGCGGGTCCGGATCTTCACGGCGATTGAGAGAAGGGATATCCCCCGGTGGTTGTCACATGATTGACGATTTCCCTTGCGTTTGTAAATGCGAACTATAATAGCATCACGAACATCCTGGGTAGTTCTTCACACTCCAACATATATTGGAAGAGTTCTATCAGTCTTACAAGCAGTGTAGGTCCACCAGATTTGTATACTTCTGCTGGAATTGAGTCGGGGCCAGAGGTCTTCCCAGAGGAAAGTTGCTTGATGGCTTTGCTTACTTCCTCTGACGAGAAGGGATTTCGAGCTCCTCGTTGATAGGCTCCTGGCGTAGTCGGTCGATGGATTCATCGTTAATGGAAGATGGTCGGTTTAGCACGCTGTTAAAGTGCTCTGTCCATCTATCAAGGATCTGCTTTTTGTCATTCAAGAGTTGTTCAATCGGAGCTAAGCAGGGAGGAGGAGCTAGAGGACTGGGGACCGTAGACAGACCTCAGCGCATCGTAAAACATCATGGCTATCGGCATGTTCCTGGATCTCATCTGTTTTGGCGCTGAGCCAGGCATCCTGCATGGAGCGGAGTCTGGTCTGCACCTTGCTGCGGATGTTGATGAAGGCAGCTTTCTTTGCGAAGCACTTGGGGTAACTTTGATGTGAACGGAGAAGTTGGCGTTTCTCCTCCAGGAGGGGTTTGATATCAATGTCATTATCATCAAACCAGTCCTGGTGCTTTTTTTTTCTTGGGTCCAATGATTTCGAGAGCGATGGAGTAGGTGGAGTCTCTGAGGTGTGCCCACTGATCTTCAATAGTGTCCGAGATGGTAAGGGGGGCAAACAGCTTGTCCTTGATTGCTTCCTGTAGCACATGGATGACATCTGGACTTTTCAGTTTCTCCACGGCAAGGCTCTTTGTGACGTTCTGGATCTGAGACAGATTCTTGGGTTGGATGTAGAGGCACATTTTTGATATGATCAGGCGGTGGTCTGTCCAACAGTTGGCATCACCCACATCCTTGGTCAACCTTACATCTCTCCTGTCCCTTGCCCTGATGATGACGTAGTCGATCAAATGCCAGTACTGGGAGCGTGAGTGAATCCACGACGTTTTGCTTCGGGTGCGTAGGCGGAACATGGTGTTGGTGATGGAAAGGTCGTGTGCAGCGCAGAGGCTGAGCAGTCGTAGGCGTTGCTATTGCACTTACCCACTACAAGGTGGCCAAGGACCCGGTCCCAAGTGGAATGGTCAGTGCCAACGCGGGCATCAAAGTCGCCGAGGACGAGGAGCTTCTCTCTCTGCCGTACAGCGGAGATGAGGCTTTCCAGATCTTCATATAACTGATCCTTGGTATCTTTTGGGTTAGTCATGATTGGTGCGTAGGCGCTGATAAGTGTGGCGGTTCTTCTCTTGCTGAGCGGCGCTTGCCACAAGAGAAGTTCTTCTCTCGGGTCGGTCAGCTTTTGTATTGTCGAGCAAAGTACGAACATTCCATGATGCTAAGCACCAAGCCTTCCTTTCTCATGTGTCGACCGCTTGTGAGGGAAAGCCCGCCAGCCGCGGTATGCTGGCCAGAGGTGATGGTGAAGCAGCTATGTTTAGGGTTCCTTTTATCGCCCCGTCCTCATGCAATGGAGGCGAGCAGATTGATCCTGAAAAGGACTGCTCGGTCGGCCAGCCAGTTGCCTGAACCCCCTCGCTCCTTCGGACGATTGGAGTACGACCAGTTTCTGGGCCGCCTGTGTGCAGGTGTGAAGCTACAGCTCCCAGCGCTTTCCACCCCTGCTGCTTTGCCGCTCGCCCATCGCCACAGGGCTTGGTGTTGAGAAAATGTTTGACACCCTGACTTGCGCTGGATTTGGATTGGAGTGAGGGGGACTTGCGCTGCATCGGCCTCACTATCTCGTCCTGGTCCGCCCAATTCCAACGTCACGACATAGTCGAGACGGCTGGGGACGAACAAGGGTGCAAGAGCTGCAGGATTCAGGCAAGTATGCCGTCCAACCGCCCGTAGTTTCTCTCCGGGTTGCTCCCCTAGCCTTATCCATTTCCATGGCTCTCACAAGGCAGTGAGACCATTTGACCTATGGCTAGGATAGGGATTGGTAATGTGTCATGGCATGTATAAGGTGTCAGGGAATACTTTGTGTTGTGGTGGCACACGCCCATTTGCATATGTGGATAGTAATTGCACATAAATAGGAAGACTCAGTTAGTCTTAGTCTGTGTTCACCAGAAGCAACCGAAGGCCGCCGAGAGCAGATATGTTTCTCCTTCAAAGACTCTTTTATTTGACACAATTATGTAAATATCCTGTAAATATACCTTTTCTAATACACTTCTTATTTGATCTACCTTTGTTTGTTGAGTCGCCATTTGTATTGCTTTCTACGTTACTTGTTTCAACCTGCAAACTTAACAGTGACGCCGAGGATGAACGTCAAATATAACAGTTTGACGAAGAAATGGAAAGAACTCACCTAAAAAAGTACAACGCAACGGTTGACCTTTCTATGAAATACAACGAAATAGTCGTAAAAACGGATTTTCCGCTAAAGAGAAGTTCGACTCAAGCGGAAAAAATGAATAATGCAGCGAACATTGGAAAACTGTAAAATATTTTCCTCGCGAAGTACACCACTAAAAGAAAGAAACGGTTGTTTCCCAAATTCCAAGAACAAACACTTCATTCAGGTTTAAAAAAGTAACCAAGATTAATAGTATTTTATTTACTAAAGTACTAGTCGGAAAAACAGAGACAAACCAAAACCTTTAATTGCAGTCTCAGAGAAAAAAAACTCGAACGTGGCAAAAAAAGCGACGATGTACGCCGTTTCCTGTGGAATCCATCTTTAAAAAAAAATAACAAACTGTAAAGTGAATTTTTGTAAAACGACAAACAGATTCGTATTACTAAATTACGAAGAACAGATTTGTATTACTAAATTACAAGGAAGTAACATACGAAGAAAAAAAAGTTCACCAGTGGATTTCGAAAATTGCTGTAAATACCAACTAAATACTTTTTGGTAAACCACATTTTTCTCTTCGGTATTTCAATAAAAATACCACAGTTAAACTAAAATAAAGGAAAGATGTTTTTTAAACTAAAGTTGTCACTGGATAACGGATATAAAACAGTAAAACGTCATGCAAAAAAAAAAAAGATTAAATGTAGTCCATACATTTTATTTTTTTCTCAATTGTGACTCGAGTTGAAAACCTTTTTTTTTCTATTGAAAGAGTTGTACTTAAGTTCGGTTGTTGATTATTAGGAGATGCCTAAAACGGAAAAGTAAATCGTATTTTGGGGTTTCAGCAAAAGCCTCAGTTCTTATGTTGTGGTTGGATGAGCTTGACTCACTAGCGAAGTGAGAAAATATTAGTCGAGCAGCGATATTACTATTGAAAACAGGAACTATGGACAATTTTTTGTAACACAAGCCATTTTATATGGTACGGATATTGTGTTTCCTGTGAAATTGTACAATCTTTCTTCGTAACTGCATTACTGCTACTGAATGATACAAAAAAAATGGAAGATATATCTAGAATGTTAACGCAATTTTTGCAGACGCAAAAAAAGGCGCAATCCGAGAGACGTAGACGTAGAGACGAGAAATTATTTAAATGGCAAAATGAACAAGAAACAAGGCAGAAGAAATTACAATTTGAACAAGAAGAAAGGCAGAAAAAATTACACCTTGAACAGAAAAAAGGTAGAAGATATTACAATTTTAATATGAAGAAAGGCAAAATGAACGTTTTGCTAAAACACTGGAACTATTAAAGACTAATCGAGAAAATGTCGACAGTACTAATTTCTCACACACCACTATATTTAATAGCATGAACACATTTAATTATGTGCCGGAGGGAGAAATGACTTTTGAAGCATACTATACAAGATACGATGATGTATTTCAACTGGACTGCAAAAGTTGGCCAACTAGCCAGAAAGTGAGCATTTTACTCAGGACGTTGGGTGTAAGAAAACAAAACAAGTTCGTAGATAATATACTACCTAAACAAACTACGGGATTAGATTTCATGGAAGCTGTAAAATTACTAAAAGAATTATTTAATCCGAATATATCTCTTTTTCACAAGAGATGGTTGTGTATGAATCTAAGGAAGATGGACAACCAAGATTATTTGACATACGCATCAGTTGTCAATAAAAAAAACTGTGATAATTTTAAGCTAGCGGACCTAACAGTAGAATATTTCAAATGCCTAATCTTCGCACAAGGGTTAGTCTCCACGAAAAATGCAGAAATACGCAGACGAGTGTTGTCTAAGCTGGAATCTGAGCAAGATTTAACACTTCAGAAATTAGCAGAAGAGTGTGAAAGGGGCATTACACTAAAAAAGGATTTAATAAAGATAGAAGAATCCGGAGTGGCATATGAAAGAAAGGTTAAAAAACATACACACCAACCAAGAACTATACAAGTAAAAGCAGTCAAAACGAAACAAGATATTCCAAATATATAATTTATAATTATAGTAAAGAATATAACAAGTCTCTTCCCAGATATAACTGTAAGAGTTGCGCAGAAACACATTGGGAATCGGATTGCCCTTATAAGAAGAAAAATGCTACATTTGCAAGATAGTCGGACACAAAAGCGATGGTTGCAGATATAAAGATTTCACAAGAAAAGAGTACAGCAAACAAAATCAAATTAAAAATTAGACAAAAATCGGCACAAATACATAAAAGCCGAAATATTTAAAACGCAAATAAAATTAAAACTCGATTTAGGATCCGATATTTCTATAACAAACTTGAATACATGGAAAACATTGGGTAAACCAACCATGATGAAAACAAGTAAATCAGCTCAGACTGTAACTGGTGGTGAGATAAAATTTGAAGGAGAAGTTTTCCTTCCGATAAAATTGAAAGGGATTACGAAGAAATTAAAAATGTTCGCATTGAAAAATAGCGAAAACCTGTTTGGAATAGATTTAATTGAGAAATTTGAACTCCGGGATAAGCCAATTAATACATTCTGTAAAAAAATGGAATGTACTACTCCAACAACAGAAAATACAAAAAGAGAAGCCGATAAACATGAATATATACATCATATAAAAGAAAAAATTATGAATTACAAAAAGGTTCAGGAATTTTTTTCCATAGGTAACGATGTGTTATTATATAGCGAGAGAGTAGTAATACCTAAAACGTTGCAGAAGAGGATTTTGAGAGACTTCCACACAGGTCATCCGGGGATAAATAGGATGAAGTCTCTAATGAGAAGCTACGTATACTGGTGTAACATGGACGTCGACATAGCTACAGCAATAAATAGATGTAAAGGATGCCAGTTAGCGGCAAAATCCCCACCTATAGTACACAAACCTTGGTCGAAAACCGACCACCCATGGACGAGAATCCACATGGATTGCGCTGGTCCAGTAGGAGAAAATTACTACTTAATTGTAGTAGATAGTTATACCAAAATGGCCTGAGGTAATGCGTTGCTGGAATCCAACAACGAACACCTCAATAGGATTCCTACACGAGTTAGTTGCACGATTTGGTGTACCAGACACACTGGTCACTGACAATGGAACTCAATTCACATCCACAGATTTTAAGGAATTTTGTGACACGTTCCAAGTAAAACATATCACTACTCCGCGGTATCATCGAAGATCGAACGGCCTCGTGGAGAGGTTCGTGGACACGTTAAAACGAGCGTTGAAAAAATCCATTGGGATACCAACGGAAAAAGCTTTGTAAGAATTTTTGCAAAAATATAGGATAACACCGCACCTAATACCCCGTCAAACATATCACCAGCTGATTTAATGTTTGCCAGAAAGGTGAAATCAGCGTTTGATAAACTATTGCCAAGACAGGCAATTATCCGAAAGACTACACACATGATAAGAAAGAAATATAACTCGGGCGATCGAGTATATTTCAAGTGCTACAGGAATAACACTTCTTACTGGGAATGTGGAGTAATGGATAAACGCATTGATGATTGTACATACATGATTAAAGGTTCACAAAATATACATAAAAGGCACCTGAACCAAATAAAAACACGCCACATTAAAGTCGAAGAAGAGGAAACCATGGTCATTATATACGAAGCCTTTAATTTAAAACCGCCTCAATATACACCTGAACCCCGAAGATAAGGTAGAAAAAAAGTTTAATGAACGATTAATGTTAAATTACAAGAGAAAAAGATATTGAAATCAGTGCAACTTCAAATCCTCGGAGGAGGGTGTTGTGGTGGCACACATTCATTTGCATATATGGATAGTAATTACACATAAATAGGAAGACTCAGTTAGTCTGAGTCTGTGTTCACCAAAAGCAACCGAAGGCCGCCGAGAGCAGATATGTTTCTCCAGCAAAGACTCTATCATTTGCCACCATTATGTAAATATCACTTCTTATTTGATCTACCTTTGTTTGTTGAGTCGTCATTTGTATTGCTTTCTACGTTACTTGTTTCAAACTGCAAACTTAACACTTTGATAAGTATGTTTTAAATTAAATAGGGATAGTATACTAAAATTGCGGGGTCAGCGTTCGCGGCTGGCCTCCATGGAATTGAAATAGGCACAAACTTTAATCAAAACTTTCCATATAAAGCTGCGTTAGTATACTTTGATAATTATGTTTCAGTTTGAAAAAAAAATATTGTATAATACAATTATGGGGTGTTCGTTCGCACGTGACTTCCATAGAATGGAAATACGTCACAGATTTTATCAAGGTTTTTTATATAAATCCACAAAATATTGTTATAAGTGTTTTAGTGTGAACAGGTATGGTATAATAAATTATGGGTTTATCTATTTTTTTTTTTACTTTCATAATATTTTGCTTTAGTTTTGATACACTGAAATTCAACTCAATTTTACAACCCTTCGTTTTCATAACCTATCATACTGCCATAAATCAGAGTCACTTTTCTATAAGCTGTTTTTGAACCCAGTCAACGACGGGTACTTTTGCTAGTATACATATATATATATGTATATATATATATATATATATATATATATATATATATATATATATGAGTGTGTGTGTGTGTGCGTGTGTGTGTGTTTAGATTCAGAATTGACGGAGGAATTTTGAAGAGTTTGTAACCTTTTGGCAACCAAATTGTAGCCCAAAAAACTGATTAAAAAGCTTGATGCATGTCTGAATACCATTTATGTTAATTTTCGAATGTTTAGACCATAAATGTGCTTTATAATTTTCTAAGGACATCAAAAGTCTAATCTTTTGAACTATAACTTCTTGCAAGCAAACTTCTCAGCTAGATAGGGGTTAAAATCTAGCCCTTTGAATATATTTTATGTAAAATTTAAAATCTTTACACCAGAAATTGGTTGAGTAATTTATTATAGACCGAAGAGGGTTTTTTTTACGATGAAAATTCGATCCCGTTACCTTTTATTGTTTTTGGGTTAAATCAATTTTAAAAGTTTCATTCATGTCCAACATCTACAATTTAAATTGTTTAGATCCTATATTGGCGGAGGAGTTTGATAGAGTGTTCAAAGGCCAAATTTTGAACTTTGACGCCTGAACAGCAAACTTCCTGGCCTAAAACCGATTAATAGATTTTCCTAAAACACAGTACACCTGATATCAAATGTCGAATCTGTAGCCAGACAATAGACAAAATAGATGTTTAGGTTACGTTGTGGAATGCGATGTTTTCCGATTCCTTGTAACGGTATTTGCTCCGTCTTACGGTTTTAGTTATAATTTGATTAAAAGATATACCGGTTTAAAGTGAATATAATTTGTCCTTAAGTCTTCAGAAAAATAGCAACAATCAATCCATGAACAGGAAAATAAAGTGGTTCAGGACGAGATTAATATATATATATATATATATATATATATATATATATATATATATATATATATATATATATATATATATATATATATATATATATATATATACTAGCTGTACCCTGCCACGCGTTGCTGTGGCTCAAATTGGCGCAATGGAAAAAGTTCCAAAATGAGAAAAAGCATGTTTCTTATAGGTTTAAATTTCCATTTTGCATGGGTACAGTTTTTGTTGTTACATTTTCTTAGCTGATATAGAGATTTTCCGGTTTGGTGACTCTTGAATATGTAACATAAATTGTCTATGTGAAAAAACAGTCAGTGTGTAACTGTAAGGCACACAATTGTAAAGATTGTTCCCTGTGCTTTGTTGATGGTTATTGCAAATTACAAAAAAATTGGAAAGTGCAATTTGCTAAAGTGTAATGATGTATCCGGTGGAATCATAGGAATGCATGGAATGAAGATATATTCATCTGTGAAAGGTCCTGTTAAGATTGCTGTTTCTATGATATTGTTTGTTATTTTTTTTACAGCAAGCTATGTGCCATTGCAAAGCTTGGATTGGTTTATATTTCACAACATGATAATTAGTACACCAAATTTCAGTTACAATACATGCGGTGGCATCCCTGACAAATATAACTGTTGGATAATTAACCACTTTATCTGCTTTCACAACAGTGTCGATGGATTTGTATTTGACTACCTCACTTGGAATTTTACATTTAATTATAGCGTTAAGTTCATGGTCATCTTTGTATTGACCTGCAAGAATAGCTCATTCACTCAATAAAATGGAATTCTTATATTTTGAATATCTGCAAAAACCTTTCAAACTAACTATTCTTTCGATGAAATAAAATTACAGAAATTACAGCAGTTAAAAGTCAAAGAATTTCTCCCTTAACTCTGATCAGCTGGCACTTTTTCGTACCCAATTTTCTACAAGTGATGCAAAAGTTTTTGTGCGGATCGAACAGTCTGCAACTGTACATGCATATTTTGAGTTAAGTTTAATGTCTTCACATGGAACAAAAAAGTAGAGTATTTGAGGCAAGCATTTATTTCATCTGCTGGTGTTGATTGAAGAATAACAGGTAACATTTGTCTGAAATCTCCTGCAAGTAATATTACTGCATTCCCAAATGGTCTGACATTGCCACGCAAATCTTGCAAGGATCGACCAAGAGCCTCAAGTGATTTTTTGCGTACCATTGTGCATTCATCCTAAACAATAAGTTTGCATTTCTGCAATATTTTTCCCCATATTGGATGTTTTGGAGGTGTCGAAGATGAGATTTTTGAAAAATTGAATGTTTTAAAGTAGAATAAATAATTCTTCTACTTGGCAGCAAGGTCGCAGGTATTCCTCATGCAGCAAGGGCTAAGGCTATGTCATTTTGTTACCAAATGGCTGCCAAAATCAATTTAATTAGAAAGGTTTTACTAGTTATTCTGGTGCTGTTCAAGGTAGCAGTAATTTCCAAATAACTTCTATTCTCACAGTCAGTAAATTAGGTGACTAAAATAGGATTTATCCATGTTTTGACAATGCCTTATTCACTGTAATTAATTTAGGAGACTAAAATAGGATGAGGGATTAGAGATGAACAGATAGAGAGGAAGATATATAGATCGAAAAGAGACAGTGAGAGGAAAATAGAGAAAGAGGAGATAGAGAGATAAAGGGATTGATAGATAAACAGAGAGAGAGGTGGAGTGTTAGAAACAGAGAGGGATGAAACAGAGGAAAGGAGAGAGATAGAGGGAGTTAGAGAGAGAAAGGGGCTCAAAGAGAGATGGAGAGGGTGATATAGAGAGAAAGAGATTGAGAGAGGGAAAGGAAGAGATGGATAGAGAGATATTGAGAGAGGGGGAGAGAAACAGAAGGTGAACTACACTTCACCGTTTTTTCCTCGTTCAGTAGAGAAGAAATCTTTCGAGACTGAGGCAATTTTAATGTTTTGTTATTATCCAGAGTAGCCCTTTTTTTTTGGTGGGGGGGCTAAATTTTCCTCGCATTAGAAACCGACCGGATTATCTGTACTTTCACTTAACAAATTAATAAAAGAAAAACATATTGTAAAATTTGAATTTAACAGGAAAATACTATTTTAATAAATAGCACGGTAACATAAGTGCATGTGCCACTTTATGTACTCCTTGGTCGTTGAGTTCCATGGCGACCAGCATAATTATTTAATGGTCGCTCCCTTAGCCCCCCTCCCAGTCAAGGCTAATGCATGCGCATGTAACATTTTTTTTTTATTTACTGACGTTGGCTTAGTAACTAAACGATTTATTGATAATTTCGTTACCCTTAAACGCATGCCGGAAGATTTAAATTTGTTCATTATTGTTGTAATGAAAAAAAAAAAAGTTTCATTCAACAGAAAACCAAAAACACATATTAATGATAAATGATTTATTATTCTATTCATTGAAATTTAATTTTTAAATAAAAAATTAAAAAAAAAAAGTTAGTATAAAAATAGTTGCTTATGTGCGCATAAACAACTTTTTTTTTTATTATTACATTTTCACCCCAAACAAGGCAAATTGCCACTTTGGTGTAGGGGGCTACTATCAGGGGCAACAACTACTGGGGTACTATGTAGGGATTTGGGCAGCAAGGTGTCGGTTCACGTTACACTTGAACTTCTGCACGTCAGTACTGTTTTTTTTTTAGATTAGGTCCACCTTATAATCACCCCCTGCCCAACCTCCTCATATAAAGAACAGCTTCCGCAATAAATACCACTTTTGGAGGGGGGCTATTTGCAAAATTTAACTGATATTTGTTGTCAGCATACCCACTCGAAAATACTATTAAAAAAAAAAGGAGGGGTTCGGGTTCAGTGCCCTTGGCAGAGAAGTAGATTTATTTATCAATAAAAGTTGCGGAGAAGTAAATTTATTTATCAATAAAAGTCATTTAAAAAAGAAAATTGTGGAGGTGGACCTAAATGTTTTGTTTTCGCACTATTCAACAATTTGTTCATCTGCGCATGTAAATTAAAAAACATTTGCAAAAGTGAGAAGTTATTAGTAAGGATTTAGTTTTTTTTTAATTTATTTATTTTATTTTTTTTACATTAGATCCACCTCCACAAATGTTAAGAACGGCTTTCAGAATAAACACCCCTAACCTCTCCATGTTAACAACGGAGTTCGGAATAAACACCATTGGGGGGGTATTTAAAAAAAAGTCGATATAAAGTCGTCATTTAAAAAGAAATTGAAAATCAAATGTTTGTAAAAAGTGAGAAATTATTAATAAATCTTTAGTAACATTTTTCGGTGCTAATGCAGAGAGTGATCTGCGCTATTTTTTAAATCGTGTTTTTTTTAATCAATTGCAAGGTTAAAGTACAGAATAGGTACAAAACACCCTCCCCCTGTTAAGAATGGCTTTTTAAATAATAACGTTATTATTTACGCATGGATCACTCACTGCATGAGTACCCATTTTTCTTTTAATATTCATAAAAAGTAAAACTTTTTTCAAAATAAATAAATAAATAAATAAATGTTTGTAAATGTGACAGATAATCGTTTATTTACGGCAACGTCAGTAAATATGTTACGCGCGGGGTGAGGTGGGAGACTAAGGGAGCGACTATTATTTTTTGTACTGGTCAACATGGAACTCAACGCCCAAGGAGTACCAAAATTTAATTTTTTGGTCAAATAAATAAATTTCAAGCAATTTTTTCAATAAATAATAGATAGCAACTTCGTTAATTTTACGACTGGCCCCAGCATATTAAAAACACCCTAACTTCCCCATGTCAAGAATGGCTTTCGAGGTTTATGGAAGGGCGTTCTTTTGTTTTTTTTTTAACATGGGGGGGTTAGGGTGTTTATAATACGTTGAGGCATGTCGTAAAAATGAAACAGTTTAGAAAAAGTTAAAACAAACTTTTTTATGTAAACAATGCCGTGAAAATAAACTAAACAATTAAAACGTAATGTTTCATGAGTGAAGAGCCTTAACATAAATAAAATTTAAAAAATTGGTAAGTACATAAATGAATTTAAAGTTTTAAAATATGGGATTATTATTATTTTGTGTGTGTGTGTGTGTGTGTGTGTGTGTGTGTGTGTGTGTGTGTGTGTGTGTGTGTGTGCTAATGCAGAGAGTGATCCGCGCTATTTTTTTAAATCGTTTTCCACGTTTAACGTTTTATGATATGTTTTTATTCAATTGTAAGATTATGTACAGAATAGGTACAAAACACCCCCTTCCCCATGTTAAGAATGGCTTTTTAAATAATAACATTATTATTTCAGCACGGATCACTCTCTGCGCGAGTAAGTGTTTGTTTTTTTTTTACTTATCGAGTTAACAGAAAATGAAATCTTTCGTCAATTCGTGGCTGTGGAATGAATCGAACCGGAAGTTCAGTTTTATCAACAGAACAGATTCGCAGTAAAAAAACATATTCATTTTATTTAATATTTTAATTTTAATAAATAATGTTTCAATAACATAAAAACATACCTCGACTCTAAAGATGGGTTGTCTGAAAATTTCAAATAAACTGGTAACTTAGAAATAGGTTTTTATTTGTTTAGAACAAACCAACTTTACATTTATATATATATATATATATATATATATATATATATATATATATATATATATATATATATATATATATATATATATCGTGTTATTATCTACCAGACAGTAAAGAATGCAATTAAGTTTAACGAAGTTAATTAAAGAGTGATCAATGCGGAAGTAGGACAAGGTCTGCTTTCTGTTAATAAGATGTAGTATGTTGCTGTACATTAATGAGTATGGTTCGGTCAGCTAGTTACTAGTAACTTGACTTCTCTGCAGTCGATACAATTTATTCGAGAGCAAACTACGACGTATTGCTTAAAAGGAGAACTAGCTGACCAAATCATTCTCATGAGCGTGTAGGCACTTATTACTGTATATCACCACTGGCTAACTTATTTATCCTGTTCTCATCACGAAGAATACATTTTGACTAATATGAAGAGTCATGACCTTCATTGCATTTGAAGAAGTCTAGACTGCACTTTCGGTTCTTTACAGAAACCATTTGTTACGGCTTTCAATAGAGCCTCTCAAGTTAAATTCTTTCTAGCTCTTCTTAACTGTAGAAAAAGAGAACGTTTTAACAAAATATCGCTGCTGTTGGATTGGGTAGCCGTTTAAAAATCTGTTTCAGAGGCAGTGGATCTTGATAGCATTGCCTTTTCTGTAAGTAGTAACTTTATGACGACCAGATTAAGAGTCATCACGAACACTGCCGGTGTTTTGGCACTTTTGCGTTTTTATTCCTACCATTTCATCATCAAATTTCAATCTGCAACAAATTCCTTGATTGAATAAAGCAGTAAGGTGGAGATTAATCAGCTCTTGACTAACAGTTAGAGAGACTAATGGTATATGAACCAAATGTTAAGTTTATTAACCTAGGAAAAACTAGAATTATGATTAGAACTGCTAAAAGGTGGATATTCTACGATTAGAGATGCTAAAAGGTGGATATTTTAAACTGGTTTTAAGCTGATGTGATGCGGCGAAGTTTGTTTAATTTGCCTTCTCGATTTAAATTAGTTGTTATTGGTGTGAACACTACGATACTTCAAATAAATATAAACAGATAATATTAGAGAAGAAAAAAAACGAATGAAATGAAGTATTGGTTCTTCGAACTGTTACATTAAATTTAGTTTAATTTTGCGTAATAAGAAATATGTACAGAGAGAGAGAAATAGAGAGAGAGCAAGGGAGAGAGAAAAGATGGAAAGAGGGAGGAGAAAGAGAGGCATATTATAGCCATATCTAATTGGAAACTGGGTGGTTAAGTTGAATTTATCTTAGTTATTGTGAGACACACTTAAAACCTAATCTCTTATATAGAAGCCGAACTCATGGTCTTCAGATTATTAGAATATTTGTGTTTAATAAATGTTCTCTTCCTATTCACTTTTATAAAGTATACACACTTTAAATGTTCTATCGTTGCATAGATCAGATGAAATGGACGAAAATAATCCACTAGTTGTCATTATATTTTTAACTGCACTTAATAGACTAATTATTCAAAAATCCTTCTGCATTCGAAATCAGATCTTATAATATGGCTCCTAATATTACTATTTTTGAAGATGGATAGATGAGGATGACAAATTAGAATTAGAATGTTCCTTAGGTAATTACCTTAATACCGTTCTTAATACAGCTTGTCCGATTTTTCAATTCGAGTCGTGTAAAAGATAAGAAGGAAAAAAAACAGTTAAGAGTCGAGTGGTTTATAAGAGGATTAAAGTAATATTAGCGCAGCGTATTGCGTATCCTAGATGTGAGAGACCATGAATCACATGATAATAATAAACTTTACTCAAGATCTAATGATTAATTATATTCAAAATGACAGACATTTTACATGGCAGCTGAAAATTCTATCTTAATTCGATATTCTTTCGATTGGTTATAAACTATAATATATATATATATATATATATATATATATATATATATATATATATATATATATATATATATATATAAACGAGTAGTTAATAAATCATGTTAAAAACACTTTGAAAAAGAGTTTTGTTTATGTTTTTGTTTTTTTTATTGCATTCACCCCAAACAAGGCACATTGCCACTTTGGTGTAGGGGGCTACTATCAGGGGCAGCAACTACTGGGGCACTTTGTTGGGATTTGGGCATCAAGATGTCGGCTTACGTTACACTTGAACTTCTGCATGTCAGTAAAGTTAGAGAAGCAGGGACCTGGAATGGAATTTCAGAGTATAGCGGTTCTGGGGAAGAAACTACTGGAATAGAAAGATCTTTTACATCTAGGGATCTCTACTGTGTGAGGGTGGGCTTTAGCTGCCTGTCAGGTTTGTCGAGGGTGTCTACGTCGTGGGGGCACACGGGTCTGCAGTTCGTCCGAGCACTCACCATTAAAATACTTGTAGAACACACAGAGGGATGCAACGTTTCGTCGATGGGGCAGAGGCTGAAGCTTAGATGCCAGTTCAGGGCCTATCAGATAAGCGACTCTCTTTTGAACCTCGTCTAGGAGCGAGAGACTAGCAGCAGAGCCGCCAGCCTCAATTTGACGACAATATTCCATACATGGGCGAATGGTGGCCATATAGAGGTACAGGATACTTTCAGGTGTCAGTAGTTTTCTAGCACGGTAGAGAGAGCCTACCTATTTCGCAGCAGCCCTGGCAATTTTTTTCAATATAATTGTTCCAACTCATGTTTCCTGTGAACGTTAGGCCAAGCAGTTTGAAAGATGTACTATCAGACAGAGAGTAACTGGCCATTGCTATTGGTGGCAGAGAAGGTTTCTTGTAATTATCGAAGGAAACTTGTTTAGTCTTAGCAGCGTTGAATATGACCATCCATTTATGTTCCCATTCCACTACAGATTGGAGGTCATCCTCTAGTGTTTTTGCCATTTTTGTTAGTTATGTGTTCATTTGTTTTCCTGTCATGTCTGTTATATAGCGTGGTGTCATCAGCATATATACCCATCTCAGAGGCAGTTTTGTCGGGGAGGTCATTAATAAATATTAGGAACAATAGAGGTCCAAGGATAGACCCCTGAAGAACCCCCGCATTTATATCACACTGTTTTGATGTACAACCGTCGAGGACAACCTGCATTTTTCTCTTATCTAAGAAGGATTTAATTATGTAAAGTATTCTACCAGTGATACCGAATGATTTAATTTTCCTGAGGTGATCCTAATGCCATACCCTGTCAAAAGCCTTAGATATATCTAGAGCTACCGCTCTGCCCTCCCACGCTTATTTCAGTGAGTTGTATATACGTTCAGAGATTACAGTGAGGATGTCAGTTGTTGAACGCGCTTGTCTAAATCCATATTGTTTTTCGGTCAAAAGTTTAGCATCTGTAAGATGCCGGACTAGAGCATGGTAAATTATGGTCTCAAATATTTTTGCAAAAAGTGGGAAGATGCTAATGGGGAGATAATTTGATGGGTCAGTACTTTCGCCAGAATTCTTGAATACTGGTACCACAGAAGCATATTTCCAACAGTCCGGAAAGCATGATTCATTAAGGCATTTGTTGTAGAGTTTGGAGAGAACTGGAGCTACTTCGGCTGAGCAATTTTTAAAAGCTCAGGTGGGATGAGCTCAGGTCCATATGCTTTTGAAGTGTCAAGGTTTTTTATGATAGCGTGTACCTGAGCAGGGGTGATTTTTTTTTAAAAAGAGAGCCCTGAGAAAGTGGATAGTACGTAATCCGCAGAGTTTCGAAGAAATAATTTCCTTCTCAACAGAGGGTAGGATTTAGTCAAAACGCGGGCTCGGAGTTTGCTTGCAAAAGTATTAAATGAAACTACAAGTAAGTCAAAGATATTACTTCATAACATAAAGTGAAGCAGAGGGAATAGAGTGAATAAAAAGGTGATTTCACATGAAGGGATAGTCTGGTGAAGGGTAAAATATCCAATGACGGTAAGATCCAAAGATGTAGGATCCAAGAAAGTAAGTTAAATTTCCATTCGCATGAGTAAAATCCAATGGAAGCGCGTAATTGGAAGATGATCCAAGATAATCCAAAAGGCAGAAGTCCGTGGAATAATTCACAAATAGGTACAAGGAAAAGGAAAAGAATTCCAATATATTATTAAAAGAAAGATAAAATGTGCGTAAAAAAACATATGGAAGGAATATACAGCTTGATCCTCCATTCAGAACTCCTTATACATCACGTGGGTTTCATTGAATTATATATCTAGCAAATCAACCTGCACAACCATTACGCACATACACACACAGATATATATATATATATATATATATATATATATATATATATATATATATATATATATATATATATATATACAAGCGAAAATGTGTGTGAGTGCGGGGGTTGTGTATGCCCAAGAAAGGATTTCTTCCGTATTATTTTCGCTCGGGGTGCTTCTTCTTAAACATTTTATATCACGTCTAAATGATAATATCTCCGAGTTAACAACGACGGTCGCCTATTTAATTTGCTCGACTTTCAAAAGATAAATATTCACCATTTTTCGCTCGCCGCATTTGAATTAGTCTATTTCGTATAATAAAAGCGGAACTAAATAAGGCGGTTGTCTTCCGATCGGTATCGTCGGAAACGCCCGAAGGCAATCCACGTTGATCAATGTGGAATTGTTCTTTATATCAGTCAATTGCTATTCAATTTGCAAAATTCCCTTGGTATGTGGAGCTATTCCCCCCATCTTGGGAAAACAGTAAATAAAATACTGCCCCGCAGTCAAAATTGATTTGATTAACCCTAACCCTAACCCTAACCCTAACTCTAACCCGCACCTGCCGATTCTAAATAAGTAAATAAATTCAAACGTGTTTCCGTTAGTATTTCGGGGTGGGCCAGTGGTTCACATCGCACGTTTTTTTCACACTTTATTTTCTAACTTCGACTCAAGGGTTCGGGTTCGATCCTACATACTTGCCTACCAAAACTTTATTTATTTTACCCTCCCCCACCGGACACAAACACCCTGAGTTTTAACTTACCCAAAAATACACACACCTGCAAAAACCCGGGCAAGGTCGGTACCACCGCTAGTATAAAATGAAGAATAAACTTTATCTCTAACATAATATTATCATAAAACACACATATATATATATATATATATATATATATATATATATATATATATTCATTTTGTAGAACGTTTGCCATTCCCTCTTCTGAAGAGAATCATTTTGCTTTAAAATGTCATTTACAAATGTATTTTTCCTGAAGATTGCTATTAAATAGCCTTATTGCTCTGATGAAAAAATAAATTAATATAAGAATTTGTTCTTATCTTTCATTAAATATATCTGTCTGTCCTCTTTATAGTGTTGAGCTTTTCTATCTTGATAAAGTTAACGGTTTATACTTTATAACATCTGTATATATATATATATATATATATATATATATATATATATATATATATATATATACATATATATATATATATATATATAGAGAGAGAGAGAGAGGCAGAGACAGAAAGACAGAGATACAGAGACAGAGAGAGGAGGAAGAGAGGAAGAGGGAAACAGAAAGAGTCATGTATATATATATATATATATATATATATATATATATATATATATATATATATATATATATATAGTAATTTATAAAATATATATGGCGATTACGCTACACTGAATATTCGGCGTTTCATCCACTCTAGGATTCGTCAGGCTTATGCGCATAAGCCTGAGGACTCCTAGAATGGAGGAAACGCCGAATATTCAGAGTAGCTTAATCGCCATATATATTTTATAAATTACTAACTAGCTCTACCTACGTATTGAGCACTTTTGAAGTAAATACGTAAAGGTTACGCATAAATCTATACTTTCGTATATTAATTTTATGTTAGTAAATGAAGTAGCTATATATATATATATATATATATATATATATATATATTTACATATATACGTATCTATCTATTTATCTTTATCCTTCTGAATATATGTATATATATATATATGTGTGTGTGTGTGTGTGTGTGTTTGTTTGTGTGGTTGGGTGTGTGGAGGGACGTGTGTGATTACACTTGTAAATATATGCCATGGTTGACTATAAAGTTCTTGCGGCATTTCATATTTTGACATCAACTGTAGTATTTTCAAATATGTTTTTGCCGTAATACCTTAACTTTATAATTCATTTTGAACAGCGTTTCCTGCATTGTCAAATCGTGTAAATTGCAATCATGTTAAAACAATTATACCTTCTTAGCAGAACGTTTAATACAATGTGGAAAGCAAATTATCATAATTTTGTAATTTAATTTATAGGCAAGCCGAGATGTTGCTTAAACAGGATATCAACTAGTATTTAGGTTAGAGACCACTACTGAATGCGCAGCACAAAGGCGGTGCATCGTAGCGGCGACGAGAGTTCTGCGGATGGTATATGTAGTTGATAACAATCAACCAAGAGATTTAGTCGTCACCTCTACGCGCAGCTATTCGGGAACTTAATTGTAAATTAGAGGTGACGATGCGTCGATATTCATCCATTTAGGAGAGGTTGGGAAGACAAAAACGGTTGATAAAATGTGGCTCGCGGATTGAATAACAACCAAAAGAAGCGAAGTTATGTAGTGTTATGTTTTGTGAATATAAATTATCATAATCCAATTCGTACATATCGTACATTAGACAAGTAATAAGATTCGTAATAGGAGTAATTGTACCGAAAACAGGATACGGGTTTCCGCCTAGTAATCTTTTATTCTATTGAGTATCTTACTACTCATGTATTTCACAACCGGCAACGTACAACTTTTATATATTAGATCATCAACGAATACATACTCCATGTTCTCAATTAAATGTTACCTTCCTTTGCGAAAAAAGAACGACCCATTTCTCGATTTGGTTGTGGCTTGCGATGAAAGGTGGGTTCCTTGGGACAAGCGCCGGGGCTCATCTACGTTGTCAGACACCGACGAAGCCCTATGATACTTCGCAATGCTCCTATAGCACTAAGAAAACGTTATGCTGACTGTTTGGTTGTTTGCGATCCGTCTCTTTAATTAGTTTCTGAATACAGACGAAACATTTACGGCGTAGAAGTATGGTCAGCAAATGAATGGAACGCATCAGAAACTTCGACAACAACACTCAGCATTAGTCAACAGAAAAGGCCTAACTAACCCTCACAACATTGCGTCACCTGAAATACTCTTGATACCTAGCATCTACATGCTAGTTTTTCAAGTATCTCGCAAACATTCTGCGTGAGAATTACTTAAAAATCTTAATGATATCCAAAGCTCATTCTGCGACGTCATCGCCACCGTAAGATTAGACATTAGCGTCACTAGTAGAAATAGAGTTTATTCGTTGGGAAAAAGTGCGTTTATTCTGATGGTGCTTATTTCAATCAATATTTTCTTTTCTTTGAGCACTGCTATGTTCACTTGAATTTCAAAGTTAAAAACGAAAAGACTTTCAGGTCAATCTTATTTTCTGTTGAATATAAAATTATACTGATGAGAAAAAAAAAAAACAATATAATTCAGAAAGAAATTAAGGGTCAAAGCTGAAAACTTAAATTTGTACACTATTGTTTTTGGCGAAATACACTCATAAGTTTAACACACTTTAAATTTTCAACAATTAGTTCTATTAATCAGAAAATAAAAACTAGAAAAACTATACATTACTGGTTAGCACAAAATTTTAAATACACAAACAATATTTAAATGTTTTGTGTTACATAATGGTTATTACATAGAGTTATACGTTATATTTATATTAGTTGGCTTTGTTTACTGTCATTACCTAGCGGATTTATAACATGTTAAGCATGTGAGGAATTAATATTTTTAATGAATATATGCTACACAATAATATATGTTTCTGCATATGAACACCAAAAATATAATTTATTATTCTTTTTTCTGCGGTAATTCACATTTTTGTCTCTGAAATTATTGTAACTATCGTATTTAAAAAATTAGTTATTAATAGGGACTTCCGATGCTTGCAATAGATTCGGTGGCGTCAATATTCTGTGAGTTAAAAATATTTATAGGCATTGTTTATTTGCTGATGTAGGAGAATTGTAAAACACGAATAATAGAAGTAAGTTTTACAATTAAAATTAGAGAAATTGTTATTTCTAATTTATTTTTTCCAAAGTGGCGGTCTTTGTTTTTATTTATTTATTCAAATATACCTAATAAGCAAATAACTTTTACGAAAATTTAATTACAAAAATGTATTACCTAAAAGGAAATAGTTAGATAATACTAATAATAATAATAAGGAGTATGATTCTTACATTTAAAAGTATGAAGATCCACGTTTTACAAAGAAAATCAGGTATATATATATATATATATATATATATATATATATATATATATACACATATATATATATAAATCAGGTATATATATATATATATATATATATATATATATATATATATATATATATATATATATATATATATATAAGCGGTTTACTGCACCCACTGGTTCTCGTCAGATCTCCAAAGTAAGGCAACGTCGAGCCTGCCACCTACCAGATGGTTGACCATTTGGGTAGGCAAGGGAAACTGTCGCGGTCTATCATTTTCTCCAGGGAAGTTGTGCCTCTCCTCAGCCGTGGTAGACAGCTCATCTTGTGATTGCGTCACGATAACGAATACACGTATAACCCCTAGAAGAATATAAAATATTCAGTTAGGGACAAGATTTGAATTACACAACAACATCGTGTAGTGAGTTTATTCTCAGCTGCGGCCGCAAAAGAGGGAAGAGAGTATGTGTGTCTTTTAATTTGTGTGTATATATATATATATATATATATATATATATATATATATATATATATGCATATAAATATGTATATACATATAAATATGTACATACACATATAAATATATATACATATATACACACAAATATATATATATATATATACACACCTAATGTATATATATATATATATATATATATATATATATATATATATATTTAGTGGAGATGGTAATTAATAAAAACTGAAGAAAGTGCTCAATACTGTTATATAGCAAATATGCGTTTTATTACCGTATCTTCTCTGTTAAGCTACAAACGTCTGAGGACGCTAAGACGACAAAAGAAAAAACGGCCGTGTAGCCGAAACAATAATGTACCTATTTACTATGCCTCCCCACGGGACAGAGTTAGACACCAGGGTCGTTTTTTAACGTGGAGAAAAGGTACAAAAATAAAAATTGTCTCAGTCGTGAAGGATTTCTCCTCCACCGAAAGAGAACAAGAAAATGAAGTGCAGCATCTGAAGAACAGATACTACACTTTGATCTTGACCACAAGGCCAAGAAGAAAGATACGGTAATAAAAAATAAAACGTGTGTATATATATATATATATATATATATATATATATATATATATATATATATATATATATATATATATATATATATATATAATATATATATATATATATATATATATATATATATATATATATATATATATATAAATATATATGGTCCGACCTGACTAAGATTCTGAATCATTAGGATATATCTATACAAGCGTCAGGTATAACGTTACGAGCCCGGAAAATTTATTCCAGGCATATCACTTTTGAAGAAACGTAAGACTTTACGAAGCTGTTAATATCTTCCTGCATAAATGTAGCGTATTTTTATAAAAAAAACTTTTAGAGTGTTAGATGATATGTTCTTAATACACTGTACATAATGTTGACCTCCGCACCCCCATCTAATAAATAACTGTACGGAAAATCTTCAAAATGTTACAAAAAATAATCTAAGTTTCATATTTATATAATATTACCATGGAAAAAAAAAAGCGATCATTTTTTTACAACTTTGACCCTTATTATAACCCCTGAAGTGTATTGTTTTCGGCTGAAATTAAGTAATAAATTAAGATCCATGTCCAATGAATCTATATCTAAAATTTCAAGTGTGTAGGCCTAAAATTATCGGAGGGATGTGGTAGAGTTCTCAAAGGTCAAATCGTTGAACTTTGACACAATGATCGCCAAATTTCTGGCCGAAAACCGATCACATAAATTTTTCCCAGATCTCAGTACCCTGTATATCAAATTTCGAGTCGTAGACTAAAAATTGACAGAGTTATTGCGTAGGGAAATGTACACAGGCACACGGACGTTTTCACTTTTATAGACATATATTTTATTGCGTAACAAGATCCAATCAACCCAACAGGACTTTCATACAATACTCGATGGGCCGAAAATATCTCGACTAATCAGAAACCAGCAAAAAAAAAAAAAAAACTATTTATTTTTTGTATAATGCGAAACGTTTATTTGTGTCCGAATACATAAATTCGAACCATATTCAAACAAAACATATTTCAATTATTTTATTTTATCGCTCATTGGTATTGGAAAGGTATGTGTGTAAGATTGGCGTAAAAACCACAAAAAAAAAAAAACAAGACGATGAAATTATACGGTATACGAATGGAATAAAATGTAGAAAAATATAATTTTAAATTCTGAGGTACTCCGTCAAATCGATATAACACGAGATAATCCACTATAATTCGCTCTTTTATCTTTTGTCTCTTTCAAGGGAATCAGAATTATGAAGTATTTCAATGCATGTTTTCATTAATTCAGCAATAGTTAATAATGTCTCATGATATCGCAAACATTCGTTCTTAGATATTCCAACTGACGCAGCAAACTCTCGCTTCCAGTTTTATCCAGTAAAAATAGTTATTTGGCAGCAAGGTTTTTATTGCATTGCCGTTAAATACCTAACTCTACTCAGTTGCTTTCACATGTATGTCGGCTAGTATATAGATGTAGTTTGTAATGATATGTCCTTTCTTTTATAAAGAAGAATCAATAGGGGGTTTCTGTACATTCAGTCATATTGTATATATATATATATATATATATATATATATATATATATATATATATATATATATATATATATATGTTAACGTGGCTGTATGTGTGTGTGCCTTTGTACATTTCCATACACAATAATTCTGTCAATTTTAAATCTACAGACTCGAAATTCGATATAAAGGGTGCTGAGATTTGGGAAAATCGAGGCGACTGGATTTCGGCCAGAAACTTTGCGATTAAGGGGTCAAAGTTCAGCAATTTTAATTTTGAGAACTCTACTAAACCTCTCCGACAATTTTTTGTCTAAATACTTGAAATTTTAGATGTAGGTTCCTTGGACAGGGATCTAAATTAATAACTTGATTTGAGCGTACAACAATAAATGTTAAGGGGCCATAATAGGGGTCAAGTTAAAAAAAAATGACTGTTTTTTTGTTTGTTTATTTTTTTTGCTCAACATACACCTCCGGGCAACGCCAGGCTAAAATGATAGTATATATATATATATATATATATATATATATATATATATATATATATATATATATATATATGTATATATATATATATATATATATATATATATATAATTGATATGTAGTTTGAAGTTTTAGAAGGTTATCGCAATAAGATATTGTCCGTGTTGATGAGAGAATATGAAACAAGTGGCAATTTACAAATCTATAAGTACATACTTATATGTGTATATAGACATATATTTATTCAATTGTATTAACTACAAATGACTTCCTTGCTATGTCTGCGACAATATAATTATATTTCGGTAAAAAATTCCCCTTTTCAGATTGTGGATGTAACGGATCTATTCAAAGCATGACATATGATGGAGCGAAAATATATTTTTTTAGTTTTTTAAATACATGTTTATATAGACATATATGTATGTACTTATGTATTTGTACATCGCCACTTGCTTTCGTCTTCTCTCATCAACTATATCTCATTCCTCGCATTTTGATAGCCTTCTAAATATCTACTACGTAATATATATATATATATATATATATATATATATATGCGTGTGTGTGTGTTCGCGCGTGCATGTATGTACGCGCATGTGTGTGTGAATGTGTTTGCGTATGTGTGGGTGTGAGTATGTGTGTGACTCAGTGTCGGCGTGCGTTCAAACAGAGTATTTCTTTGTTGAGTTTGCCATTAGAATAATATCTCACCTATTTCCCTGCAGTTAACTCTCCGTGAACTTAATCTGGACAGACAGCGATTTCTTTTTTAAGTGCCCTGGTTTATATTACAACACCCTTAAGAAAAGAGAACCTTTTCACGTGGTAACCGCTTGCTAGCGAATATCGACAGAAATTCCCGTGATGTGTTCGGCTTACGTGCGTTGGATCTCGTTAAAATATTTGTTTTTCCAATACATTCTATTTCCTTTCACTGCTGAAATGAGTGGCGTAATTATATAAATATATGTATACATGAAGCGGTGAGGTTACTTGTACGTATCACCTTCATTCTCGTTTCAAATCAGGAATGGGCGCTACCTGTTTGATAAATATCTGAATAATCGGAATAAATTGTCAGGACCTGATGCATTAAAATCCAGGCATGAGCCATCGTTATACCGCTAAACATAAAATAGTAAAGATTACTCTTCTTAAATAATTCTTGTATCTTCAATTTTTTCTTTCGTTTTTCTTTTTTTTTAAATTATAATTTAATTTATATTTTTATGACAAAATGCAGGCTCTTTTGTAAGCTTTGCCCATTATACGTTTCATGGCCACATCAAATCATTGCAGCGCAAAGTTCAACAAACTGCTTTTTAATCTTTTTTTATTAAAATATACTTTCTATAATGGTAGTAAGGAAAACGGGATATACAGAGGGACCGAATAAAACGGGACTCAATTCTAATTAGGCACCGTGTCTTAGTGTTTTGCCCGAATGAAATGAAAATTTGCTCATAACTAGTTAATTACATTCCAAACATCACATCAACACACTAGCGTCTTTGGACTTTTTTTCCTCCGTTTTACAGCACATGTTCTAGATGGTCTCCATTTAGCTTTTGTTTTTTTGGGGGGTCACACTGTATACACCTAAAAATGTGATGGGGTCGCAATCAATGCTAACGATACCTGGTCTTTTTCGGAGTGGGTTATTTATAACATGTTGATCTTCGCTGAGTAAAAATTTACTGGATACAAATTGTCATCATCTGGTATTTGTAGGAAGATTACCACTATTGTGTTATATTTACTGTTAAACTAAAGAGTAGCTCAAATATTGGAAATTTTAATACTGTTTGCTACGCAGCATCTGCTTGATTTTCTAAAATCCATTTGCCATTCGCTTGTCCATTGGAACTATTTATGCCTTTCTGTCAGACGTTAATGACCAAACACAATCCCCCTTAATCACAAGAATAAAGATTTTTTTCAGATATTGGATCTAGTATCCTACTCAGGATTTATCTTGGTAACCTATTCATGTTATGCAAATTTCATTTTATTCGTTATTTTCTATATATACAACCCCCCATATATATATATATATATATATATATATATATATATATATATATATATAAATTTCTTATAACAATCATATATATATGTATATATATATGTATATATATATATATATATATATATATATATATATATATATTACATGTAAAATAAACACCTTGATATTGGAAATTTATTTAAGTTCTCAAAATAAAATATAAACCTGAAAGGAACATATACAGAAGTTTCATTGTTCTACAAGTAGTACAAATAAAACAAGAAACGTTATTCCATGGAGTTTCAGAGATCAATCATTGCCATCAGAAAAAAAAGATGTTTGCAAAATATGTAATAAATTTTACAACTAAATTCATCACATACACATTTATATATACATATATATATATATATATATATATATATAAATGCACATAGGTTAATTTTCGTTAGTAAATTCGAAAAAGGTCTTCATTGCTGTGCATGCTATAACTTTACCATATATTAATAGTTATTATGGTTATGGTCGTTCAAAGTGAAAAAGATTGAGTGAACCTATATAGAGATGGACCATGAAGAAATGCTAACCTTATTTTCGTTTAAGTTCCAGGAGATAAATGCCCATGAATCAGCAAATAAAAACAACACATATAACGAGGCCGGAAACTATGTATTTCCAAGGTTAGCTCTAGTTTTGTAGTTAAGAAAATTACATACTCCACAATAACTTATACTTACTAATAATTTATGCTAAGGAAGATTACTATTTGCACTTAGTTCTTATTTGCGCACGATTTCAGTTTAAATAAATTTCTGCCCATCTAAGATGCACGTTGGAAAATAAGAGTAATTTGGTATTAGGCTCGATAATTACATAGAAACTGCAAGCTGAACTATTTACTCAACAGTCATGTATTCTTATATTTTTCTCAGCCATGACCGGATTTAATGCAGTAGTGTGTAAGTATCACTCTATCTATAGTTAACAATGGCGATGAAGACTTCGCATGCAGAAGACTACCATTTAGAATTAATAGAGAACTACCCGTGACCGTAAAATAATATTACATGTTTATATTTATTGAGCCATTGTTCAACGTGAAATTTTCTTATGAAGACAAAAGATAACTGCAAATCTACCATCGCCAAGAGTTTTTATGAGAAATATAAACAGTCTTTGAAACATGTCCAAGGATGCAACTTTCTTTAATCATACATAATTTGCACTAGGTCTGTATGTGTGGCCGTGTGCCCTGTTCATTTTCCATGGAACCGAAACACCTAATCGTTTGGATTAATACCTTAACATAGATGTGTAGCAATGTGGTTGGTGTGTTTTTAATAGGTGTTGTACTGCCTTTCCTCCGATAATAATCTAATCGAAAATTCCCATTAAAGAAGGACCTCCGAAGTTGACGAAAATTACCACTCTTATACAGTCTAACATGACAGTGGATTTAAGAAGTGCTGTCATCAATAATCAGTATGCACTCAGCTTATAAATGTAACATTATGCGGTGAGATAAAAAAGGACGCGTTCGATATGAAGGGTTCTGCTTAGTGCGCAATGGATGTATGACACTTTACTTTTGCGTTAAAAACTGAACCATACGGTTCAATGTAAACTAAATGTATCACACATTAAGACACTGCGGGAACACATGTGAAGCTTTCTCCAGCTGAACCAGAATATGTATTTGTTTTACCAATTTCAGTGATAATAAATACATCATAATAAATATATTATAATAAACATATTATACATGTCAAACATTTGTTGCTCGTCATTCAATCTCAAGCAACACCGGACTTGCCTTCGAGCTGATCATGATAATAAAGTTCCGAAACAATATCATATGCGTTTTTACAGCTAATCAGCTCATTAACTCCATCATGTATTGATATGCCAGTTAAGTTCATACACAATAAACACTATAGGTTTTGTACCATGTTAGTTAACATACTATTTCATTGTCGTTATTTTCCCTATTAGCATTGCTCAATTATCGTATTACATCTTTTCCCCAGACATGCATAGATATCATGCGTTTGTTATCAAACATATTCTGAACAACTTTTTACCCGTTAAAACATAGCCACTGCTCGATTTATTACACTTAGGTAGTAGTCAAAAATTAATCAAATCAATCATTGTCCTTACGTTACTAAAATAACAAATTTGTAAACTTTTAAACAGTACTTAAAATCCAGCTGTGAAAGTATAAATTAGTGTCCCTTATATAAATACGCATAAAATAATTTAAGTAGTGTTTAAATAAAGAAAGAGCGAGAAAGGTGTAGTTAATCGGTTGATAGGTATGTCAGAGATAACGTATTTATTAAGATAAGTATAGGTTTATAGTAATTTGAAGAATTAACTTATTATTAATTCCAAAATATTTTATAAATATAAAGACCAGTCGATATGGATCATAAGAGTCTACATAATATACATGTATAGACATGACTTTGATTTGTTCAGCGTCAATAGAATAGTACATACTCAACGGTTATAGCTATATATTTTCTGGTAGGTAAACATCATTGAATTGTTGAGCAATTGAGAACGAGGATAGATTATTTCATTGATCGCCAGATAACCAATTCTGATTTCGATGGAAAATTATCAGCATGAATATGAGTGACACTTTTGTTCATGTGAAACGTAGTTTTGCCCTTAATTCCCTGTGTTTATGACATGAATGAATAAAAACAAAATTAAATATACCGCGCAAATAGTGAGAAAAAAGATCCTATGATCTGAGATAATCCACTTGAGTCACGTCTTCATAATTTCGGTCAGGCCAAAGTTAATCTTTGATGGATGGATTAAAGAAAATCGATAATAGCAAATTCTGGGCATACAATATTTTGATCTAAAGAATTTTGCGAACAATTGTTAAAAATGAAATGCTTTGAATATCAACAAGGATCTCGGGGGCATCGATTGGTAAAATGTAATGTTTTCAAAATAATGTTATGAATGAAGGAGCATGTCCAATGTGTTTTTAATCACCGGATACACATAATTTGCTAGCTATAAGCTATCGAAATCAAAACGTAGACAATATACTTTTATTTCCCAATATAGGATCCTAAATAATTATTAATCTTTTTAAAATAAATATTTACCTTACCTTACCACGTAAACAAATAAACAACATAAAAATAGTATCAAAAAGTCACACGTCTACACAAAAACAAGAATACACCCCCCCACATATATATATATATGTATATATATATATATATATATATATATATATATATATATAATACAAATTAATCTTAATATTAATAATTATGATAATAATATTCTAACTTAATTTATAAATATACAATATTTTAGCAAGAGTATCATTTTTATTTCTTAAATTACAAGTTGAAGATCTACTAATATTTAAATAGTATCATAAATGCAAGCACATTTTCTCCATATAATTAATTACTCTACTGAGTTTCCACAATCGACAGTGCCTTTTTACCAGAAGTTTCATAACGCATTACTGTGACAAAAACAGTGATTTCCTTCGTAAAATCTTTCACTGATAATACCTGCAATTGACACATGGAACTAATAATTTATAAATTATAAAGTTCTGTTTTTACAATAATATAGTTTGAGACCTCCCTTCAGATAGGTTCAGGAAAAGTGTTTTTAAAAAAATATGAACCATGTGCTTTTTCACCACCCACATAATTAATCACTTTTATTTTAGGTTAATGTTTTCAATGTTAATTATTTTCTTCCAGTATATTTTGTATAATTATGTACAAAATAAACATAGCTCTGTATAGTAAACTAAATATAGCTGCTTTTATTGAATATTGTCGTCCAAGGCTTGGAAGATGGTTTCTTCTTAGCGTGGACTGTTTTCCTTTTCGTAAATTTTTAACATTTTCATAAAATCTAATTTTTATGAATTATTTTTCTTCGCGTTTAAGCACAGAACATGGTTACTGGTTATTGCACTCTATTGCATGCGATTAAAGAATTTTAAAAACCACCGATAATTTCTGCTATGAGAAAATAATTATGAGTATTAAAGATTGAACTTTTGTCATTGCAGTTTACATTTGCAACGCATTTCTTGCTTCCCCCTAAAATAATTATATTCATTTGTTTCCCAACTCGGCAGTACTGTAGATATCTTTTTAAAGCCATTATAAAGTGTTAAAGTGGTGTACCACAAAAAAGTTTTATTCATATATATATATATATATATATATATATATATATATATATATATATATATATATGGAGATTGTCTGAGAATAAAAAAAGATTAGGAATAATAATACATATTGTATACTATGTCACTACTACTACTACTATTACTACTACTACTACTAATAATAATAATAATATTAATAATAATAATAACAATCATGAAGTTGGAAAAACAAAAATGATAAAGAAAAAAACAAACACGATAAAATATTTCCACCCTAATTCATAAAATAAAAAATAAGAATTAGTTACAAGAATAAGAAACAATACTGCCTTTATAATACTACCAAGTCAATATGGATTAAATAGGGGAACGTTTTGGACCAGGATATTCCAGAGTTTAACCCATCTCTTCAGAAATACAGAAACCGGCATTATACAAATATAATATAAATATATAAAAGCAAGTTTAAAAACATTCATATAAGAAATAGTAAAGATTGGGATCAATAAATGATGGAAACAAAATACAGAAGAAAAAAAACAATAAAGATAAAAGAAAACATACATTATTTTTTATTTTAAAACATCTAAAAATATAAAAAGTTGAGAATTGTTTTTAATTAAGAGAATATGAAACAATTGTTTAATAATAAAAGAATATCTTATAAAAATATTCTAGTATGAATGATTTTAAAATTAACGCTGTTGTTTTACATTTATATTTGTGTAATGCTGATTTTTACTTCAGCCATGACGAGAATCATATAACTTTAAAATGTCATGACCTAAATTGTTTATGCTTTATCCCCATTTTTTTCTGTAGCCCTTGTTTACTTAATAAGGTAATATATTTTATGTGATTTACCTATTATCTCTTTAATATATACACCCACACATATATACACACACACACATATATATATATATATATATATATATATATATATATATATATATATATACACACACACACATATATATATATATATATATATATATATATATGTATATACGTATTATTTGGGTGTATTTAATTAGACTCGAGCACCATCGCTATGGCAGGCAGTAATTCTGTCCTAGAAAATATTGATATATTTGTCTAATATCTTTAAATGCCAGCCATTCTTGTTAGAGTTAATAAAATGTAACTGATTAATGTATTTAATTATATTCACAAGTTTCAATCAGCATAGATGAGCTGCTTTAGTGCTACATAAAACGTTTGTGTTACGATATCTCCTAAATTTTACAAATTATTCTCTGGACTTTTTCAAACACTTTGTATTCATCAATACTAATTTGACTGTATGTATCATGGAATTTATCTATTCTATTGTTGAGATATCTAATTCAGATTCTCAATTTAATGAAAATACAATATAAATATTACACTCCCTCTTAAAGTGTGTTATATATTTGTCACATGTTTCCGCTTTTTATTGTAGAACTCATTTTAGCTGTGATATATATAATAATATACGTTTACTTATTAACGTATTGTAATTGTTTAGAAAATAATTTTGTTGTTTGTTTTGATTTTTGTTTTGCTGTTTAATTCCTTATTACATTTGATTTCGTATTTATAACAGATGTCACGAATATAGATATTCAAATAAGAATACATACTGATTGTATTACTGCTATGTAGGTAGCAAAAAAGGTTTCTCTTTTACGACAATTAATTTAGATTTTTAATATAGTTGTATGCAATTTAACAGCGCATTTTCTGTAGTTAAATAGCATTTAATTTTAATGGTAAGATTTCGCCGTTTGTACAAACATATAATATTGATAATTTTTAATATAAAACGTATTGTTTCTCTGCATTAGCATAGTAATAGTTGCATTGGACCTATATACGTCCAACTTGTTCAACTAATTTAAGATTACATTTCGTTGTAACTATATATTCTTAATACTAACGTCGATACACGTTTCCACGTAGCTCTTCTACGATGTGACATCGGGCCTGGGGAGTATAGGAATAATGAACATGTGCGGATAACAACAGCTGCATGTCGAAGGGCGAAAACACCTCGCTGACATGAAAAATATGGGCATTTAAGTCGATAAACAGATAAAATATGTGCGGATATGCATACGGAATTGTAAGGTTTCTCGATGAAATAATCGCTAGAAACCTCATACTTGGATGCGAAGCAATTTTTACTCGCCCAAGATCAAGCATCGCACAAACTGTTGATGAACAACGATACATCTGAAAGGCCAAAATCGATAAATATTTTTCGAATGTCTACGTTCGCTTTAATGTTGTGTCATACAGAAAACAATCTCTATCATATAGAGATTTTCAATTAGCTTGTTTTTCATTTGAGACAGGCCCTGTCGGTGGGGCATTAGTATACGCCGACTGCCCCCCCCCCTGCAGAGGGTAAAAGTCCCTCAATGGGGGTCCTGTATATGACCTTAAACTATACCCAGTGGTGAGGCCTCAGGTTGTGGGCTTTGAGGAGTGTGGAGCCACCCTTTAATTACCATTGCTCCCAGGTCCACTCTGACCCGGAGTTGTAGTACCTGTTAGGGTCCCAACTATGTGTTATATTTTGTTTCATTAAAGGATCTTATTATAAGTGATGCTGTATCTTAGTGAGAGAGTTTTATTACATATGATGTTGTAAGACTCATAGAGAGAGAGAGAGATGTTGTTGTAAGAGACTTAGAGAGATTGTTCAAAAGGGAGATTGCTCATGGTATTACGATTTCTATATTTTAAATGTTCATTCCTTAGACGTGTAGAAGAAGAAAGCTCTTAGAATGATGAGATAGTGTTCACTGTTCAGACATTGTTTAGACATGAGATGTCAAGACGTGTATGTAAAGACATTTTATAACACAGATATATAATACAATTTCACTTTATCTTTTTGTAGTAGGGGTCTACGTTGGAAGTTGGAGAACCGGGTTTAATCGTGTATTTTTTCTTGAAACTTGTCATAATGAAATTTTGAAATTTGTGGATTAGGTCGTCAGATTTACTTAGAGCAGGACAGAGAGGGGAACTTAAGAGAGAAAAAGAAACGAATAATTTTTTTTTTATTTGTAGCTAATGATAAGGTAAAGCCGTAACAATTACCCACTAGTATGGCATCGAGAGGCCCCACCAGAAGCTACTGCATGGTCCAGAATCCATTCACCAAATGGCAATACAGCAGCCCCAGTACTTGGCACCTGCTGATAGGACAGCCTCCTTAGTGGTTAATCCAAGGTTCGGGTCCCTGACTATCAGGCGGATAACGTCAGCCCAGACAAAACGTTTACCTCCAGCACCCTTACTAGTGACATGGCTACAAGGATAGACATAGAAACAGAAAATTTCCGCCATCTAAGCCAACTGTTCGCAAAAATACTGCCAACCTAGAAAACAGCTTTTTCTTCTCCCTTTGTCCGAAAAATCACTCATTAAAAAATGAGGACTGAGGGACAAATAAGAAGAAGCGAGAGTAACAGGAGCTGCCGATAACGCATCCACAATGCGTTTTCTACTCTCCATTAAAAAAAATATTAAATATTGTACTTAATAAGAGTCCAACAGACGTGTTTAAGAGAAAGTATGGTGATAGATTCCCCTTACACGAACTAAAAATGAGTACAATTTGTAATCTATTTTTGCAATCAACTCGGTAGATAAATAAACATATATGTACGAGGAAAAAAAAAGTAAGTTGGTGCCGTTATAAGTAATTTCGAGATAAGATGGAAGCAGGTATTGGACTAGAAAAAAAAGCTAGCATTTAATAAAACAGAAATACACAAATTAAATACTGAAATAAAATGGAGTTGTTAATATTTTAAATCTAAAATAAAAAGCATGATTGAAATCACTTATCTCAACAAAAACAATTCCGTCTCCAAATTGCAAACTGTATTGAAAGAAATTGAGTTAGTAGCGTTCAAAACATTTTTTTTTAAATTAACCGTTTAAAGAAAATCGTGATTTTATTCTGAACTTAAGCTAGTAACGTTTTAAGAAGCTTACGATATAAAAGAAAAGGCGGACGGGGGGGTTCTTCCGAAAGTAAGTTGGTGCCGTTATAAGTAATTTCGAGATAAGATGGAAGCCGTATTGGACTAGAAAAAAAAAGCTAGCATTTAATAAAACAGAAATACACAAATTAAATACTGAAATAAAATGGAGTTGTTAATATTTTAAATCTAAAAAAAAAGCATGATTGAAATCACTTATCTCAACAAAAACAATTCCGTCTCCAAATTGCAAACCGTATTGAAAGAAGTTGAGTTAGTAGCGTTCAAAACATTTTTTTTTTAATTAACCGTTAGAAGAAAATCGTGATTTTATTCTGAACTTAAACTAGTAACGTTTTAAGAAGCTTACGATATAAAAGAACAGGTGGACGGGGGGGTCTTCCGAAAGTAAGTTGGTGCCGTTATAAGTAATTTCGAGATAAGATGGATGCCGGTATTGGACTAGAAAAAAAAGCTAGCATTTAATAAAACAGAAATACACAAATTAAATACTGAAATAAAATGGAGTTGTTAATATTTTAAATCTAAAATAAAAAGCATGATTGAAATCACTTATCTCAACAAAAACAATTCCGTCTCCAAATTGTCAAACTGTATTGAGAGAAGTTGAGTTAGTAGCGTTCAAAACATTTTTTTAAAATTAACCGTTAAAAGAAAATCGTGATTTTATTCTGAACTTAAGCTACTAACTTTTTAAGAAACTTACGATATAAAAGAAAAGGCGGATGGGGGGGTCTTCCGAAAGTAAGTTGGTGCCGTTATAAGTAATTTCGAGATAAGATGGAAGCCGGTATTGGACTAGAAAAAAAAAGCTAGCATTTAATAAAACAGAAATACACAAATTAAATACTGAAATAAAATTGAGTTGTTAATATTTTAAATCTAAAATAAAAAGCATGATTGAAATCACTTATCTCAACAAAAACAATTCCGTCTCCAAATTGCAAACTGTATTGAAAGAAGTTGAGTTAGTAGCGTTCAAAACATTTTTTTAAATTAACCGTTAAAAGAAAATCGTGATTTTATTCTGAACTTAAGCTAGTAACGTTTTAAGAAGCTTACGATATAAAAGAAAAGGCGGATGGGGGGGTCTTCCGAAAGTAAGTTGGTGCCGTTATAAGTAATTTCGAGATAAGATGGAAGCCGGTATTGGACTAGAAAAATCAAGCTAGCATTTAATAAAACAGAAATACACAAATTAAATACTGAAATAAAACTATTTTCTGTTTTAAAACAAATAAATAAATCACAGTCGAGTACTTGTTTTTATATTACAGTTTCTGTACTCTGCCTTCGGTCAGTAAAAAATAAATATTTTTTCGAGGTAGAGTTTATTTTTAATCTCAAATTTCCATGTCCATCATTTGAGAGCAAAATCATGTACATTAAAACTAACCCTGTGTCTAAATATTTCTTATTGGGAATATAAATAAATAAAATTAAACAGAATTTATAAAAACTCATAACCAGTGTGGTAGCATCAGTAACCTGTTCCCTCCCCCCACCGCTGGCATATACTTACCTGCTTTGTCCCCCCCCGATTGAATATAATTACCATATTACCCTCCCCTGCTGGCATATAATTACATTTTTGCCCGCCCTGCTGACATATGATTACGTGTTTTTGCCGCCACCCCACTGGTGTCATAGGAGAACTTGTTAAAACCTTCAAAATTCCAATAACACCACATAATATTTATTTTTATTGAACTGTTTACACAATTCCCTTTAGATAAATGTTGACACAATTCCCCTTTTTAAAGTTTAATTTAATTCATCATTTTCTTTTCAATAATTTCAATAATAATAATTATGTATACATTAGCCTAGAAGGAATTATCTTAACGTTAATATAAGACAAAAACAAACAAACAAATATTGTTTTTCAAAACAAAACGGAAAATTCAAATTATAAAAACTGTTGAATTAAATAAATTGACTATACAGACAAATATAATAATAAACTTAAATGAGAACATTTAGGCTGCTGAAAATATAATAAAATGAAAAAAACAATTTTATTTATTGATTTGTTATTGTTAAGGTCAGAATCTTTGCCAAATAACATTGCTTTATCAAAGATAAGGTAACCCGCTGTAGTTTTCGTTTCTTTTTATTTACAATGTTATTATTAAGAGCCTGAGCCTCTCAAAGAAGAAATAAAATGTCTTGTATCGGCGCTTTTTTAAATCCTTGTGTGTAATCGCTCGGTTTAAGCGAAAAATTTAATAAATGAAAAGTCACACATTTTTTAAAACATTTTTTCTGAGTTTTAATGAGAATATGTTAAATGTAAAGTCATAAAGAACACTTGAAACTATGAAAAGGTTAAATATAATTCAATAATTTTATTTATTGTTTATTGTTGTTATTTCCAAATTTTCACAAAAAAACATCTCTGCATCAAAGAGAGGATAGTCTGAAGTAGTTTTCTTTTCTTTTCATTATAGAGATGCCGAGCCTCTCGAAAAGAAAAAAAAGTCTCGTATCACTGCTTTTTGTAAATCCGTTCTATTTGAAAACCGTGCTTGCAATTGCTCGGTTTAAGTGCGAAACTTAAGAAATTTGTTGGTGTTTTTAATAATAATTCAATCGCTTTAGAAATTATTTACTTCTTTTTAAGTAGATGGATTTATGGATTGAAAATAAGTCTATAAATTTATTTTTGTGAGAGAACTATCGCAAAGTATCAAGTGGGTTGAAAATTCACAAACACTTTTCGCGCTTTTTTCGGTAAATTTATCAATAACCCAATGAAAATTCACTCTGTTGATAAGTTCTCTCTCTATGGAGAGGATTGGCAAGTAAGTAAGCCTTGTTTGCCTCATGTTTGATAGAAGGTAGTTTTTATGAGCTTTAGTTTCGAGAATGAGCACTTACAGCTGGCAACGCTAATAGTTCGGGTAAGGAACAGACGCAGCCAGATCACAATATTGAGGACGAAACCCGAGGGTAGTATATCCGTATAAATTTTAAAAGTTTAAGAGGTCCATTGATTTTGTCTTTTCCTGAACCTTTCAAAAATTACTGTAATATTTTCCATTCGGAAAAGAATTCATCTTTATCTATATTTTCGCCAAATTCAACAAGCTGCCATTCATAAATATCATCAAGCAGATTTGACGGTGTGAGAAAAGCACATTTACTTGCAAGATTGTGAACTTGTTTAAATCTGCAAGATATCTCTGCAGTCAACCTGTTTATGACATATATCATTTCCCGTCTCAGCTCCGTATCAAACCCCAGTGCTCTACCAGTCAATCGTTCACCACTCATTCGTTTCCTTTTGTGGATACGATGCTTTATGATTATCCCCATTTAAGAGAAAAGTATTCTTACTCGTCTATTGCAGTGGGCATCATGTTTCTCTATGCTGAAGAAGGCAATCTCTCGACGCCCTACGCCTGACAGTACTTTATTGCAGATCAAGTCTCTTTTTTTTTTGGAAGATACTTCTAGGTATAATTAATTTCTGGTAGAATAGTTTTCCACGGTTACAGAAGTAAAAGAAACGAAAACGACAATATCGAGTTCAGAATTAAGACGCATCTTATATTATGGTAACACTTGCTCCGTTATTGAACTATTACAGACCAATGACTACGTCCAATAATTTGTTTTACCCCAATATTTACAGCATCTGCTCGACTACTCCATCTAGTTACCACAGTTCGCTTGATACTTAGACCGGTCAATTGAATCAAGATGATCCATCACTGTGTACATGCAGAAAAGAACGAGAAAGGCCGGCCCAGTATGGCAAAAAATGTAATATAGTGGACCGCTACAGAAGCAGCATGAACACAAGCAAGCTTTTAGTGCACGGCGCAAATCGATCTTTTGGGTTGAGTCCGTGATTCGTTTCGGAACACCCGATCAGTAGCCTTACATAATAGCAGCATTGTCAATTCCGTGGCCAATACACACACCAATCTGAATCCCATCGTGCATCAGTTTCTTCAAAATCATTTTAGAAATGTCGTCCACGCTTTTACCTTTTGTATCGATGAGGCGGAGAAACGACTTCTCCACTGTCACATAATTTTAGTCAATTTTTCCGTAGCGCAACACCTTACTCATCTGATTCTTGTGAGATACATCAGGAGTGCTATAAAAATGTATGCAAAAATATGTGCATTCCTTGTTCTTATCCATGATTTTCTCTCTCACCTGCTTTGCGAAAATGCTCACAGGTACATTTTGAATTTCTGGCGACGGATAAGAAGTGACGATTTTCTTTCCCAGGTTCACTTTAACCGAATATTCACGGAGCACAAGGTCGTCCTTGCCATTAAATTTACATATTCTTAAAAATTCCATGTTGACTTGATCACTGTCATCATTATAGATATCTTCCCGTTGACCCCGTAGTGCCAGATTATGCTTGGCTAGAAGCCTGATTGCGTCCATTAGTCTAGCTAGAATTTTCATCCACTTCTGAGTTCACTTCTAAATAACTCTGGGTTAGTGCACATTTCTACATTGTTAGAGTTGGCTAGAAATAATGATTATTCATCATGTTATGTTAAATTACTGTACGAAAGTTTAAATTTAAAAATAATTGTTTGTGTATTTCCGGCAAGATATTCAAGGTGTCCATATGCAATCGCATAAAACAAAATTAAAATCGAATAAAACTATAATTAAATAACCCGCTTATTATTTTTTCTGCCCTTCACATCAACAATTTCTTGACACTGTTTCCGAACTTCCAACTTCTGTATACGTAACGCACCCTCTATCAACTGCAAAAATACTACTGCTGATCGAACTTACTTCTTCAAACACCAACTTCAAAATGAACCTCCTCTCTGAAAAATCAACCCTCTTATATCTTCAACCAGGAGCATCTCATCTGCCTATCAGATGGTAATATTGCAGGCATATAAGGAGTTAAGGCATCCATTTTTGTTTCTTTCTTCTTCATTCATTTCGTTCCACGACCGACCCGTTGAATTATGCACACGTGCTAGTAAGGTAAGTCACGCGTTTCCCTACAAAAATAAAGGGAAATATCATTTGTAGCAAAGTGTGCGTCTAATATTCTCACAATATTAGTAAAAGGAATTTTTTAATAATTACCTGTATCTTGTGTTTTGTTTCGATTATTTTTTTGCATTAAAACAAATCAATCTAATACAAATCTTTGACATTGTCAGTAATAATAACCGGGATATTTTAGTATATTTTTATGGTAAGTACATGAATATTCTTTGGTAGGGAAAAGGTGCAGAGTAGATAATAATATATTAACATCCGTTCTTAAGATAAGAATTGTTTTCTATATAGCACCTATATTATTTAGAAACGCATGTTTAAAATGGACAGGGGTTTTGTAAACAATTCTCTCTATATACCTTTTTATTTTGCATAACAATCGTTAATTATCTTCAATTGTTGATTAAATATTCAAATAGCATTTTGCCAACTAATTACAAATGCAAATCTGCTTTGTTTTATAAGAGACCTGCATATGTAGTTGCTTCATTATTTGAAATCAATTAAAATGAAAATTTTCGAGAAAAAATATGTTAAACCCATCGAATATTTGACATAAATCCTTCCCTGACATACTAAGTGCAGTTTTTGTTTGCGAAAATATATGCAGACATAGAAAGGTTTGAAAGTAGTTAAAAAAAAAAAAACGAAAACAGATCACTAATTAAATATTTAGAAATTTAAATAGACTCAGAATCGAAATTGGGAATCGTATGTGGTCGAAAATTTAAGACGGAATCGATAATTGAATTGGAATCGGGGAAAAATTTGAATCGTCCCATCACTAGTGTATACACATATATACATACATACACACACACACACACACACATATATATATATATATATATATATATATATATATATATATATATATATATATATGGAACATTCTGTGTGGACATAAGAGAACATTTTGATAGGCTAATCTAATAATCAAAACTCATAAATGATGATATCAATCGTCTTAATTTCAGGATCAAATGAAAGGCAATAATTTATTGTTTGTCTTGGGGGAGTGTTAATTTTTTTTTCTAAGTGAACATTTACAACAATATAATTATACGAAAGTACCCCCAAAAAGAAATTGTATATACGAAAATTGGCATTTACATCGAAATCTTACGTCTGGTTTAAATAGCAACACCCCGCACACACATTTTTAAAATAAATCATATCATAAACACACCTCATTCTTCAGAATAGCACGTTTTTAATTATCTCTCAAGATGGAGGATTTTTTGTATCTATAGGTATATTAGATAATCTGTTTAAATTTTAAAATGCACGTTTTTCCTATTTTCCTTTAATCTTTAAAAAATACAATTACACGAAACTAACCCAAAACACATTGAAAATACGAAAACTGCCCTTTAAACGTAATTCTTGCGCCAAAAAAGTATCGTAAAATTTCATGCAATAACAATTTCTTTGAAAAAACAAACAACATTTTTTTTTCATTTTTTTCTTAACATTTTACTTGTCGATGATTATTAAAAAAACGTGTTATTTACTAGAAGCATAACAAGATTTTGGACGTTATAATCCGAAACCGAAGAAGAACGAAACAGACGTTTAAGCAGAAATGCTTCAGCCATGTCCACTGCATGTGCTTCAGAAAATGTAGAGCAACGAGAAAGACGGGTGGAGGGTCAGATACAATATAGTGCACATTTGGAAGGCCATTCAAGAATAACAAAGTCACGCTGGTCTTTAAAATCATTACAATATATTCCCTCTTCTAATAATGCTGAATATCATGAATCAAGAACCTTCACGAAAGAAAAAAGCACTACGATTGCGCATTTCAGATGGTGGCTTTAGGATCCAGTTACCGGTATGAAGGGAGTTTTGCGAACATTCAAAGTACAGGGGCAGGTCTACCATCTGATTAGATCTCTTCAGCCAACTGAAAAGAAGAAAATGGTGTTGAAGTTCAAAATATTCATTTTTACCTTTTCTACAAAATTACTGTCACAATTTGAAGGGTAAAGCCTCAAAATCTGAGATACAGGGTAATCATATGTAAAACTTTTATCTTTTTCGACAATTTTTGAGGGTGTCTATACATAACTTGCTTGAAAACTAGAAGCTCACTTGTGTGAAGAAGGATTTGTGGAAGATTTTTACATGCTACAACTAAAACAATAATAATTTTAAATAGTAAAATAACACGTCCATATTTACATAAAAAATATAAGTTTTTTTTATAAACGAAATATTAGAAAAACATCTTAGTAAGGATATTATATATTTTTTAATCATAAAAAATGCACTTACACTTTTGTTGGCAGACAACTGTTCATACGCTATTGGTGTATTTGCGTCTGATCAATGAAAAAAATAAAACCTAACTGATAAAATAGCTTCAGTAATGACAATGATTCGTTTAATAAATTATTTGAGTTCATGGTGTTTTAGCCGCATATTTTAAGTTGGTATAACAGAAAGTAGGAACTGAACTTAATGAAACACGAATACTAAAGCTGCCCAGCCTCGAAATGCAGAATATCTTAAAGACTGCTAATTCGTTGAAGTTGTTTTTCAAGTGTTGCAATTCTGATTGACTGAGCAATGGCTATTTTTCTTTCTGGCACTAATAGAATGTATTTGAATCGTTTTTAGTAAGTTATGGAGTTTATTATCATCATTTAATCTTAAATGCCGACGATGTAAAATTATGTTTTTTTTTTAATTGTATATGTATTTGAAAATTAAAGTAATTATTTCGATTCCCGATTCCGAAAAATCTAATATATATATATATATATATATATATATATATATATATATATATATATATATATATATTATGACCATAAAAGTACATTCAAAATTAAAGACACCGTATAAAAACAACACTTGCGAATAAATACTGGGAACTCAAATGTATATTTATAGTGCTCAAAATAATAAGACAAGCTACCACGTGCAGACATTTAGACGACCCATGTAAATTATGCCTACATGAAAAATTTGCTATTAAACTGTAGACGAGAAATAGCAAAAACTGTGCTCACAAAATAAAACTTACTCTAGGATAGCGATACGAAATAGCTTTAAAACTAACAATAGCAATAGAAAACAAACAAATAAATAAATTAAATAAACAGGAATATACATAAACGATCACACATATATGTATATATATGTATATATATGTGCATATATGTGTGTATACATTGGTATATTTATATATAAAAAAAGGAAAACGTCTACCTTAAACCACTAACCTAGTTCGTAAACAGATCCTTTGTTCGATAAAATGCATGCCCATTGGCTGATAAGAAGGGGCGCGGTGGATACTAGAAAGCTGATTGGCTAACTAAAAATCCCCAACATATATTAAAACAAGAAATAACCACAGAATTCGCGAATAAACCTGACGAATCCTATAGTGGATGAAACGCAGAATATTCAGTGTAGCTTAATCGCCATATATATTTTATAATTTACTATACATATATATATATATATATATATATATATATATATATATATATATATATACATATATATACATATATATATATATATATAGATAGATAAATGTATATATATATATAAATATATATATATAGAGAGAGAGAGAAAGAGAGATAGACAGAGAGGGGGAAGAGAAATTTAAACGCTCAAACACAGTTCTGTGTTCGTCAGCGTTTCGTCTTCGTTTCGAGACTTCCTCGGGATGAATATAATTGAGAAACAAACATACCAGTACAAATATTTGAACATTTTTCATGTCCAAAATGTGACGCTTTTCTTTTTCAGAAACGGAAAACGACCTTGGAAATACAAAGACGGGGTGGACTTTGCGTTGCTAAAGAGACAGGGATCTTAAATGACGCCATATAGTCGTTAACATGTTTTTAAAAGATATGAACGCAGTTAATATTCCTTCTGGAAAACGTGTGTAAAAATTCAAATATGGGTTATTAACAGAAATAAAATGAGTGCTTTCCTGGTATTTACTGTGTTTTTACTGAGAGTATATCTCTTAACTAATATAGGAGGCGTATCTATGGTGTAAGAGGTTTTCCCTGTTTCTATAATACAATTATATACTTTTAATAAAAGCGTACTTATTAATAGTGCTACATTTTAGAAACGTCCACGTTATTTAGTTTGACTTGCGATAAGCGCGTAATTCAGGAGTCCCTGGCGCGGTTAATTTGAAATAAATTTCATTACTTTTGCTTGTTTAACGACCAAAATTTGATTATGCTACAATGAATCACAGAATAGGCGCTCAGAGGATCGCTATTTCTTATATCTCTTTTATGTTTATTGAAACGTTTTTCTAAATTACGCTGGGTTTCACCAACGTATATATGACGGCAATTTTGTCAGGGAATAGTGTATATGCCTGTATTGAAATCTGTTTGTTTTGAGATATTTTGTTGCTTTTTATATTTGTCTAATTGTTTGTGATGTGGTTGCTATGATTGGAATTCTTATTTTATTTAATGTATTGCTAATTATTGTATTATTGGTGTGTGTAGGTAAAAGAAAAGTATGGTGTATATGATTTTTGATTATTTATCCTGGGAAATAGTTGTGTGGATTTTGCTTATCATTTTATATGAAATTTGTGAGACATTCCAAGGTGTTCAAAGTGTTTGTGTGGTATTTGAATTCTTCGTTCAGATTCTGAATGCGCGTAAGAAGAAACCAATTATCATACTTGTTTTTATTTTGTTATTATGATGTGCGTAGAAATCTGTGTAATCATTTTTTGTGGGTAATTTTGCGGTGAAATTTTTAGGATAGTTTATTATTGGATTTTACAATAAGTATGTCTACAAAATGTAATGAGTGATTGTTTTCTGTTTCATACGTGAAATTTTATGGAAGGTTCGGTGAGTCTAATTTGTATTTAATGTAATCTTTGGGCGTTTTTCAGGACAAACAATTAAATTGTCGTCAATGTATCTAAAATATTCCGAGTTTGAAGTTAATTCAAATATGAAAGGACCAGATTAAACAAACTCTAGAAAAGGCAGACTAATTCTCTACTTTGAGTGTTACCGAAAAAAAAGAGAAATTTTGCTTGTAAAAATTGTTATTGAATCGAATTTTTTTTTTTTACAAAGTGGTCACCACTTATCATGGCCCGGAAGCCACTCAGGGATAAGGGTTATTGTAAGTACAGTGTGGATATTTAAAGTGTCTACTTAAGGGGGCATTTCATCAGCAATTTGTTTACGTTGGACTTGAATACATCCAAGTTGTAGTCAGGAGGGAAGCAGGCAGACGGAACAGAGTTCCACAGGCGTGCAGTTCTAAGAGAGAGTCTTTGTTCATGGAATCTACGTTTTGATTAAGGCATAGATAACAAGTGGGGACGGTTTTTTCCCAATGGATTCAGCTAGACGGGTGTTTTTTGTAAAAGATTGGCGAGGGGGGGACCAGAGATTGGAATTCAGACGAGCACCTATCATGGAAATTACGATAATATAAAGATAGGTTTGCAACGTCTCTTCTGTGGGAGGGAGTTTGCAGTGAAGAGAAAAGAGCATCCTCCACTAAGCCACGAAGACTATTTTGTATTCTGTCAAGGCAGGATAGGCTGTTTTTAGCAGCTCCTGCCCAGATATAGCAGCAGTATTCCATCCTTGGACGTACTTGGCTTTTATAAATAAGTCATAATAGGAATAAGTCTAATAATTGTTATAAAACAAAGAATATTAACTGCGTTCATATATGTACACACATTTTTCCAACTATATGACGTTTATAAAAACTTCCTCTTTCAAGAATGCAAGCTAATCTCTTTTTTGAATTTCCAACGTTTTTTTTTTGTTTCTGAAATAGAACAGAGTTCCATTGCACATGAAAATCTTTCAAATATTTGCACTGGTGTTTTTGTTTTCTTAATCACATTATTCCAGAGGAAATCTAGAAATAAAGAAGAAACGTTGATGAACTCATAACTTGGTCTGTTCCTTTTTTCTCATTTGTTTTTTCGAAATACTATTTCCATTATTATCATATATATATATATATATATATATATATATATATTGTAGTCATCGACATAAAGTCGTGTTTCGTTGTATCACGACTAATCAGAGCCGCTAGACTAGCATTTCTCCCAAGCCAAGGATTGAACCCAGCGCCGTCGTGTTAAGAGTCGGCAGTTCTCCCACTCGGGCATGGAATGGACGCCCGTAAATAACTCGTCTGAATGTCTATTTTATAGTGCTCAAATCGCCTGTTCGTAAACAAACAAAAATGAGCTTCGCATTTTCAGCCAATTAAGTAGCGGGTAAGAGTATTTATCTATCCAAAGAGGAGGTCTAAAAATGTATTTGTAGTCATCGACATACAGTCCTGTTTCGTTGTACCACAACTCATCAGTGCCGCTAGGCGAGCATCTCTCTCAAGCGAAGGATTGACCCTAGAACCGTCGTGTTGACAGTCGGAAGTTCTCCCACTCGACCATGGAATCGACGCCCGTAAATAACTCGTCCGAATGTCTATTTAAATGGACACCCGCCACAATATTTATAGTGCTCAAATCGCCTGTTCTTAAACAAAAAAAAAACAAAAACAACGAGCTTTATATATATATATATATATATATATATATATATATATATATATATATATATATATACTAGCAAATGTACCCGTCGTTGACTGGGTTCAAAAACAGCCTACAGAGAATGGACTGTGATTGATGAAAGTATGATACGTGATCAAAAGGAGAGGATTGTAAAGAGATAGGTTTTGATGCTCCAAATTTTACCCTAAGCAAAATATTATGAAAAGATAATTTACGCGAAAATATATTTCTTTATATCAACTTTGTTTCCATTTGTAGCCAAGAGTGACCAACAAAATGATGTTTCCTTACAAAGAGACAAGGTTATACATATAATAATATAAATATACTAGAAACAAATGTTACCATAGTTAATAAAAGTTACTTTTATGGTAGAAAATTTCATTGGTTTGTATTTTTAAGTAGTCTGTAAAAAAAGGTGTTTTTTTTTAAATTCACGAACCAGTTTTAAAACAAAATCAAAATGGCAGCAACTTTGAGATGGAGAGCCCTGTTTTCAATTTGAAGGAGGGCACCTAACCATTCTGTTTTAATAATTTAACGTAAGGAGTATTTATAAATATGTTTTAATGTTTTCCGTTATTTTGCCGTTGCGGAATATTCGATTATGGCATGTGTAGTTTATATAAAAATTAATTTAATAGTCAGGGGGCATTTGTCATTAATTAATAGCTACTTCAGAAATTTTGCCAAAATTGATTTTTCACTTGTATGTGTTGGAGGTCATCATAGATAATCACTTTCAACTTGTCTTCCAAATTTCAGAGCCGTTTTAAGCGCGTGAGAGCGATTTTCAAATTGGCTGCCTAATTTACTGACAAAAATACCTAAAATCCCAAAAATAATCCTAAATGTCTTTATTTCTATTGATTATCTTAAGTTTATTATATACCCCCTTTTCTAAAGCAGGGTGTGAGACCCTTGTTTGCAATTGACAATATTGACTGGAGTAGTGAGGTAGGGCCATTTCATGGGGCAGACTTGCTAATAGCACAGCAAGAGCTTGAAAGTAATCCTATTCTTGGTGGTAAACTTAAGTTAAACCTAGGTTTCAAAGACAAGTCTTTAAAAGAAAATTTAGATGTAAAGTACTTTCAATGTGACAAACCATCAATTCCAAAGGTTGATCATGTGAATTACAAATTGTACACTCTGAAAGGCACTGACATTGTCTATGAGCAGATGAATGTAATTTGGTTCTTGACCTGTAGCTGGATTTTGTCAAATGTGTTGAGGGATGGGAAGTGGGGGAAAAGATGAAGAGTGTGAAGATGGTGAAGATGTAGCTGATAATACAGGAACAGAGTCACAAGGAAAACAGGTATATGAAGAAGTTAAAGAAATGGGAGCCACGAGCACAGGCACCAAAGACAATGAAGATGAAACATATGTGTTGGAAAACATGGAGGAAGAAACTACAAACAATAGAGATGAGGAAGATGAGATGGGAGGTATATATGAAGAAACCAAAGATGGTTCAGTGACTACTGCTGTGTCAGATAAAAATTCAACAGAAATTATGACGACTGGATCAAAAAATAAAGTCTGTACTCAGAAAAAGAATCTCCAATGTCCTACGTGGTCAACCTATAATTCACTTATCACTAAGAAAACACCAATTTGGAATGTTGGAATATGTGCCCCTCTTTACAGGAGAAGTCCAACAGAGTGGCCTGTACTCTTGACTATTCTAATGCAGGCACAGAAGATTAATTGCATGACTATGGGAGATGATTGCATGCCTGTGATTACACTAGATGGCGACTTGTATAATCGTGCAGTAAGATTGAAAGATTACAAATCACAGTGGTGCATTAGACTTGGGAGTTTGCACACTACTATGGCTGCTCTCAAATGTTTAGGGAAGTATGTTGAAGGCAGTGGCATTGATATAGCTTGGCAAGAGTCAGACCTTTATGGACCAGCGACAGTGAGGCAAATATTAGATGGGCGACATGTGTACAGAGGAATAGAAGCACATACAGTGACACTCATAGCATTGCATCATTTGTTCTTACAGACTGTGTTCTCAGAAAATGACAGAGCAGAAATCACACCAGGTATCAAGAAAATTGCCCAATCATTTAAGTCATACATCAATGAACCAAGCAAGGATACAGAAGAATTTCAGAAATAAATTAACCTTATGCACCATCAGCTGATGACAAATGATACTTTCAAACGGATGGAGGAATGGCAAGAAAATGGGAAAGGTATTCAAAAATTCCTGACAAACTACATGAACAAAGTAATGGTTTTGCTGATGTTCATTGCTGCTACAAGGAAAGGTGATTGGAAGTTTCATTTGGCAAAAATGGAAGAGTTGTTGTCCGACTTCCATGCACATGATCAGTTTAACTATGGAAGATGGGGTACGCTATATGTTGCTGACATGTTGGAGATGCAGACAAATGATCCTGATCTATGGAAATTTCTTAATGAGGAAACTTTACCATTGCTAAACACAATGCATCATTTACAGCAATTGATCCAGATCATGCGATTGAACAAGAACATAAGAAAATGAAATGCAAAGGGGGTTTCATCGTCATTACAGGAAATGAGTCAGCATTAGACAAATACTTTATCATTGCTCCTACATTAAGCAGAGTCATTAATGAGTTCAAAGACTATGCTGGAATAGAAAGTAGACAGGCAACATCACTTCACCACGAATTAACAGGTGGAAAAGGTACTAGATTGATACAAAATGCTGCAAAACTTGTGGATGCCATCAACAAACAAGGAAATCCATTTCAAGAAAGTGACATGTTTAACTTGATGACATATGCTGTACCGCCAATTGAAGTCAGTCAAAATATTGAACAAAGAGATAAATTAGGAAGAGAGGCACTGGGGAAGTTTGTGACGAGTAGGATGGTTGAGAAGACAGTTGGCTTTTGGGATCCCCAGAAGAAAAATAACATTCCCTATTTCAAGAATGTTGGTCCAGTTGTCAAAACAAAGGTGAAGGGCCAATTAGTTTCTGTCAAACAAGAGAGGAAATTGCTTTCCAGACTATTGGTTATAGGCAAAAGAAGACCTGAATTTGAAGTGAAAGATGCTATAGAAGAATATGAATTTGACAGTGCCCCACCATCAAATTTCCAGCCAGATGGTTCAATGATTATGCTTTCTGGAAAATCCCAGTTAGTAAAGTTGGTCATGGATCTCCCTATTCCAGAAGATGTAAGCCAGCCCCCAGCAGATCAAGCAAATAGCACCCAAACTGCAATTTTAATAATTGATGCAATGTGTGTTGTCAACATGGTAACAAAAACACGTGAGAAATTTACTGCTTTAAATTTTGCAAACAAATTTGTTGAAATGGTTGAAGATATGGGGGCACAATATGATGAAATACGTGTTGTCTTTGACCAATATCGACCAGGATCTCTCAAACAAACCACAAGAGACAAGAGAACCAAGAAAACAGCAGCTATCCATTATCATGTTAATTACAGTACAGACATAAAGAATATAAGGATGTTTCTATCACATATCCAGACAAAGGCTGAGCTCACCAAATATCTATCACAGAAAGTACTAGCACACTACCAAGGAAAGTCAAAGAAGGTTCTTGTTATGTACGACACAATCATAGAAGCTAATTGCCACCTTGCCAATGTTGTGTCCATGCCACAAATGTCAGAAGGAAGTCACTGCTTAGAGGAAGGTGACCAGTTGGTACTGCTTAATGCTGTGGACGTCAATCACAAAGATGAAAATGCTAAAGTGGATATATTTTCAGTAGATACAGATGTCTTTGTGTTACTTACTGGAAACTATCCATTAATCCCGCCAATGACGTGCTTTGTTAGGAATAATACAGAGAGGATTTCAATATTTGAAATCTATAATAAGCTCGGCATTAAGAAAGCAAAAGCATTAGTGGGATGGTATGCCTTCATAGGGACTGACAACACTGGTGCATTTGCTGGGAAAGGAGTCACAAGTCACTTCAAGGCATTTATGGCATGTGATACCCCCCTGCTTGATGCATTTGCAGCATTTGGAAAGAGTACTGATGTTCCAGAGTGGGTTGTCAACCAGATGGAACGCTACATATGCCTTTTGTATAAACCTTCTGGAAAAGTGACATCAGAGAGTATAAAAGAACTGAGATGGGCACTCTTTGCACAAAATGCCAAGGAAGGAAGACAGTTGCCTCCTACATTAGGAACTCTCATACCGCACACACAAAGGGCATTCTACATGGCTTTGGTGTGGAATCTATCCACCAAACCATGCCCTAGCATCCCACCAGCAACTAATTTTTCATGGGAGAGGCAGGATGGTTATTTGGTACCTGTACTAAATATTAATGTGCCAGCACCAGAAGCATTGTTAGAGCTGCGTCAATGTTCCTGCCGCAGTTCCTGTATGACAAACAGATGTGGATGCCATAAGAATTCACTAATGTGCTCTGATGCTTGTGGATGTGGTGATGGCTGTGAAAATTCAGAGGACTACAATGAAGAAATAGATGACATTAGTGAAGATGACATGGAATGATATAGAAATGTACAATATAACTATACCTAATATATAATATTTTTTTTTTCATTAAGAATACTTGAAAATGTAAATTATCTCTCTGCCGCAAATTACTATCCAGAGCAGTCTCTATAGTGTACCCATATATTTTTTTCATCTCAATTGGCCCAGTGTTTCTCTAGTTATAAGATTTAGAACATTATGCCAAATCGGGCTGAAAATTGTTTTTTTGCCCCCTCACGTCCCCAAATTGTGGGGTATCAATTTTTTTTTTGTGCAACATTGGTAACCCAGCCTACCATATAGTACTGATAGGAGTATGAATGCCCACAAGGCAATTTCAGTTTTGAACCAAACGCTCCCCTTAATTCCTATGGGCTGTGCATTATTTTGGAGGCCATCTTAGGCAAAAGCGCCCTTTGTCTACCCTGTATCCAGTGATTTTGGTTTTAAAATATGGGGGCATTCACTATATGTTAAGAAAATCATTGAAAGACAACCCAGTGTCCTGATATTTTGGCAAAAAATAAAGTTTCTACTATATTCTCATAATTTTTCGTAGCCATTTTGGAAAAGCGCCCTCTCGTGATGAAATATGATGCTAATAGTTGGAAGACAAGTTGAAAGTTATTCGTTGTGATGTTCTTGATCATATCCAAGTGAAATTTCAATTTTGGCAAAAATCTTGAAGTAGATGACAACTGCTCCCTGACTATAAGTAGTTATCGCCTCAAATTTCGTTATCATTTCTGTTCGCTGAAATTATTTCAAGTAAAGAGCATTAAAATTATTTCAAAATTAAAAAAAAAATGCACTGAACTTTTAATGACTATGGAAACATTTATTTTTTGTATATTTTTTCGTGTAGTCGTTTGTTGGCTTTTTTTCTAAATACTCTCACTTAATAATATCGCCGAAATATCGAAAAACAAAGAACCAAAACAGTTTTGAAAAATAATGAAGCTTTACTTACTTTAGTAAAATAATCCAGAACAGCAAAATGGGATATTAAAAATTAAACACATAATTACTTTAGTTTTTAAAAGCAAATAATCGATATAAATGGGAATAAGAAGAAAATGGCGCCCTTTTCAAGCGGAACAGCTTCGTATCAGTTTTATAGTATTGAACGCTGTGTTATTGGCCGTCGGATTCAGGTTTATACTATTGTAATGTAAAGAACACACAGAAAGGATGATAATCAACTGAATTCCTTCTAGTGCGCTGACAAAAAAGCTTAAACAGATATATAAATAAAAATAAAAATGTATGTGAATGTTTTTAAAAAGACACATAATCACGTGAGCAGGTTTTTTTCTTCTTTTGACACGATAACACGTAATGTCCTTTTTAATTATTTATCTATTTATCAAATTTTGAAGAGTGCTACGAGCAAGTGAAGAAGGAAAAAATAAAGTTATGCAAAATTTGTGCCGAGAATTTTCTAAAGTTCCGACTTTGGGGGGGTCACTTTAATTAGGGTGTGAATTATGAGGTAAATTCATCCGACACAATATGGTTCAACTAAAAAAAAAGCTTACGTGAATTTAGATTAAAGTTATTGTGGACACTAACTCCTTTAAAAAACATTCTATGGATGTCATGCGCGAACAAACACACAATAATTTTATTATACCATATTTGTTCAAACTGAAACATAATCATCAAGGTATACTTACGCAAATAGATATGAAAAGTATTTGTTAAAGTTTGTTCCATATGTCCATGGAGTACAGGCGCGAACACAGACCCCACAATTTTATTATACTTTCCCTATTTAAGTTTAAACATACATATCAAAGTATTCTTATGTACATCTATATCAAAAAACCTAGTGAACGTTTTTTTTTCATTTTTTATTTCTATACTATGGGGATCTAGCGCGAACGCAGACTCCACAATTTTTATGAACCACCAGTCTGCCAGATCAAACATACACCTTCTAGATCCTTGATGCATCTTCTATCTTCATATGTAATCAGTTTTTTTAAATAGCTAACCATATAGGAGCCTATTCGTGACCAGACACACACACAGACGTCCAGTTTTTATTATATATATATATATATATATATATATATATATATATATATATATATATATATACATATATATATATATATATATATATATATAAATTATAACACGGAAATTACATAATTGTTGATGCAATAATTTATTTCAACCTTATGGTATTTTAAAGCATCTAAATCAGACAATTACATTTTTGATACTGAATTGTCTGATTTAGATGCTTGAAAATATTATAAGGTTGAAATAAATTATTGCATCGACAATTATGAAATTTCCGTGTTATAATTTTTATCTTATTGCTCTGTTTACCACATTGAGCTCTCATACCCGGATTTCCTCTGGATTTATTCCATTATAACACTATATATATATATATATATATATATATATATATATATATATATATATATATATATTGATTGTTGGAGAGCTATTGGCTACACATTAGCAAACGTATTTCAATGACCCCCTAGCAGGGAAAATCATATCAGGCCAAAAACCATCCACCCTGATTGCCTGATGAGGTGATATTCCCTGCTAGGGGGTCATTGAAACCCGTTTGCTAATGTGTAGCCAATAGCTCTCCAACGATCAATACATTGCTCTGTCTCATGCGTTGAGCATTCTTTGGAATGACATATTGTGTTGTTGTTATGAGTTAACGAAAAAGCTCTACCAACAGTATAACAATAATAATAATAATAATAATAATAATAATAATAATAATAATAATATATATATATATATATATATATATATATATTTAAATAAGGGAGTAGTCACCAACAATGTGTATTTTTTAACATTATTTTATTATTCCGTGTCTTGGTTTTTCAATGACTTAAAAACATTATTAGAATGATCCAAACATAATTCTCAATGAAAAACCAAGACACGGAATAATAAAATAATGTTAAAAAATACACATTGTTGGTGACTAATCCCTTATTTAAATATACATCTTTCTTTCGTTGGAATTTATTAACCCATTTTATATATATATATATATATATATATATATATATATATGAGTGTATATAAATATACTCATCTATATATATATATATATATATATATATATATATTAATCTATCTACTGTTACATAAATAAACTGTGTGTGTGTGTGTGCCGAGTTTTATCCCCTTTTGAACTCGAATATAACTGTGCTATTTTTAATTAAATTTTACAAGAATATATTTTATGTAAAAAGTAAGTAACTTACATATGATTTTTATCGAAATGTCCGGGATAAGTATCACTTATTCAACTTATTCGATGAAAGAATGAATTTGTGATTTTGATCGATGTAAATACAACTTAAATAAACAGGTGTATCTAAGATTTTTTTCCTAAGCAAGCCGAAGCGCCCGACATATTAAATTACAGTACTTTCGTTGATAATTCAGGAGCGTGTTCGAAATAAATGTTTCTATTTGAAGCACAATCGCACCATGTACTTGACTTTTCTAATTTAAACATTTCATCAAGCCAGTATTATCGCACAAACAGAAAAGCTGGTATATATACTGGCTTCGTTGTTATGAAATTGACGTGTTCAAAAGTGTTTCTGCTTAGGTCACTATTAAAACATGATACTTTCCTTCTGCAATATAAACTTTAATTCAAGATACATATACGTATAAATTATGATATAAAATCAACAGAATATCCTTTACAGTGCAATGTGGACTGCAATATATTTTGAACGGTTATTGGGGGAAGTATATTAAGCTTTGTTTCCTGATGTATTCTACAACAGAAAGGCAGTCAGTTTGTTCTGTTAAAAAAAATGACGATTTTGCTGCCAATTAAGTATTGAAGTGTGAAACACTCGTTGATTATAATTAAATCCCGTGCAAAGCTTATCCATCCTTGTAAGTAAGCGAAAATAGTACGGGATTCATAGGTTATATTGTTTGTTATAACGTGTTTACATGAACATCAGGATCGAATTCCCATGAAGAAAGTTATAGTTAGGTTTTTCCATATTGAATCTTTAGGGTATCTCATATATTGGTTCAAAGTATTGAAAGCAATGAATTATTCATAAAATATAAGTTAAGTTATACATAAACTATTATTAATTTATTATTAACTTATTAATTATTATTATATTATTATTATTGTTATTATTATTAACTTATTAATATCATTAACATTACTTAAATTTTGAGATGATAATTGATTATCGGTATCGTTTTAATCCAACGTACTTCTGTTCTCATCTTGAGTGTGGTTTTCACAATGTTTAATTCAGTGTAACCTTCGACCTTCTTCAGATGTATCTTGTTGAACTTGGGAAAATTCAGAAACGTTGCATCCATTCGTTTAGGAACCGAAATAATAAAAACAACGGACACGCATTAAAAAGCTCTACCAGAAACTAGCAAGTATGACTAACCCTCTTACATTCCTATGGTATGGCGTGACCTTAAGCTTACACCACATGGCTTAAGGTGTAAACTACCAGTCAGCTCCAGAAGGACACAGAGGATTGCTAAACGAAAACGGCATGTGTTCTCTCGAGTTGGAGGAAGAAACATCAATTACAGACCGAAATTTCAAATAACATTATTTCATTCCTGAAGAGTACATCTCGGACTGATGACAAAATAAAACCGCATCTGAGAATACCTGGAAAAATCCCAGAAGAAAGAATTAAGGAAATTATGTTTCCTCAAGTAAACAAATGAGAAAATCTAAAACTTAAGTATGTAAGACTTGAGGTTAACCGATAACAGCCATTGCCAATTAAAACATACGTCACCCAACTCCCTCTGAAGACTCCGGGTAAATAAAACTTCGCCACAACTATTAAGCACATTCTATATCTAGATATGATTGATCCAAATAGAGGAGACATCTTCAATAAACTCAAAACAGAAGGACAAATCTAAAGTGAAAAGTGAGACAAGCACTCGAGAATTCAAACCGCCCACAACAGAACCTCTCACAGGAAGGAGTATTGTCCATCACGCCCCTTACAGTGATAGCATAATGCTACCAGCACACAAAGTCAATGCGTCAGTGTTAATAATAAGAGCAGATCATTCAAAGAAATTGGCAGAATTAATATAATCTGGTGATGACTGTAACTTGTAAAGGAATTCGACCAGATCCTCAGTAAGAAAAAGGATCTAATACCACCGGCAAAATACATGCAGCAAGAAAAGCATTACAGTAAGCTACAACATCTATACGGCCTCCCTAAGATCCAAAACAATGGTATTCGAATAAGGCCCTTTGTCAACGCCCGTGTTCAGCATGCCATCAATTCCCCTATTTCCGGTAGGTACAATCACCTCAATCATCGGCAAATTTCCATCATACGTCAGGAATTCAGCTCAATTTGTGCAAATATTAAACAATTCTAACCGTCATTCAAACCAGGTTGTGAAAAGATGTTGTGAGTCTGTTGACGAAAGTACTCACTGAGGAGTTTCTAATAGTTGAATGGGATACTCTTACTTCTATTGCCTCATTGAAGGAAATCACATGCATCCCAATTGATAATATATTTTTTACAGTTTCGCCCCTTACAAATACCAGTGCTACTTTAAAGTAGGGGGCTACTATTAGGGGCATACGTTGCAGGGGCATTATCGGAGGAGATGAGCAACAAAATGTCTGTTCACATTACACTATAACTTCTGCATGTCAGTACAGTTGTGAAAAGCAGAACCCCGGAAGTGTGTTCCAAAGTCTTGCAGTTCATGGGAAGAAGTTATTGGAGAAGAACGCTTGCATACACTTATGGATATTTAATGTGTAGGCGTGGCATTTAGCTGCTTGTCAGGTTCGTTGGGGATATTTACGTCGAGGGGGTACCAGTGCTTGTAGTTTGTCAGAGAAGGATCCATTAAAATACTTGTAGACAGACAGAGGGATGCACCATTTCGTCTACAGGACAGATGCTGAAGCTTATATGACATTCAGGATCTATCAGTTTGGCGACTCTCTTTTGAACCCTGCCTAGTACTGAGAGGCTAGTAGCAGATGCACCTGTCCAAAAATGACAACAGTTCTCTATACATGGGCGAATGGTGGCCGTATAGAGGTACATGATACTTTCAGGCGTAAGTAACTTTCTAGTACGGTAGAGAGAGTCCTGCTACTTTGCATCAGCATTGGCAATGTTCTCAATGTATCTGCTCCAACTCATGCTGTGGACTTTAGGTCGAGGCGTTTAAGATAAGTACTTTCAGATAATGTGTTCAGGACCATTGCTATTGGTGATAGAGAAGGTTAATACTTAACTATTAGAGGAAACAAGCTTAACCTTGGCAGCACTGAATGTGACCATCCATGTTTGCCCCCATTCAACTACAGATTGGAGTTCTTCCTGTGGTGTTTCTTCCATTTCTTTAGATATGTGTTTATTTGTTTTCCCCTCGTGCCTGTTTTAGAGCGTGGTGTCATCAGCAAATATACCCATCTCCGAGACAATTTTATCAGCAAGGTCATTTATGAATATTAGGAATAAGAAATGTCCAAGGATAGACTAATGAGGTACTCCTGCATTTATATCATATTGTTCAGATGTATAATTGTCGAAGACAACCTGGATTCTTCTCTTACTTAAGAAGGATTTAATTCTGTTGTGTATTCTCCCAGTAATACAATATTATCTAATTTTTCTGATAAGACCATCGTGTCATACCCTTTCAAAAGCCTTTTTTACCTTCTGTGTAGAAACTATACATTCCGTGGTGGGATCTGATATATATCGGCAAGAAGAAGGTATTCTATAATATCACCATTCTCTTTACTACTGAGCAATGTATACGTGGAATAATTTGAGGAAATGGTATTAGAACCAACACCACTAAAGCCAATAATGTTTTTGCGATATGTAGATTATACATTCATACCCTGTCCCCATCAGGAAAATGTTAAAATATTATTAGACCATGTGAACTTGTTCGCGCATCTATACAGTTCACAATGGAAAAATAATGTAACAAAAAATTATCATTCCTAGTAGTGCTTATAACCCGCATTGGTCAGAGGTTTATGTCGTCTGTATACCGAAAGCAAACTGTCACAGGACAGTGCCTAAACTTCAACTCCCACCATGCATATAATGTAAAAAAAGGAATCCTCCGTTGCCTACAACTCTGAACAAAAGCAATATGTAGCAACAAATGTCCATATCCAGAGGGGGTGGACAGTTTAAATGTAACTACCTATCCAGAGAGCATTAAATCAGCTCCAAGAAATCTAGACTAGACACAAAACGACACATCTAAGAAAATCACCATAGTTTGTATACCATATATGAACAGCTCGTCTGAAAAACTTCAACGAATATCTTATCCATATGACATCAGAATCGTATTCAACAGCTATTCAACTCTCTAGAAACAGTTTTGTGTGTCCAACCCATTACAGAAAAAAATCATGACATATAACTGTGTATATGAACCCAATGCATATGCGGAAAACTATACAAAGGTTAGACGTGTCGTCCACTAAAAGTACGGTTAGATGAACATAGAAAATATGTAGTACGTAGAAGAACATCAAAAAGCTGAAATACACCATGTATATCTGGCCATATCTGGAAGAAAAAGAAAACCATCTCCCATTATAGGATGAAGTAATAATTACATAAAGAGAAACACGATGGATAGTGAGACGACTCAAAGAACTGCCACATACAGGGGGCGTGCAATATGTAATTCCCCTGCCCCACTTTCGGCTGATCTTGCTGAAATTTTGCATGCGCAATAACTTATATCACTACAGGTTATGTGGCAAATTACAGCTCTGAACTAATTGTGGTTTCTGTTTTACCGGTGTTTGAACCGAGTCAAGTGTGAAATGGAGCCTGTTGAATATCGAGCAGTGATCCGGTTTTTGTATTTGAAAGGACGCACACCACAGGAGACTTTTGATGAAATGAAAGAAACTTATAGTGATAAGGCCCCATCATATGACCTTGTAAAACGCTGGCATCGTGAATTCAAAAATATCCGGAAGTCTGTGGAAACAGCTCCCAGACATGGTCTGCTATTCATGAGGAATTTGTCCGTAGAGTTGAGGCTGCCATTTTGGAAGATCGGCGCATTACCTTTCGCCAATTAGCACAATATGTCAAGATTAGTACAGGATATGTGGACACTATCATTCATGATCATTTTCATATGCATAAGTTGTCTGCCAGATGGATTCCCAGGTTGATCACACCATTCCAGAAGCGAGAACACGTCGAGTGCTCGAGGATGAATTTGGAGATGTGCCAAGAAGATTCGTCAAAGTTTTTCAAAAGACTGATTCCGCAGAATGAAACATGGGTACATCACTATGATCCAGAGACCAAAACCCACTCAATTCAGTGGAAGCACTGGGCCTACCACCTCCAAAGAAGGCAAGGGCGCAGCCCTCCGCTGGCAAGGGCATGCTCACCGTCTTCTAGGACCAGGACGGTGTAGTGATGACAGATTTCCTGGCAAAGGTTACTACAATTATAGGAACCTTTTATGCTTCACTTTTGAGGGAATTAAGGGAAGCTATCAAAATCAAGAGGCGGGACAAGATCAGCAAAAGTACCCTCCTCTTCCAGGAGAACGCTGCTGTCCATATTCGCATGTCGCTAGATGAGATCTTGCACACTCTGACTTTCACCTCCTCTCACCCATGAAGTTGTTTTTGAAAGGAAAGCGTTTCCCAGATGATGCAGCCTTGATTTCAGAATTAACGTCTTGGTCGGAGGACCAACCTGGGGTGTTCTACAAAAATCGTCTCCAGAGCTGCATCAAACGATGGGAGAAATGCATTATTCTGGATGGTTCATACGCAGAGAAAGACTAATAATTGTGCCAAGTTTCGTTGCTCTACTCCTATGGGAAGTGGGTCAGGGGCATTACTTATTGCACGCCCATCGTATGTTGGGGAGTAGTTAAATACTAATTATATCTAGTATAGAATTTAACACAAGGAGACAATAATTATAAAAAATAGATAATATTACAAGTAATAAGTAAAAAAAAAATATGTATATATATGTATATATATATATTTATATATATATATATATATATATATATATATATATATACGCTATTATATAGTAATAATTATTAATGATATTTATAACAAGAAAAAGAATAGGTTTAAGGTTCCTAAAATTCCTACCAGAAATGTCCGCAAGGGTCCGTATAGCAGTGGTTAGATTACCTTAAAAAATCAAATATAAATTATGATATAATCCTGAAGGTTGAAGATTCAATCCTCAGTGTCGGCGATCGACAAATATAATTGGTAATTACTTGGGACCCCCATACACTCATGGCTGAATAGGAACCGTGAAGTAAATAAGGGAGTCCCTCAAAATTCGCCATCTCTTTGTTCGACAAGATACACCTGAAGAAAGTTGGAGGTTACATGGACAAAAATGTTGTGCAAATCCCACTCAAGAGGAGAATAATCGCCCGATAAATCAAAATATTACGAAAATAGTATTACTAAAACATCACATAAGTTCAATCAGATATATTTTACATTGAACACATGCGGTATAAAAGTTGAGAGAAAATCTGTCCAGCTAACAAATTAATCTGTGTAAATAAACATGAGCGTTTTACGGAGAAATAGAAGTATTTAAATAAATATATTTTTTCTTAATTTAGTGTAGTTATATAAATTTCTAAGACGACGCATAATTTTAACAGATTTACTGTTAATACTGTTAAACTAATAAACAAACCCAACGAGTATAAACCTTATATTTATATTAGTTAATTAATCTTTACTTAATAGAGGTAAATTCAATAAAACTAATTTTACGATAGCAATTAAGAAAAAAAGTAATTAGATATATATTGAGTCCAGATGTTATGTATATATTGCTTTGTCTTCAGTTTTTACCATTTGTCATTCTATTTCATGTTTTTTCTTAGTTTTTTTCTTACCTGAACATAAGATCACAACAGTTTTATAAAATACAGGTGATTATTTAACAATAATTGTTTACTCTACATAAAATTTAATTTCTTTATCTAAATAAATCTTATTTTGAAATGTATATATATTATTAATTTTAAATTTATTAGTTTATATTTTATTTAATAATTTAGTACACTATTTATGTCTCTATATATAAATAAATATGAAAAACGATCCATGGATACAAACACGCTCACATATACATACATATATCATACTCATGCATATATATATATATATATATATATATATATATGCATGCTTGAGTATGATATATTATGCACATATATTTTTTTAAATGTACAGAGACACACACAATTATATATGCGTGAGTGTGTGCGTGTGTGTGAATGCGAGTGTGTGTTTGGCAATTCATCATGTGGTTTGAACAGGACGAAGTGACATGCTACACAGTGCGCGATTCGATCAATATATTGGCGGAAACATACGATGAACGCAATAGATATGCAACTAGTTACCTTGTACGTGCGATTTAATACTCGTACATCATTTTCACTGGCCATACCTATGGTCCAATGTCTACGCTTATAAACGAGGTAAAATAAAACACTTTAAAGATAATATTTTACACATTATTGCAAAAATTCAGTCTTATGTTATGCGTAGAGTTTATACATTAGACTTATATATTACGCAATATACTCAGGAACATTGAAATAAATTTCCCCGAAAATTATTATAACAAACATTAATCATTGGAATAAACAATCTTTTTCTATCATCAAAATATGTTTCTGCGACATCCGAGGCTTTTTAGAAAGAAAATCTTCTATGTTTATATGATAACGTTGAAGAGCTACGCGGACGGGAATATTAATATAATAATAAGCGAAGATTTTGTCTCTAGAATCTGTTTTTAACCTACGCATCTCAATTTTCAATACATTTATGCAAGGAATTAACGCATCTCTGCTCAACGCTCACTTCTAGGGCAGAAATTGTTTCTTTGAATCTCATAGCGTCAGTTTCTGCAACAAAGGGATAAAACCTACACATCTGAAATGTATAATATGGTCTAGTCAACAGAGTAACATTAAGGGGCATTACTCTTGAAACATCCGTCGTATTATGGGTTTAAACTGTAAAACATAAAACTAGGAACATATAAAAGCTGCACTTCGAGAAAAAGCTGAGTTAAATGTAAAACAATTTAGAAAGTAGTGTTAAACTTTTTTAGCATTTCGTGACTTTAACAGGATGCGTGGTTATTATAAAATTTACGAAAAAAAATAAGACATTTTGTACATCAACACGTTTTCACTGTTGAACATATTCTAAACATTGATTCATCATTTATCATGAAATGAAAAAAAAAAGTAATTAACTACTACGCAACAAGACGACATCCTTCAAACTACCAATGAATAATATCTTGTAAAATTCTATATGGGATAATGTGTCGCCAAAAATGGCTGTACATCCGCATAAGTAGAACCAGTATATCTCGTTGACTATCATATCACGTGTCTTTCCTTAAACTCTCTTATACTAACATCTTATTGTATATGCCACACCCAAAACGAATTTGGAAACATATTGCCATTTAAGCTGTTTCATATTGTGACCTGCGCCTCTCAAGCGTTGAAGTTCTACTCATTTGCATAAACATGCCAACCATCAATCACGTTTAATATAAGAGAGAAGGAACGCTTAAATGCTTTTAAGGATTTTAAAGAATTTTAATAGGCTTTTCAATAAATTTACTAAACATAATTTGATTTTCCTCACTCTCCTGAAGACAAGTTATGAAAGTCGAAGACGTTCCAAACTATGTTCGTGTGTTTGTGGTATGTGTGTTTGAGTGTGGTTATGTATGCGCATGTATATATATATATATATATATATATATGCATATATATAAATATATATATATACATGTATATATAAAAATATATATATGAATCTATAGATATATAAATATATATGTATTTATATATATGCATATATACATGCATATATATATGCATATATATACATTCACACACACACATATATGTATATATATATATATGTATATATACGTGCATATATATATATATATATATATATTTGAGAGAGAACGAGTTTTAGTATGTCTATATTGTATGGATAAACCATGACATGTAGACACAAGAAGGATTATATAATTTTAATAATCAGTGGCTTATACATTACACACACTATATAAATGACCTAAGCATCAAAGGATGGTTAATATTCCTGTGGACAACACATGCTTTACTCGAACTATATTCACCATAGGTGCAAACATATACAAGTTGAATGTGGACTGTGTACAAATCGTCGCTAGACTGCAGTACAATTTCGATACAAATGGACTTACCATGGACTTACCATACAATAATATGGATAGCAAAAATTATATCAAATGTATCGTTAAGTCTACGGGAAAAGCGTTTGAATTTATTTACCCTGCTAGATTATTTACACGCGTAGCAATATTTTAGAATATAATATAACTATAATATAAGTTTCGTTTTTCCCATGGAGTATTGTTTTCTTACATCAAGTCTCGTGGAGAAATCGCATGATCTCATTATTTAGTCAAAGAGGTTTTCACTTTATTCGTTGCAAGCTTTCTACGAAGCTCCAGCTTACCTCGTTTGTTACATATTTGGGCTTCTTTTAAATGAGTGGTTCAATCGGTGCATTTCTATTTAAATCTCATATTTACAACTAAGTTGGCATTGACATAATTTTGGTATTTCATTTAAAATACGTTTTAGTAAAAAAAAAACAATAGAAATTACAGCACTATTAATAATCTTAAAAATACTCCCATACTGCAATTAAACTATACGATATATTTTACTTTAATAAAAGAAATGTACAGATTTTTTTTTAGTTTAATAAGCCTCGTAATTTACTTGTTTATTAAGAATAAGACTATTATCTCGCGGGCAATATATCGTTTTCGTTTCACCTATACGATATAATATGTTCTAACGTTTCACATTTATTATTTTGTCTGGTGCTTTTTTGAAACTTGTTTTGTATAAAACACGGTTAATGATATGGATGCTTGAACTATGCTTAAGCAGATTTCTATAAATGGTAATTATTGGGAAATGCCATTTGGAAAGCAAGAATTATTAGGATATCTGTCCAAAATGTTGGTCTCCTTTCCTATATTTATTTGTGGTGTATTTTCTTAAGTCAAAGTGGCAATACACAACATTCACGTAATGAACATAGGATTAATATATATATATATATATATATATATATATATATATATATATATATATATATATATATAGTACGATAATGCAAATAGCTGAATAAAGCTACCATGTTACTGCGGTTTTATTTTGTTACAAGGATTACAGCTTAGGTTATTTCGTTTTTACTCATACACTCCCCGCCTTACGAACACACACCTACTAAAATCCCAACAATTCCTTAAAGTACTATAGTTTTATATGAAGTAAGTATATCTATCGTGATACAAGACTACTTACACTGGAAGGTACTGTTTGTGTAGGAGGTAACTGTTCGCTCATAATAGAATATAGTTATCACATTCACACTGGTGTATCTGCCACTAGTCTCACGCTCCTTGGCAGTGTTAAAAAAAAGCCGCAAACTTCATAGGTCGCAAACTATCTAAAAACGTTTCCAACCTTTGCTCCATTTCCGTAACATGTTATCCTTGTGGCTTTTTACAAGTATTTCAATGGCAAGTGCTCGCTTTTACGAACTTCAATCTCTAGAACGAGTTCAAAGACATTATTCTCGACAAAACTCACGAACAGAAAAAATCACACCCCTCCACTGCAGAAATCCCTAGTTCGTAAATTCTTGTACACGAATTACTTACATCCCCTCAGATTCCTTCTTGGTAGAAATCCCTTTTGCTCACTGGTTATAATGACACAGGAATTTTTGTGTAATATAAACAAACATCTTACTGACAATCTGTCTATATTATATCTCTGCAAATCTAGTCTGAAAAGGTAGTCTTCGCGACTAAGTGGACGTTTACCTATTTGCGGTTGATTGACTTTTTAAAACTGCTGAATAGAAAGACACAACTAAGCCATATTATTCTTTATTAAACATTGTATGTTATATGCATATTATACAGTTTATAGATACGTTTACCTAAAGGAAATTAGTAATATTTAGGTTATAATTAATATCTTAAGAGTAAAAAATACCGTAAATTTGAATTTATTATTAAAATTTTTTTTTAGTATATAACAATGTTAACGCAACCGATTAAAATAAAACAAAAACATAAATGAAAGTCAACGCCCGGGCAATGGCGAGATCTACAAACGAATAGTGTGCTATTGAAAATAGATATTCAAAAGTGTTTTTATTTGTTTATTCTGATTATTGTTTGTGAGTCTATTTTATAAAAAGAAAACATGTTTTCATGAAAACAATGGAGAAATCAATAATGATATTGTTTTTAACAAGTCTTCTTCGATGTGACGCATTCAATATAAAAATGGACGGAGTGCTAATCCTAAAGCCTAAAACAACCACAAAAGACATCCTATGAAGAAACAACACAAATATATGTTGATTGATTGAATCGCATTATGGTGCTCAGTGGGTGTTGGAAAGATGTTTTCAATTTAATGAGAAATAAGATGTTGATATTACGTGTATATTTATCTCTATATATGTATGTGTATATCTACTCATACTCCCTTATGTTTAACAGAATCACTTGCTTGGCTATATATATATATATATATATATATATATATATATATATATATATATATATATATATATATATATATAACCAATTAAAACCAGCATATAGATTCACAATTTTTTCTTAGGTATATGATAGACGATATTGGCTGTCCACACACACATACACATACACACATACACACACACACACACACACACACACATATATATATATATATATATATATATATATATATATATATATATATATATATTACGTAGAATCAGTTTTTGCCGGCCGGAGCGATCGTAAAATTCCATCACTCCGATGGCATATAATTGCCTGTTTCAGCACCTCCGCTGGCAAATGATTACCTGTTTCTCCCCCACGATTGCATATGATTACCTTTTTAGCCGCCTTTTCAACTGCAGGAATGTGACAACCATTCTAAGGCATTAACAATTCCAAAAAGCTGTTAAAATATTTATTTACATTGAACTAATATTTATAGAATTCTTTACAGATTAATGTTTCCACAATTCCCCATTTTTACAACATTGATTTTATTTAACAATTTCTTTTCAATAATTTTAATCATAATAAGTATGTAAACATTAATCTGGAGAGAATTATGTAAACGTAAATACAAAAACAAAAGACACCAAATATTTTTTCAAAACAAAAACGTATAATTCAAATTATAAAAAAAATGTTAAATTAAATTAATTAGCTACACAAACACTTATAATAATATATTTACATGAGGACATATGGACACCTAAAAATGTTATTAAATCAAAAAATCTTCCTCCTTTTTACTTTTTGTTGTTGCTAATAAAATCTGAATTCTCGCCAAATAACATTGTAATATTAAAAGAGGATAGTCTGATTTAAGACATGGAAAGTCACAATGTTTAGAAAACATTTTTTAATAAATTTAAATGAGACGATTTGAATTTGAATTCAAAAATTTAAATGAGAAAATTTGCAAACATGGACAAGTTCAGAAATGATAAATCATTTTTTTTTCTTTTTTTTGGTTTTTATTTTCGAAGTTGCACAAAAACATGTCTATATAAAAGACAGGGTTGCCTGATGTATATTTCTTTTCTTTTTCTTCATAAAGTTATTATCAGGAGGTTGAGTCTCCCGAAGAGAAATAACGTCTTGTATCCGTCCTTTTGGAAATCCGTGTTTGTAATTGCTCGGTTTAAGCGCAAAGTTTAAGACATTTGTTGTTGTTAATAATGATATATCCATTTTAAAATCGTTACCCATTTTTGGAAATAAATGTATTTATGAATTTAAAATAACGTATGAATTTATTTTTTGAGAAAAAACTTTGCAAGGCATCAAGTCGTTTGAAAATTTACAAACATGCTTTTAACGCAGTTTTTTTTTTCTGCAAAATAATAAATTACTCTATCAAAATAAACTCTATCAACAAGTTCCCTCCTTGTGGAGAAGATTGCGAGTATGTACCCCTTGTTTGGCTCATTTTTGATTGAAGGTAGTATTTTACGAGCTTCAATTTCAAGAAAGAGCGCTCACAGCTGGCGAGGCTTATAGTTCGGGCAAGGAAAATAAGCGACAAGATCACTATATTAAGGAGGAAATTCCCAACGTTGAATCGCTGTATAAAATCCAAAGTTCCAGAGATTCACAAATTTACTCTGTTCCTGAAGCTTTCACAAAATTCTGTCATCTGTTACTTTCGGCAAATAATTTATCTTTTTTTATATATTCGCCAATTACACCAAGCTGACATTTACAATTATCATCAACCAGATTTGGCGGTGTAAGAAAAACGTTTTTACTTGCAAGATTGTTATTTTGTTGAAATCTGCAAGATGCTTCTTCAGTAAACCTGTCTATGATAGAAGGTATTTTCAATCTTCACTCAGTATCAAACACTAGTTAACCGCTCATGTGTTTCTTTTTGCGGTATCCCTATTTCAGAAGAGAGTTTCTGTTTTTTTAAAAGGTGGTCACCACTTATCAAGGCCCGGAAAACACTCAAGTATAAGGGTTATTGTAAGTACGGTACGTTACTGTGGATATTTAATAAAGTGTCTACTTAAGGATGCGGTTCATCAGGAATTTTATTACGTTAGATTGGAATACGTCCAGGTTGTAGTCAGGTGTGAAGCAGGCAGACGGAACAGAGTTCCACAGGCGTGCAGTTCTAAGATAGAAGATTTGTTCATGGAATTTACGTTTTGATTTAGGCATAGATAAAGAGTGAGGAAAGTTTTTGACAGTGGATTCACGTAGACGAGTGCTTTTCGTAAAAGATTGCCGCGGGGGTACCAGAGATTGGAGTTCAGACGAGCACCTGTCATGAAAGAAACGATATACAAAGATAGGCTTGCAACGTATTTTCTGTGGGATAGAGGTTGTAGGGAAGCGAAAAAGGCATCCCCCACTAATCCACGAATTCTATTTTTTACTCTCTCATGGCAGGATAGGCTGTTTTAGCAGCTCTTGCCCAGATATATCAGCAGTATAACATCCTTGGACATACTTGGCTTTTATATAGATAGAGAATTGCATCAGTAGTGAGATATCTTCTGGAGCGGTAGAAGGATCCCACTATCTTTCCAGCGACCTTGGCGAAATACTTGATGTGCGTGTTCCATTTCAGATCAGGAAAGAAGGTCAAGCCCAGGAGCTTGTCAAAATATGGGGCTTCTCCTAGACGAGAGCAATCCATTTCAATTGATGCCAGATGGGAATCAGAGCGTTGATGATGTAAAGATAGGAATTTGGTTTTAGATGCATTAAAACCACGTCTTCCCCCACTGAACAACGCGCTCGAGATCAGAGGAGAGAGAATCAGAGAGAACTTTGTCTTTAACAGCTGTTGATGTGTTTCCGTAGATGGTCGTGCCAGCAGCATAGATGTCAACGAATGATTTAAGAATGTGTTTAGGGAGATCATTGATGTAGATCAGGAAGAGAGTTGGGCCCAGATTGGACCCGTGAGGGACTCCAGCATTAATACTACAGGCATCTGATTTTTATCCATCAACCACTACTCTCATGAGCCTATCAAAGAGAAATGATTTAATGATAGAGAGAACATTTCCAGTTATACTGTAGCTGGAAATCTTGTGAAGTAGGCCCTTATGCCATACCTGTCAAAGGCCTTGGATATATCAAGAGCAATTGTCCTAGAAAGGAAGCCTTTGTCAAGAGATCCACCAATCCTATGAAATATAACCGTAAGCACATCTGTGGTAGATCTTGAAGAACGAAAACCATATTGCGTGTCACTAACAAGGCTATTTCTGCTGAGGTGGTTGACTATTTCTCTATTTAGTATGGATTCCAGCAACTTACTCATCACACACAGGAGACTTATTGGTCTGTACTTAGAGGGATACGACTTATCACCTGAGTTCTTAAATACAGGACATACTGATGATGTTTTCTAGGGTGTTGGAAAGCACTTCTTTTTTAGGCAATGCTTAAACAGTTTCGTAAGTATGGGAGCAAGTTCTGGTTGAAGCTTTTTTAACACTATAATTGGGATGCCATCAGGGCCAGTTGCTTTACTAGAATCAAGGTTGTTGATTAGCTTGGCGTTCTCATGCACAGATATTGTATGTTACCTAGAATGTTATGTGTTATAGGAGGAAATATGGCGAGCTGATTGCCTTCGTCGTATAGGGTAGAATTAGCTGCAAAGTTCTTTGCAAATAGTGTAGACTTGTCTGAAGCTGATGAGATTACCTCTGGTCAATTGATAATGGTTAGGATAGAACGCACACTTCCGTGCAGGATGCTATTTGTATTTGCCAAACCTGGTGGGAACCAAGCAGCTGATCAGCTACTTTGGATTTAACAGGCTGAGCATATAGCTATCTTGCATTTTTTATTACTCTTTTACAGGGTTTGTTCCTGAAAGCAGCTTTAGTCTCAGTGCATCTATTACGTTGGTAGCTATGGAAAAAGTGATATCTGTGTGCGATGGCAGCAGCACATTCTGGGGAGAACCATGGCTGGCTGGTAGGTTTTGTTGAAATTTTTTAGATGGTATGAATCGGTCTATGCCTACAATTAACAATTCGGTGAGGTCTGAAACTATAGAGGGCACATCTTTTTAAAACATGGAATGCAGAGGTAGATCAAATATAAATGTGCGGAAGCTATCCAGCCATCCATGGAGTATCGGTATGCATTACGGTGGAGAGGTACCTCTGTGGTATTTTTATCTTAACTGATGCGACGGAGTGGTCGGAGGATCCTAGAGGAGAAAGAACGGAACATGAACATTGCTCAGGGGAAGTAGAGAGAAAAAGGTCTAGGAGGCTTGCATATTGACCTGTAGTATCGGGCACACGGGTGGGCTCGCGAACAATCTGAGTGAGGTCATAAATAATGGCAAAATCATGACAAAACCACCCCTCATCGTCTGTCTTATTTGAGTGGGTCAGCTATTCCACGTTATGGACGTTGAAGTCTATAGCATTGTCTACCATTTTGTATATCTCGACGCCGTAAGCCTGCCAGAACTTTTTTGCAGATCCAGCCTCATTTTTAGGATACTTCTGGGCATAATTGATTTCAGCTAGACTAGTTTTCCAAAGTGCCGAAATAAGAGAAACGAAAACGGCAATACCGCGTTGAGAATTAAGATGTATCTGATCCTCTGGTTGAATTTGCTTCCTCTGTGAGCACGGCAATGATTAATATCAATACTTTTTTACCAAACATTTCAGCAGCTCATAGACCACTGTACCTTGTATCAACAGTTCGCTTTATACTGGGACCTGTCAACTAAATCAAGACGTTCCCACGATGCGGAGATGCGGAAAAGAACGAACATAACCGGCCCAGTGTTCCAAGAACTGTAAAAGAGTGAACCGCTAGAGAAGCGGCACATGCACAAGCCAGATTAATGAAGTTTAGTGCGTGGCACAAATCGAGCTTTTGGGTTGATTTCGGAGATCCGTTTCTGCATACCCGATGGGGTGCCTGCTATAATAGCAGCATTGTCAAATGGCTGGCAATACAGTCACTAATCTGAATTCCATCGTTTTCCACTTCCTTCAAAATCAGTTAAAATGTATTCTCCCCGCGTTTACCTTTTGTCTCGATGAAGCGGTGAAATGATTCCTACAGTTTGACTATCTTCCTCAGTTTTTTTTTTATGTAGCGCACAACCTCACTCATCTGGTCCCTGTGAGATGCATCAGAAGTGCTATAAAAAGTGTGCAAAAATACATGTGTGTATGTATGTATATGTATGTGTATCTGTACATGTATTTTGTTTATGTATATGTGTATGCGTATATGTGCATGTATATGTGTATGTGTATGAATGCATATATATGTATGTGTGTATATGTAGGTAAGTGTATGTATATATGTGCATATGTGCACGTATATGTATGTGTATGTGTAAGTATATGTGTATATGTGGATGTATATATATATATATATATATATATATATATATATATGTATGATTTTATTTCTACCTGATTTGCCAAATATCACAAATTCATGTTGTATTTCTGTCAACGGATTAAAAGTAGCGATTTTCTTTCACAAAATGTTCACGGAGCACAGGGTCATAGGTGGCCAGTAAATTTACCAATTCCAAAATTTCCCTTTATTTCTTCATCTCTTTCATCATTATAGATGGCTTCCCCCTGACCAGGTAATGGCACATTCTACTTAGCGAGAAACCTGCTGATGTCCAGAATTAGAGCTAAAATTTCCTACCATTTCTAAGGTTCCTTCCAATAAGATGTTGCTTTACTTTGTCAACTCCCTTTCCTTCGACACGTCGGATCTCTAAATCCTTTCAGTTAAGAAACGCTTGAGCATGAGATGTTATAACTTCACGTTCATATACCCGTCGGTTTCTTTCACACCAATTGGTAAAAACCAAATCCACCGAACAACTTGACAGCCCAGTTGAAAACAGTCTGCAGCAGAAGCAAAATAAGGCTTCTCTGGAAGGAGACGGCACAATCTATATTCTCAAAATTCCTCGCTGTTGCGCAATTTCCGATAGAACAATTCTTCATTTAGCTTACTACCGTTGCCTTCCTTTTCTGTTCCTGGTAGGGCTACTTTCTTGAATTCATAACCAAGGTGCTGCACAGACGCAGATCCCTGCCGAACAAGCATAGAGCCAATGTTACGATTAATCTCAACTGGCCATAAACCGACATTTGTATAATTGGTTGTAGTATATTTTTTTCGCGACAACTAATGATTACCTTCTCAATTCTTCGACTTCAGGAGATTCATCATCATTGACAGTTTTTGATGTATCAATATTGTCAATCTCCGAAGTAATACCCTCAACGTTAATAATATCAACTGCATCTGCGGTTTCAGCATGATTTTCGTCTGTTGTTTCGATCATTTCGGTCATAGAATCTTTTCATGAATTTCAACAGCGCGCCTTTATTATTTTTTGCATCGTTTGAACGATCGAGATCCGATCCTAGCTTGAAGTAGTTGTCTTTCTAAACGCAGTGATGACTGTGATACAGCGAAACTACTGTATGTGGATAACTATATATATATATATATATATATATATATATATATATATATATATGTGTGTATGTATATATATATATATATATATAGTTAACAAGTTTAAGTCATATCGAGGTATCCTATATCTGAAGTTTTAAGTTGTAAGAGCCAAAATTTGCGGAAGAGTTTGGTAGAATCCTAAAAGGTTAATTCTTGTAATGTTGAGATTTAGGCAGCCAAAGCTTTAGTCAAAACTGATTAATGAGCTTGTTGCATGTCTGAATACCATTTATGTAAATTTTCAAATGTTTAGACCAAATATTTGTTGGATAGTTTTCTAGAGACGGCAAAGTAAAATCTTTGGAAATTAAACCTTTTGGCTGCAAAATTCGTCCAACTTCTAATTAAAACGCTTGTCCTATCTCTGAATACCCTTTATGTAAAATGTTAAATGTGTAGACAAAAAATTGGCTTAATAATTTTGTAGCGACCGCAAAGGTCAATTCTGTAAAATTTTTGTCTTAATTCTGAGCTGTAAACATTTATTGTTTTGGGTTCAAATCAAATGAAAAAGATTGATCCACGTCAAAGTAACCTCTATCTCAATTGTCAAGTGTTTAGCCCCAAATTTGCCGGAGTACCTTGACAGAGTTTCTAAAGGTAAAATCGATGAACGCATCTATAGCAACATTTCAGGCCGAAAACAGATTTAAATTCTTTTCCCATAACTCAATACTCCTTACATCAAATATCGAATCTGTAGACTTAAAATTGACAGAGTAATTGTTTTAGAGAAACTATGTACACACAGACAATATATACTGTAATATATAACTATATACTGTTCATAAGTTGGCCCACGTTTGAATACACTCCATGTAAGTTTTAAATTTTTAGACTAAGAATAATATACACAATTTTTACTTTTGATTCGTTTCGAACTTAAAAACATTTTTAAACCAATAAACTGAGCAATTTATATCACGTGATTTGATTCTGTATGTTTTGACTGAATATCAACTCTCTTTCATGAACATTCTTGAATACTTTGTTCGGTTTCATAAATAGTATTTGAGATATGCTAGTGGCCATGATATCATTCCGGTAATACTCCATTAACTTGAGACTAATAAAAAAGAGAGAATACGTTTATAATACCAATATGTTATATATAGAGGCACGACAGACTAATTTTTCTCTATTTTTTTCTTTTAACCTTTACCTCGTCTGCATTTTTTAAATACTTTCTTATTTTTCGTTTTGGTGAGAGATACTCCTGGAACTAATCGTCTGAAATAGCTATACTTACATCCATTGAATTAAAATCGCTAATGCCAATGTCATGATAAAGAGAACTATCTATAACACGTTATAAAAGTTTTATTTAAAGTTTTTTTTTAATATTATAGACTAATGTATTCGACCACGAAATTGAATTTTGTATGTCGTATTTTAATTCATAACCAATGTATATATACAAATCCTTTACTATCCCATATTTTAATGCACAACCAATGTATACAACCATTCCACAAACTTAAAATACTTTAATTGAATACCCATGTATATCTACACAACCATCACGCGCCCATAATTTAATTAATCATACATGTATGACAACAACTCCACTACTCGCTCATATTTTAATCCTTACATAATATATATATATATATATATATATATATATATATATACACCCCCACTACTCACCAAGTATTGTTTTTACATCTGTGTTGAGCATCTTTCATTATTCCCCCGCTTCTAGATGAGCTTCTCAAAGAGTCCCCAACCAAGTCGGTCCCGCTCTGTCGGCCAAACTCCAAACTCTGTCCCATCGCCAGAATTTGGCGTTCTCTTGCCTCTTTCACAACTATTTAATAGAAAGTAATCTGACTAATTCAAAGCACAAGTGAACGTCGATCTAAATAATCCCGAAAAATAAGAAGAGCTGCAAAAGCTGTCCCCTGTACAGTTGATACCCATAAAGCCGTAAAGCATTCTACACAAATAACTTATTATTGGCCTTTGATTTCCTTTCTTGACTGCATTGTCATGCAGAAGGTCAAGTATAATCACGCTATCACACTCCCTATATAGTATCCCTCCAAATCTGGTACCAGCTAGTAGCCCATTACGAATTAGTAGCGAGGTGCATAGTTTTGGGTAAAAACAGTAAAAAGAAATAATTAAATGCCAATATAAATGCATACGTGTTTCTCATATTTGTAAGGAGAGTGATGGTATACCAATGGCCAAAATGTATCGGAACACAGTACACATAATCAAAGACTATAATCATTAGACATTTGGAAATAAAATAAAGTTTAAATAATGTCAATTCTGACAGGAGCATAAAAAGATAACAGCATTTTTTTGTAAATATATTTATCCTTGAAGTCATATTGTATAAACGAAGTTATATGTTAAGGTCATATAGCTGTTTTCAATGTGATTAATAAATAATCCCTCATAATTATCATTTATCATGAAAAATGAATTTAAGTTAGGATATTCTGTCGGTGTATAATATGTTTTTACGTGTAAAAAAATAATCACTGTTTGATACGATAAGACTGAAAAAAATAGCCGTTTAACTGGCACAAGAAAGGTGTTTGGAGGAATGTGTTGTTGGAATGTGTCATGATTAAAATTAATTGTGATTAGAACCGGAAGCACATATAATAAATGATCTAAAAAAACGTTATTGTGTTTAATATCATTCAAGTAGTATAACATATTATTAAAATGTATTACTAAATAACCTTGTTTATCAAATTCAATTCATAGATAAAACAACATATTTCCTAAATATTCTGGAGTATTAGGAAATTCACATTCTATGCAATTATTTCATGCAATGATTTATTTAATTGTTTATATTTTTTTACTGGGCGAGCAATACTCTCTGTTATAGATTAAATACATACTTCTGAATGCAGTAATTTAGCACTCTAGTCCCAGTATTATATAACTAAATAAAAATTATAATATCATGGATCTTAAAGTTACAAAATGAAGTTTTTTTATAACGTGGACTTAAATGTTTCATTGTTAGAAGAAATATTTTTACCTAATAAATCGAAGAAAATATTTCAAGAAAAAAAACGACTGAATGAGCTTGTGCCCACTGACCCTCCAGGTATTTTGTAAAATCGTCGTTTCCTATATCGAATACATTTTTCTTTTATATATATTCCTATTTAGTGTTTCTATCCAATCGGTAATACATTGAAACTTCCCTGCCTTTTACTCACTTTCTCTTCTATGCTAATTATTCTATCCCCATCGGCATTTCCAGGAGAAAAATAAAGCAAGAAAAAATAAATGTAACAAATTTCTCTGCTTTCCTGGCATTTTTACTAACATTTTCTTTTTAATTTCATTCTTTTTTAGTAATCCTTCAATTCTTTCCTTAACACTTTGACATTTTTTTTAAATATCGATCTCAACCCAGACCCAGTAATATCATTTCCTTTATTGGCAAGAAAAAGCTAAATCACCTTTCTCTCCCTCTATTTTTTTCCATTTAAACCTTGCTTCCGGCGTTACGTCATAACCAATTTCGTTGTCACGCCTTTCGTCATTGTACGCATATGAGCAACGAACAAATTGCGCAGGTAATTTTTTCTTGAAATATTGATATGGTAATTTCTCTAGCTTAATTTTATCCTGATTTGGTCGAGAAATGCTGTACAGATTTACGTTTGTTTTGAAACTTTTTATATCTTTTTGGTCACTTATCATTAGAATGATACGTATTGGAGATGTATAGCCTTCAGATAATATAACTTAATGCAAATGTTGTTTTTATTATTTAAATACAGTCGACTACGCTTTTATAGAAATACACTTGTACGGTAAAATACGTGCACAATATAAATCTTAAACATGTAGAAGTTTGAAAAACCTGTTTTATTATCTTTTTGTTTTATTTTATTAGGATTAATAACCCGTATGATTTGGATTATTCGGACAGCTGTGCTAGTCTTGATGTTTTTTCTCAAATTTCTAATCGATTACTATTTTCATGTGCACATTTTTAGAACTTCTGAATCATTCTACTAAACCCGGGAACCTTCTGTCGCATTTCTAAATTTGCGCGAACGTCAAACTCAAGAATAGTTAGTATGCAATGCGACATTCTAAAATTTTACAGAATGACTCCATAGTTCGACAACATACACCCGGAGTGAACGTTAGACGATCAGTTTATCGACATTTTGCAATTATAACACTCATGATGTGAATAGCAATCCGAAAAAATGAGGAAATTACGAAAAAAGTAAACAATTTGTTACAAGGATCTCGATAGAATGCACTGAATTATATTCATTAATATATGGCTTTTTTACACAGGAATCACTACTTATTAAGACCTGAAGTCAATCGAGGATAAGGGTGAATGGGTATACATTAGTCATTGTGATTATAGCATAGTAAACATAAGTAATGGGAATTTTGTGAATCGGAACATTTAGATCAAGAACTTGTTTATGGTGGACTTGAAGACAATCAGATTGTTGTCAGCTGGAAAGCAGCCAAACAGAAAAGAGTTCTACAGGGGTGCAGTTTTAAGAAAGAAGCTATGTTAGGTATAGGCACAGATAAAACGTGTGATGGAAACTTTTATAGTGCTTTTGGCGAGCGGAATGATTTTCGTGAAAGTTTGGCGAGAAGGGAAGCCTAGATTGAAGTTCAGATAAGCACTTGCCATGAAAATTACGATAAAATTAAGACAGACTCGCAACGTCTTTTCTGTTGGAAATAGGTTGTAGGGAAAAGAAAAGGACATCTTTTAAGTCTTTCAAGGCAGGATAAGCTGCTTCTTGCAGCTCCTGCCCAGATATGAACACACTAAGCCATCATTGGGCATACTTGACCTTTATATAGGTATAGAATTGCATGAGGAGTGAGATATCTACTAGAGCGGTAGTAGGATCCAATCATTATTCCAGCGACCTTGGCAATTTATTTGAGATACGTGTTCCATTTCAGATCGGGAGTAAATGCCAAGCCCAGAAGCTTGTCAAAACACGAAGACTCCCCAAGCCATTCATTTCAATTGAGTACATATATAGATCCGAGCATTGGTGATGTAAAGATAGAAGCTTGGTTTTACATGCATTAAACGTAACCAGCCACTTTTCCCCCATTGGACCACGTGCTCAAGATCAGAGAAGTGAGAGCCAGAGAGAACTTGGTCGAATACAGTTTTTGAAGTGCTATAAGAGATGGGAGTGTCGTCAACATAAATGTCTACGAATGATGTATGGATGTGGTTTGGAAGACCATTGATGCACATCAGGAAGATAGTTGGGATTAGGATGGACACCCGAGGGACTCGAGCATTAATACTGACAGCTTCTGATTTATGTCCATCAACTACTACTCTTACAAACCTCTCAGAGAGAAATTTAATAATTGGGAAAACATTTCCATCTATACTATAGTTGGAGATCTTGTAAAGTAGACCTTTATGTCATACCTTATCAAAAGCATTGTATATGCCAATAAAAATTTCGCTAGAGAGGAAGGTTCCATCGAGCTATTCGCTAATTCTATGAGATATAATTGTAAACATGTTGTCTAGCAGAACTGAAACCATATTGCATTTCACTAAGAAAATTATTTTTGCTGAGATCGTTGATTACTTCTTTGTGTTACACAGATTCAACAGCTTACTCGTGACGCACAGCTGACTTATTGGTCTGCATTGAGAAGGAGATGAGGGATCACCTCAATTATTAACATGGACCTTGAATTGAGTTAATATGACCAGAGAATTTTGCCATGCATATGCCTCAGTATATCCATAATTCATCAGCACAATCCGCATGTATAAAACCGTTAATAAACGCATTTGAATTATTTGATTCCCTTAATATTACGAGGAAATAATATTAGGGAGTTTACATTTTGCATAGTTAGGGAGATTACCAAATCATTACAATAGGTTTCATAAATATTGACCTACGTGTAAATTGCTATATTACTTTCCTTCCAACTATAGAACAATGTACCTTGACAGTAATAAATATATAGTGTACTTGGGAGTTGGAAGGTAGTCTGTCTCCTAAAACCTGCCTACAAAAATTCTCATCAGTCGCCGCTACGGTGACCGGCGACTATCGCTAAATAAATCTCTTAGCTAAATTTCTAGAAAAAGATAACGCCAGTGAGAATGCATACAACTGTATACTTTTGATTATTCGGATGAATTGTCTCGGAGATGGTTCTCACAAGAAATTACTAGATGTAACCTTCGACAATAATAAGGTGCGTTTAAAGTACTTCGGGTATTTCAAGCAAGATGTTTCATTTATCCCAAAAAATCTTGTTTTAGTTATCTAAGCAATGTTCGAGTAAAAGTCGTATTTTTAATGCTAATCGTCTTGGAAGTGCATCACCAGTCTCTAAGGGATTGGCAAATTACATCGAAATGCTATACAGATAGTCCGATTCATCATAAAATTTGCCAAGTTTGACAATACGCGCTGATAAATGTTAAAGAGCACATTGACCGTAACGTAAGTAATATAATATCCTAGATAAGAAAACCAACCTGAAACAAAAAAAAACAAAAATACAAACTATAAATCGTACACAAATATTTCGAGACATAACTAACTATCTTTCGGAGAAGAAAAACTCAATTTCTGGGCAGGATCATCAATCTTTCCCAAGATGGTTCGAAAGACGTAACCCTGGTTCATATAAACACAAGCGAGCAATTAGACATTGAATAAAATAGCGGAAGATGTGTGCTAATAACATATGGAAATTAGTAACTAATTATTGCATATTTCTATATAACGATTAACAACATGCGGTTATATTTGAAATAATCGGGGCTTGATACTCGAGTATATAGATATCATGATACTGGTGTTCTCTGTTCTACTTTTTAGGAGTGAAGAAACTCGTTATTTATCCTTCTGTCAGTTTCAGTGATGTAAAGTGCTATCTTATTTTAAATTGACACTTTTTTTCCAATATTCTAAGGCAGAGCTGGAGTAGATTTGTTTTTACAAAAGGCATCACCAATTATCTAGGCCAAGAGACCACTAGAGAATAAGGGTTAAAGAGGGTACATTAGACAATTGGACAATAAAGTAATCGTTAGTAATGAAAATTCGGTATTTTTTTTTTTATCTTATATGAAACGTCTCATCAAAAACGTGTTTATGTTAGACATGAAGACAATCGTTCTGTAGTAATCTGGAAAGCAGGAAAACGGAAGACATTTCCATATGCGTGCAGTTCTAAAACAGAAGCCTTTTTATCGAATCTACGTTTACGTTTTGGCACAGATAAAAGGTGGGGGGATTATTGATAGGGATTTCTGCTAGACGGGTATCCCGTGTGAAATTTTGACGAAAGGGGATCATAGATCGGAGCCTAGTCGAGCAAGTGGCATGAAAATAACGATGAATCAAAGACAAACTCGCAACGTCTCTTCTGTGAGAAAGATGTCCCAGGAAAGAGAAAAGGGCATCCCCTACGTGGCTACGAAGTCTATTTTGAACAAGGCAGGATAAGTCCTTTCTAGAAGTACCTGCCTTGGACGTACCTGGCTCTTATATAGATAGAGAATTATATAAGCTGTGAGATATCTACTGGGTCGAGAGAAGGATCCCACCATTTTTCCAGCGACACTGGAAATGGATTTAATGTATGTGTTCGATTTCAAGTCAGGACTAAAGGTCAAACACAGAAGCTTGTCAAAACATGACGCCTCCCCAAGACGAAAACCATTCATTTCAATGAATGCCAGATGGGGATCAGATCGTTTATGATGTAAAGACAAAAGATTGGTTTAGATGCATTAAAAGTAACAAACAGCCTCTTTCCTCCTTGTACCGCTTGTAAAAGATCAGAGAAGAGAGAGAATCGGGGAGAACTTGGTTGGTTACGGTCTGAGATGTGCTACCATAGATTATAGTGTCATCAGCATAAATGTCTTCAAATTATGTAAGGATGTGATTTGGAAGATCAGTAATGTAGATCACGAAGAAAGTTGGGGCCAAGATTGATCCCTGAGGGACTCCAGCATTAAGACTGTGAGATTCTGATTTCTGCCCATTAACTACTACTCTTATGAAGCTATCAGTTATAAATGATTTAATAATTGAGAAGGCCTTTCCAGATATACCGTAGCTGGAGAATTTGTGAAGTAAACATTTATGCCATCCTCTATCAAAGGTTTTTGGTATTTCAAGAGCAATTTCCCTAGATTGATAGAATATTCATTTTAAATGCTAATTATATTACTAAAACAATTACAAAAATTTTACACTGCGAAGAAATGCTTTCGCCCAATAATTTAGTGGAGGATTTCGTGAGAAAACAGTGAGCTCAGCAGAACATTGTTGTGTATGTTACTGGAAAATATCAGGCTTACACTCTTTGATTGAGTCAAGTTTTTTTTTATTTGGTTGTGATATGGTCATAAATTTAGTTTCGTAACACCATCTGATATTCTAAAAGAGAGTGTTCTGGAACTCGCGGCAGTTATTCCTCAGAATCTTGCTTTCAGGTACCTACAATACCGTATAGCAGGCAACTTTAGAAAGCGTGCGTTGATCAGACAGATAAACTCAAATCAACATAACGAAAACAACTGGTACGTTGAAAACGTTTTATTAATTAGGTAAAAAATCTGAAACAAAAACAAAACAAATAGTTAAAAGGAGAAACCATAATTAAACAAAAGGAAATAATACATGAAAATAATTATGTTTTGGACAGGCTTCCAAATTAACAGATTCTTGGATATCTTATCCTTTTCAATCAACTGTTAGGTGAAAGTCCGTAACAGTTGGAAAAGTGTCTTTTCTTCATTAAATTGTTAGGTGAAAGTCCGTAACAGTTAGAAAAGTGTCTTTTCTTTTTATTATTATTAAATCGTTAGGTGAAAGTATGGAACGGTTATGTCTCCTTTTTACAAAGGTTGTTATTCTAGTGCGGTGCATAAACTACCCAACGCCCATGAAATAAAAATAATAGAAGTCTGATAAAAGATATAAATTCTGTGCGAGCGAAGAAGGAAATAATTAGAATTTCTACAAATTAAGTGTGGAAGTCACACACTAGATTAAATAAACAGAAACAGGGTTTCAAGTTCTTCGTAGAAGAAATAGCTAGGTAAAGGAATAATAGGATGTACTAAACGTACCTCATGGCTTAAACGGGGAAAGCCCAGTTCATGGAGTCGAGCAAAGTCAGTCTGTGTAGTTTTGAATTCCGCGGTGAAAAGGAGGGAGGAGGGACAGAACGAGACTAAAACGAGATCCCGTGGATAGCGACATGACATTTTTTTTCTTTTCTTTTTTCATTTGGAATGCCTAAACGGGTAAGTTTTCCATTAAAGAAAGATCAAGAAGGGAAGAAATAAGAAAGAAAACTATATATGAAAAAACTCGCACAGAGATGAATGAGAACGAGGCCCGAGGCACCGGTGCTCTTAAAGCGTGTGTCCCTTGTTAAAAAAGGGGCCGGTCTGAAGACAGAACACTCCCCGTCCAATTGTTATTTATGCAATTGCACTAATAATACACCATCAATGTGCAGGCAAGGGCTCCATTGGAATCCCCCGGTCCTTTAATCGGTCTTGGAAGGATTTGTTTTGACATCGTAGAAGGTCAAGTTCTTCTCCTAGATCACAGGGGGGAAGCCTTGCCTGTAGGGTTTTAATTTCATACTTTAACTTTTCAATTTCGGCCTTTTGTCCTTCTGTGATACGGACCAGTTCAGAGACCCGCCCATCTTCGACCTTTTCCTCTCGCTCGAAATTGGTGAGTAATTCAGCATCGTAGGCCATGGCACCAGCTGGTGCCGACGTCGTCTTTGGTAATGATTGGTCTTTGGTTACACTTTGTGGGTTGTGAGCTTTTTTCATGGGTTGAATCTTCGTTCCATGTGACACATTTTTATTGGATGCACTGCTTTTGTCTAAATTCTTGGTGCTAGACACATTCTGGATGGTGCTGTTTGTAGAACCTTTTAAAACCTTTGACGGTTTTGTAAAGACGACATTTTTGTCTTTTTCCTTCAGAACCTCTTCGTTATTAGTTTTTATGGAATCCGTCGTTGTACTAGTGGTACTGGTAGTAGTTGCAGTAGTAGTAGTATTGGTAGTCGCAGCCGTATTAGTATTCAACTTGGATTTATCTGTCAGTAGAGAGAGTTTCTTCTGACGCACGGCAAGATTTTCATGACTTTTACTGAGATATTGCTCCCCAAATGGAGTCCCTGTTGGCTTCTGGTCTGCTGTCGAAGTTGAACTGGTGCTGAGGCCAGAATTTTCAGATTTTGATCGCATTGGACCCACAGTATCGGCTGCAGAATTGACAGACCATGGTTGTCCAACATTGTTCTGCTTCTTCATGAAACCCGGTCTCTGACCAACCTTTTTCTTGTTTATCGTTCTTTCAGGACAAATTTCGCCCACCACGATCCATCCTAGATCCAGTTTCTGGGCATAGGGGGCACCGCGCGGACCGTTGATCGTTCTCCGGACCTTGTGGGCGTCAATGACGTCGCGTCCCAGAAGTAGCAAGACGGGTGCGTTCGGATCCAGGGCAGGCACCTCGTCTGCGATGACCGCTAAGTGAGGCAGTTTCCGCACCACGTCGGGTGTCGGTATCTCAGACCGGTCGTCTGGGATCTCGTTACACTCAATCAAGGTTGGCAGAGCGTATGTGGTTTTCCCGTCGAGTGACCCCACCCTGTATCCTAGCGCTCTTCTTCCTGACGTCTCCGTGACTCCGGCACAGGTTTTCAGGGTGTATGCTGAGGTAGGGCCCCGGATGTTGAAGAAGTCGAAGAACTCCGAGCGAGCCAGGGATTTGTTGCTGTGCTCGTCGATCACGGCATATGCTTTAAGTGACTTTTCTTGTTCACTAGTATATATGTTCACCAAGCAAATCTTGGAGCATGATCGTCCATTTAGGCTGTCTCCACAGATTTGTAAACAATTGGTCGAGACATCCTCCTTCTCCCCGCCGTGCAACGGCATGGGTTTGGCATTGGTTGGTTGGGGTGTCGGGTGTGAATGCATCGAGCTTTCGTGGCTGTCGCTGCCACATTCTGTGCATTGTAGGATGGCCTTGCATTCCTTCGCCTTGTGGTCCGTGGTGGAGCAGCATCGGAGACACATCCCATTTTGCCTAAGGATGTCTTTCCTTTCGGACAAGGGTTTTTTCCTAAATGCCCAGCATTTTCGGAGAGGATGAGGTGTGTTGTGGATGGGGCATAGTCGGCTGCAGTCATCTGCTTTAACTTCGATCTTATGGACGGAGACCTCACTGCGACTCGTCCTTTTGTGCCCTTTAGGGGATTGACTGTCCATTATCCGATAGAAGCTGGGGTCATTTCGGTCATCTGCCTGCTGTTCGATGAAACCAACAAAAACGGAGAAAGGGTGGAAGGGCACTTGGTGTTGTCGTTTGTATTTCGCACCGTATGATGCCCACTTGTCCCCTAAAGAAGGTGGGAGCTTTTCCACTACTTGCCGGATGCCGCGGGCAGTGTCCAAGGTGGCGAGGCCGGGTATGTCCCCTTCGTCCTTCAGAGCTTGAACCTCTGCAAGAAGATCGCTTAGGTCTCTGAGTTTTGAGTAGTCCCTTGTGATCTTAGGGAAGACCTCGAGTCTCTTGAAGATAGAGTCCTCGATGACTTCAACGGCTCCGTAGCATTTGTCGAGCCTCCTCCATATCTCATACAGTCCCTTTTCAGGCCGGTTGAAGTGAGCAGTCCTTAGTCTGTGGGCTTGGTCTGAAGAGTGTCTGCCGAGCCACTTCACCAGCATATCCATCTCCTCCCGAGGAGAAAGTCTCAATCCCGATATAGTGTTCAGGAACGACGCTTTCCAGACTCTATAGTCTTTAGGTTGGTCTGAGAATCTTGATAGACTTAAGGAGAGCATTTCCCGGCGGGCCATGTATAGTAAAAGGTCGTGTGGAGGGTCCAAGGTTTGGTCAGGAGGAGGTCGGATGTGCTGATCGGCAGGGGGAACGACTGGTGCCTCCGACTGTTTTAGGGACCTCTGGCTGATGACATAGTCGTTAGTTCGTTGTAATGCGTCTAGAGGCGGTAGGTCGAGCATGGTGTTGGCTTTATGGCGACGAGAGGAGGTGACTGAGCTTTCATCTCTGCTGGAGCAGGTGGCTGTGAGGGCCACTTCCTTGCGCGCTTTTATTTTTTTTTAATTTTGTTTTTAGCTCTACCTCTTTCTGTAGAGCGTTAATCCTCAACATTTCAAGCTCCTGTTCCAGGTCCGCTTCGCTGTCGATAAGGGCGAGATGAGCTTTAGCTGCTTCTGCTCTGGCCCGAGCTGAAGTAGACTTGGTTGAGGCTGAAACTTTCGACCGCGTGCGGTATGATGCGGCGGAGGACATCTTGCAATTGGTAATGTATCCGAGTGTAACGCGGCTGAGGATTTCTGTTGCTGCGCTAAATATTTTCCACGTGGACTGGGTAATCCGTTCAGCTACCAGAGACGTTTTACTGTTCTGGAACTCGCGGCAGTTATTCCTCAGAATCTTGCTTTCAGGTACCTACAATACCGTATAGCAGGCAACTTTAGAAAGCGTGCGTTGATCAGACAGATAAACTCAAATCAACATAACGAAAACAACTGGTACGTTGAAAACGTTTTATTAATTAGGTAAAAAATCTGAAACAAAAACAAAACAAATAGTTAAAAGGAGAAACCATAATTAAACAAAAGGAAATAATACATGAAAATAATTATGTTTTGGACAGGCTTCCAAATTAACAGATTCTTGGATATCTTATCCTTTTCAATCAACTGTTAGGTGAAAGTCCGTAACAGTTGGAAAAGTGTCTTTTCTTCATTAAATTGTTAGGTGAAAGTCCGTAACAGTTAGAAAAGTGTCTTTTCTTTTTATTATTATTAAATCGTTAGGTGAAAGTATGGAACGGTTATGTCTCCTTTTTACAAAGGTTGTTATTCTAGTGCGGTGCATAAACTACCCAACGCCCATGAAATAAAAATAATAGAAGTCTGATAAAAGATATAAATTCTGTGCGAGCGAAGAAGGAAATAATTAGAATTTCTACAAATTAAGTGTGGAAGTCACACACTAGATTAAATAAACAGAAACAGGGTTTCAAGTTCTTCGTAGAAGAAATAGCTAGGTAAAGGAATAATAGGATGTACTAAACGTACCTCATGGCTTAAACGGGGAAAGCCCAGTTCATGGAGTCGAGCAAAGTCAGTCTGTGTAGTTTTGAATTCCGCGGTGAAAAGGAGGGAGGAGGGACAGAACGAGACTAAAACGAGATCCCGTGGATAGCGACATGACATTTTTTTTCTTTTCTTTTTTCATTTGGAATGCCTAAACGGGTAAGTTTTCCATTAAAGAAAGATCAAGAAGGGAAGAAATAAGAAAGAAAACTATATATGAAAAAACTCGCACAGAGATGAATGAGAACGAGGCCCGAGGCACCGGTGCTCTTAAAGCGTGTGTCCCTTGTTAAAAAAGGGGCCGGTCTGAAGACAGAACACTCCCCGTCCAATTGTTATTTATGCAATTGCACTAATAATACACCATCAATGTGCAGGCAAGGGCTCCATTGGAATCCCCCGGTCTTTTAATCGGTCTTGGAAGGATTTGTTTTGACATCGTAGAAGGTCAAGTTCTTCTCCTAGATCACAGGGGGGAAGCCTTGCCTGTAGGGTTTTAATTTCATACTTTAACTTTTCAATTTCGGCCTTTTGTCCTTCTGTGATACGGACCAGTTCAGAGACCCGCCCATCTTCGACCTTTTCCTCTCGCTCGAAATTGGTGAGTAATTCAGCATCGTAGGCCATGGCACCAGCTGGTGCCGACGTCGTCTTTGGTAATGATTGGTCTTTGGTTACACTTTGTGGGTTGTGAGCTTTTTTCATGGGTTGAATCTTCGTTCCATGTGACACATTTTTATTGGATGCACTGCTTTTGTCTAAATTCTTGGTGCTAGACACATTCTGGATGGTGCTGTTTGTAGAACCTTTTAAAACCTTTGACGGTTTTGTAAAGACGACATTTTTGTCTTTTTCCTTCAGAACCTCTTCGTTATTAGTTTTTATGGAATCCGTCGTTGTACTAGTGGTACTGGTAGTAGTTGCAGTAGTAGTAGTATTGGTAGTCGCAGCCGTATTAGTATTCAACTTGGATTTATCTGTCAGTAGAGAGAGTTTCTTCTGACGCACGGCAAGATTTTCATGACTTTTACTGAGATATTGCTCCCCAAATGGAGTCCCTGTTGGCTTCTGGTCTGCTGTCGAAGTTGAACTGGTGCTGAGGCCAGAATTTTCAGATTTTGATCGCATTGGACCCACAGTATCGGCTGCAGAATTGACAGACCATGGTTGTCCAACATTGTTCTGCTTCTTCATGAAACCCGGTCTCTGACCAACCTTTTTCTTGTTTATCGTTCTTTCAGGACAAATTTCGCCCACCACGATCCATCCTAGATCCAGTTTCTGGGCATAGGGGGCACCGCGCGGACCGTTGATCGTTCTCCGGACCTTGTGGGCGTCAATGACGTCGCGTCCCAGAAGTAGCAAGACGGGTGCGTTCGGATCCAGGGCAGGCACCTCGTCTGCGATGACCGCTAAGTGAGGCAGTTTCCGCACCACGTCGGGTGTCGGTATCTCAGACCGGTCGTCTGGGATCTCGTTACACTCAATCAAGGTTGGCAGAGCGTATGTGGTTTTCCCGTCGAGTGACCCCACCCTGTATCCTAGCGCTCTTCTTCCTGACGTCTCCGTGACTCCGGCACAGGTTTTCAGGGTGTATGCTGAGGTAGGGCCCCGGATGTTGAAGAAGTCGAAGAACTCCGAGCGAGCCAGGGATTTGTTGCTGTGCTCGTCGATCACGGCATATGCTTTAAGTGACTTTTCTTGTTCACTAGTATATATGTTCACCAAGCAAATCTTGGAGCATGATCGTCCATTTAGGCTGTCTCCACAGATTTGTAAACAATTGGTCGAGACATCCTCCTTCTCCCCGCCGTGCAACGGCATGGGTTTGGCATTGGTTGGTTGGGGTGTCGGGTGTGAATGCATCGAGCTTTCGTGGCTGTCGCTGCCACATTCTGTGCATTGTAGGATGGCCTTGCATTCCTTCGCCTTGTGGTCCGTGGTGGAGCAGCATCGGAGACACATCCCATTTTGCCTAAGGATGTCTTTCCTTTCGGACAAGGGTTTTTTCCTAAATGCCCAGCATTTTCGGAGAGGATGAGGTGTGTTGTGGATGGGGCATAGTCGGCTGCAGTCATCTGCTTTAACTTCGATCTTATGGACGGAGACCTCACTGCGACTCGTCCTTTCGTGCCCTTTAGGGGATTGACTGTCCATTATCCGATAGAAGCTGGGGTCATTTCGGTCATCTGCCTGCTGTTCGATGAAACCAACAAAAACGGAGAAAGGGTGGAAGGGCACTTGGTGTTGTCGTTTGTATTTCGCACCGTATGATGCCCACTTGTCCCCTAAAGAAGGTGGGAGCTTTTCCACTACTTGCCGGATGCCGCGGGCAGTGTCCAAGGTGGCGAGGCCGGGTATGTCCCCTTCGTCCTTCAGAGCTTGAACCTCTGCAAGAAGATCGCTTAGGTCTCTGAGTTTTGAGTAGTCCCTTGTGATCTTAGGGAAGACCTCGAGTCTCTTGAAGATAGAGTCCTCGATGACTTCAACGGCTCCGTAGCATTTGTCGAGCCTCCTCCATATCTCATACAGTCCCTTTTCAGGCCGGTTGAAGTGAGCAGTCCTTAGTCTGTGGGCTTGGTCTGAAGAGTGTCTGCCGAGCCACTTCACCAGCATATCCATCTCCTCCCGAGGAGAAAGTCTCAATCCCGATATAGTGTTCAGGAACGACGCTTTCCAGACTCTATAGTCTTTAGGTTGGTCTGAGAATCTTGATAGACTTAAGGAGAGCATTTCCCGGCGGGCCATGTATAGTAAAAGGTCGTGTGGAGGGTCCAAGGTTTGGTCAGGAGGAGGTCGGATGTGCTGATCGGCAGGGGGAACGACTGGTGCCTCCGACTGTTTTAGGGACCTCTGGCTGATGACATAGTCGTTAGTTCGTTGTAATGCGTCTAGAGGCGGTAGGTCGAGCATGGTGTTGGCTTTATGGCGACGAGAGGAGGTGACTGAGCTTTCATCTCTGCTGGAGCAGGTGGCTGTGAGGGCCACTTCCTTGCGCGCTTTTATTTTTTTTTAATTTTGTTTTTAGCTCTACCTCTTTCTGTAGAGCGTTAATCCTCAACATTTCAAGCTCCTGGTCCAGGTCCGCTTCGCTGTCGATAAGGGCGAGATGAGCTTTAGCTGCTTCTGCTCTGGCCCGAGCTGAAGTAGACTTGGTTGAGGCTGAAACTTTCGACCGCGTGCGGTATGATGCGGCGGAGGACATCTTGCAATTGGTAATGTATCCGAGTGTAACGCGGCTGAGGATTTCTGTTGCTGCGCTAAATATTTTCCACGTGGACTGGGTAATCCGTTCAGCTACCAGAGACGTTTTACTGTTCTGGAACTCGCGGCAGTTATTCCTCAGAATCTTGCTTTCAGGTACCTACAATACCGTATAGCAGGCAACTTTAGAAAGCGTGCGTTGATCAGACAGATAAACTCAAATCAACATAACGAAAACAACTGGTACGTTGAAAACGTTTTATTAATTAGGTAAAAAATCTGAAACAAAAACAAAACAAATAGTTAAAAGGAGAAACCATAATTAAACAAAAGGAAATAATACATGAAAATAATTATGTTTTGGACAGGCTTCCAAATTAACAGATTCTTGGATATCTTATCCTTTTCAATCAACTGTTAGGTGAAAGTCCGTAACAGTTGGAAAAGTGTCTTTTCTTCATTAAATTGTTAGGTGAAAGTCCGTAACAGTTAGAAAAGTGTCTTTTCTTTTTATTATTATTAAATCGTTAGGTGAAAGTATGGAACGGTTATGTCTCCTTTTTACAAAGGTTGTTATTCTAGTGCGGTGCATAAACTACCCAACGCCCATGAAATAAAAATAATAGAAGTCTGATAAAAGATATAAATTCTGTGCGAGCGAAGAAGGAAATAATTAGAATTTCTACAAATTAAGTGTGGAAGTCACACACTAGATTAAATAAACAGAAACAGGGTTTCAAGTTCTTCGTAGAAGAAATAGCTAGGTAAAGGAATAATAGGATGTACTAAACGTACCTCATGGCTTAAACGGGGAAAGCCCAGTTCATGGAGTCGAGCAAAGTCAGTCTGTGTAGTTTTGAATTCCGCGGTGAAAAGGAGGGAGGAGGGACAGAACGAGACTAAAACGAGATCCCGTGGATAGCGACATGACATTTTTTTTCTTTTCTTTTTTCATTTGGAATGCCTAAACGGGTAAGTTTTCCATTAAAGAAAGATCAAGAAGGGAAGAAATAAGAAAGAAAACTATATATGAAAAAACTCGCACAGAGATGAATGAGAACGAGGCCCGAGGCACCGGTGCTCTTAAAGCGTGTGTCCCTTGTTAAAAAAGGGCCCGGTCTGAAGACAGAACAGAGAGTTCTTTGTGTAGTTTAATGTTGGGTTATGAAGAACGGCTGGGCTGGTAATTTAGACTAATCAGTTGCAAATGATAAAATAGTGGTTTTTGCGGTTTTATTATTAAGTGTACATTATTCAAGACTTGATTATAGACAATTGTTTTATTTCTGTTAATCAATTCGTTTTCTGGCCAATATTATATCTTCTCCATTAGGTTCGCCGATTATAATTGTAGGATGATTTTTCATGCTTACGATGCTTCTTTTTTCTTTTTGTTTTGCCATAATTTGACTTTTATTGACTAAAATGTCGAAATGGTTACTGCTTCTAAGCAATCTATCAGTTCAATGTTGGGCTTGCTATATAATTTCTTCGTTGCGAATTTTGCTCCAAATTCTTTATTTGTCGCAGCATGTAACTAACTACTCCCAGAGATTTCCTGACAAAGAAGATACAAAAAGGCATCTTCAACTAACGACTTCATCAAAGTCTAATGAACTGAATTGAGCTACTCACAGTCGTACACAGTTTACTAGCCTATCGTCACAATGGCGAAATTCTGGAAATCCAAAGTGTTCCTATACGTTAAATGAGAACAAATTAATCCAATTCTAAATGTTTGTTTCGAGCTGTGATATCTTTTTCACATGCATTTCATTCATTATTTCTTGATGAAAAATTAGTATATAACAGCATAAAATTATTAATGAGCATAGTAAAATTAAAATATAAAGTCTACCGTGTGGTTTAAAATGTTCTGAAAGTATATCCAAAGATAGGAAGCCAAATCATGCATTTACAATGCACATCTAATAGAAAACAAACAAATGTAATCAATGAAATATTTAATAGAATTTATAATGATTTCGGCAATAAAATTATATTTAGTAAATGACTTTCTTTTATACCAAGTATATTGCATACATAATATAGTGGTTCCTTAGAACTTAAATACATTTTCACTAAATATCGCTCATATGCAGAAAATATTGTGAATAGAATTTATGATAGCATGCATTCTATACTTTTATTTAGTTGTTCCATATGTCATATCTCTATACACATAAAAAGAATAAAATTGTTATGATGTCTTATATATTTTGAAATTTTATAAATGGTTCTAATAAACCAATTAATAAATATTTAATTAATATTAATTCGGTTTATTTTAATAACGCATAGGACATTACACAAGTGCAACTATTTAATCTTAGTTATGAAATACAAATACGTGTATTGCTTTCAAACAATTAGATCAGAAAATAATGCATCAAGATTGTCAACTGTTTTCTTAAGATCAACTAAAATTATGCTTATCATTTAGAATTTTACAAGTAAACTTAAGTAATGCAGGTTCATAATCTTAAAAAAATAAGGATTCCAAACGTAAGGTAATATGCCGATATATTTTAATTATATTCACTCTGCATGGGAAAACACGTAAGGCAATATGTCGATACATTTTTATTATATTCAATCTACACGGAGAAGAACGTAACGTAATATGACGATATATTTCCTATTATATTCACTCTGCACGGGGAAAAACGTATGATAATATGGCAGTATAATTTTTATTATATTCACTCTGCATGGGAACAATGTAAAGTAATATGTCGATATATATTTTATTATATTCACTCTGCATGGGAAAAACAAAAGGTAATATGTCAATGTATATTTATTAATTTCACTCTGCATGGTAAAAACGTAACTTAATATGTCGATATATTTTATTATATTCACACTGCATGGGAAAAACGTAACTTAATATGTCGATATAATTTTTATTATATTCACTCTGCATGGGAAAACACGCAAGGCAATATGTCGATATAAGTTTTATTATATTCACTCTGCATGGGAAAACACGTAAGGCAATATGTCGATATATTTTTTATTATATTAACTCTGCATGGGAAAACACGTAAGGCAATATGTCGATATATTTTTTCTTATATTCACTCTGCATGGGAAAACACGTAAGGCAATATGTCGATATATTTTTTCTTATATTCACTCTGCATGGGAAAACACGTAAGGCAATATGTCGATATATTTTATTATATTCACTCTGCATGGGAAAACACGTAAGGCAATGTGTCGATATATTTTATTATATTCACTCTGCATGGGAAAACACGTAAGGCAATATGTCGATATATTTTATTATATTCACTCTGCATGGGAAAACATAAGGAAATATGTCGATATATTTTTTTATTATATTCACTCTGCATGAGAAAACACGTAAGGCAATATGTCGATATATTTTATTATATTCACTCTGCATGAGACAACACGTAAGGTAATATGTCGATATATTTTATTATATTCACTCTGCATGGGAAAACACGTAAGGTAATATGTCGATATATTTTATTATATTCACTCTGCATGGGAAAACACGTAAGGTAATATGTCGATATATTTTTTATTATATTCACTCTGCATGAGAAAACACGTAAGGCAATATGTCGATATATTTTATTATATTCACTCTGCATGAGAAAACACGTAAGGTAATATGTCGATATATTTTATTATATTCACTATGCATGGGAAAACACGTAAGGTAATATGTCGATATATTTTATTATATTCACTCTGCATGGGAAAACACGTAAGGTAATATGTCGATATATTTTATTATATTCACTCTGCATGGGAAAACACGTAAGGTAATATGTCGATATATTTTTTATTATATTCACTCTGCATGAGAAAACACGTAAGGCAATATGTCGATATATTTTATTATATTCACTCTGCATGGGAAAACACGTAAGGTAATATGTCGATATATTTTATTATATTCACTCTGCATGGGAAAACACGTAAGGTAATATGTCGATATATTTTATTATATTCACTCTGCATGGGAAAACACGTAAGGTAATATGTCGATATATTTTATTATATTCACTCTGCATGAGAAAACACGTAAGGTAATATGTCGATATATTTTATTATATTCACTCTGCATGAGAAAACACGTAAGGTAATATGTCGATATATTTTATTATATTCACTCTGCATGGGAAAACACGTAAGGTAATATGTCGATATATTTTATTATATTCACTCTGCATGAGAAAACACGTAAGGTAATATGTCGATATATTTTATTATATTCACTCTGCATGGGAAAACACGTAAGGTAATATGTCGATATATTTTATTATATTCACTCTGCATGGGAAAACACGTAAGGTAATATGTCGATATATTTTATTATATTCACTGCATGGGAAAACACGTAAGGTAATATGTCGATATATTTATTCTTATATTCACTCTGCATGGGAAAACACGTAAGGCAATATGTCGATATATTTTATTATATTCACTCTGCATGAGAAAACACGTAAGGTAATATGTCGATATATTTTATTATATTCACTCTGTATGAGAAAACACGTAAGGTAATATGTCGATATATTTTATTATATTCACTCTGCATGGGAAAACACGTAAGGTAATATGTCGATATATTCTATTATATTCACTGCATGGGAAAACACGTAAGGCAATATGTCGATATATTTTATTATATTCACTCTGCATGGGAAAACACGTAAGGCAATATGTCGATATATTTTTTATTATATTCACTCTGCATGGGAAAAACGTAAGGCAATATGTCGATATATTTTATTATATTCACTCTGCATGGGAAAACACGCAAGGCAATATGTCGATATATTTTTTACATTCACTCTGCATGGGAAAAACATAAGGCAATATGTCGATATAGGTTTTATTATATTCACTGCATAGGAAAACACGTAAGGTACTATGTCGATATATTTTATTATATTCACTCTGCATGGGAAAACACGTAAGGCAATATGTCGATATATTTTTTATATTCACTCTGCATGGGAAAAACATAAGGCAATACGTCGATATATTTCATTATATTCACTGCATGGGAAAACACGTAAGGCAATATGTCGATATATTTTATTATATTCACTCTGCATGGGAAAACACGTAAGGCAATATGTCGATATATTTTTCTTATATTAACTCTGCATGGGAAAACACGTAAGGCAATATGTCGATATATTTTATTATATTCACTCTGCATGGGAAAACACGTAAGGCAATATGTCGATATATTTTATTATATTCACTCTGCATGGGAAAAACATAAGGCAATACGTCGATATATTTCATTATATTCACTGCATGGGAAAACACGTAAGGCAATATGTCGATATATTTTATTATATTCACTCTGCATGGGAAAACACGTAAGGCAATATGTCGATATATTTTTTCTTATATTCACTCTGCATGGGAAAACACGTAAGGCAATATGTCGATATATTTTATTATATTCACTCTGCATGGGAAAACACGTAAGGCAATATGTCGATATATTTTATTATATTCACTCTGCATGGGAAAACACGTAAGGCAATACGTCGATATATTTTTTATATTCACTCTGCATGGGAAAAACATAAGGCAATATGTCGATATATTTTTTATTATATTCACTGCATGGGAAAACACGTAAGGCAATATGTCGATATATTTTATTATATTCACTCTGCATGGGAAAACACGTAAGGCAATGTGTCGATATATTTTTTATATTCACTCTGCATGGGAAAACACGTAAGGCAATATGTCGATATATTTTATTATATTCACTCTGCATGGGAAAACACGTAAGGCAATATGTCGATATAAGTTTTATTATATTCACTCTGCATGGGAAAACACGTAAGGCAATATGTCGATATATTTTATTATATTCACTCTGCATGGGAAAACACGTAAGGTAATATGTCGATATATTTTATTATATTCACTCTGCATGGGAAAACATAAGGAAATATGTCGATATATTTTTCATTATATTCACTCTGCATGAGAAAACACGTAAGGTAATATGTCGATATATTTTATTATATTCACTCTGCATCAGAAAACACGTAAGGTAATATGTCGATATATTTTATTATATTCACTCTGCATGGGAAAACACGTAAGGTAATATGTCGATATATTTTATTATATTCACTGCATGGGAAAACACGTAAGGTAATATGTCGATATATTTTATTATATTCACTCTGCATGGGAAAACACGTAAGGTAATATGTCGATATATTTTATTATATTCACTGCATGGGAAAACACGTAAGGTAATATGTCGATATATTTTATTATATTCACTCTGCATGGGAAAACACGTAAGGTAATATGTCGATATATTTTATTATATTCACTCTGCATGGGAAAACACGTATGGTAATATGTCGATATTTTTTATTATATTCACTCTGCATGAGAAAACACGTAAGGTAATATGTCGATATATTTTATTATATTCACTCTGCATGGGAAAACACGTAAGGTAATATGTCGATATATTTTATTATATTCACTGCATGGGAAAACACGTAAGGTAATATGTCGATATATTTTTTCTTATATTCACTCTGCATGGGAAAACACGTAAGGTAATATGTCGATATATTTTATTATATTCACTCTGCATGGGAAAACACGTAAGGTAATATGTCGATATATTTTATTATATTCACTCTGCATGGGAAAACATAAGGAAATATGTCGATATATTTTTTCTTATATTCACTCTGCATGGGAAAACACGTAAGGTAATATGTCGATATATTTTATTGTATTCACTCTGCATGAGAAAACACGTAAGGTAATATGTCGATATATTTTATTATATTCACTCTGCATCGGAAAACACGTAAGGTAATATGTCGATATATTTTATTATATTCACTGCATGGGAAAACACGTAAGGCAATATGTCGATATATTTTATTATATTCACTCTGCATGGGAAAACACGTAAGGTAATATGTCGATATATTTTTTATTATATTCACTCTGCATGGGAAAACACGTAAGGCAATATGTCGATATATTTTATTATATTCACTCTGCATGGGAAAACACGCAAGGCAATATGTCGATATATTTTTTATATTCACTCTGCATGGGAAAAACATAAGGCAATATGTCGATATATTTTTATTATATTCACTGCATGGGAAAACACGTAAGGTAATATGTCGATATATTTTATTATATTCACTCTGCATGGGAAAACAAGTAAGGCAATATGTCGATATATTTTTTATATTCACTCTGCATGGGAAAAACATAAGGCAATACGTCGATATATTTCATTATATTCACTGCATGGGAAAACACGTAAGGCAATATGTCGATATATTTTATTATATTCACTCTGCATGGGAAAACACGTAAGGCAATATGTCGATATATTTTTTCTTATATTCACTCTGCATGGGAAAAACATAAGGCAATATGTCGATATATTCTATTATATTCACTCTGCATGAGAAAACACGTAAGGCAATATGTCGATATATTTTTTATATTCACTCTGCATGAGAAAACACGTAAGGTAATATGTCGATATATTTTATTATATTCACTATGCATGGGAAAACACGTAAGGCAATATGTCGATATATTTATTCTTATATTCACTGCATGGGAAAACACGTAAGTCAATATGTCGATATATTTTTTTATTATATTGACTATGCATGGGAAAGCACGTAAGGCAATATGTCGATATATTTTTTTATATTAACTCTGCATGGGAAAACACGTAAGGCAATATGTCGATATATTTTATTATATTCACTGCATGGGAAAACACGTAAGGCAATATGTCGATATATTTTTTTATTATGTTGACGCTGCATGGGAAAACACGTAAGGCAATATGTTGATATTTTTTTTATTATGTTCACTCTGCATGAAAAAACCCATGGAACACTGTCGTGTCTATAGAATAAAATTATCGCTTCCTAAGATATGTAAGATAATATGTTGTATTTCAAGAAAACATATTTTAAACTATGTGAATCACACGTTTAAGAATCATCTCTGAGTTGATAAGGGAGAGATAATTATGGTACTTGATGACAAATTTTTCCATATTAGACTGCCATTGGTAATTAGTTTCAACGATAGTTTACTTGAAGTGTTTTTCTACTAAGAATACTAAGATTTGCATATACAAATATTAACTTTTTTTAAATCGAGAGAAAAAAATGGAAAGTTCACAATCAATCATCTTTTTGTACTAAAATGGAAATTATAGTTTTCTATCTGTTTCATCCGTTCTTTCTATTTGCGTGCATGTCTGTAGATGTCTACATCTTTCTCAATTACGCACTAAATATTTTATTTTTTTCCTTTCTTCCCACCTTTCTCCCTCGCTCTTTCTCGATATGTGTTAGTCTGGACGTTTTTCCTTTCACCTTCCATCTCGAAAAACGTTATCGGCAATTCTCACTTCACTGGAGAAAACGAAGATTGAAATTTAATTAATATTCACTTTTATTCCCTGAAAAAGGAAACAAATGAAATTAGCATTTCATTCATACACAAGAGACTTAACAACCTCGCAAATAATGGGGCACGTGTTAAGTTTGTTTTCTTTCTTCCTTGTCTTAACATATACGTCGATACAATGAAAACACGGAGATGAATATCAAGTATTTACAATAGTTTCTATAATCTTTCAACGTGACTTATTTTAATTTTTAAGGAAACTTTTATCGTGATTCGTGACTAAACTACAAATATAAGAAAACTAACACGTAAATGAAAGTATGTTTATTTATCTGTACTGTGTATAATAAATTAAAAAGGAGTTTTTTATTTGGTTATATTTGTTTATGCTTTTTATACAATGAATGATGCTAATTTCTAAGAGAATTTTTCAGTTTTCTGAAGGTAGTACTAGTAAGAAATTACAACTATTATACTCACTTATATTTGTCTGGTGAAAATGGAAGAACATCCAACTTGAGTTTCATGCTAATTACTTGTAAATATTTTATAAATATTTACTTCTTACTTACTACTGAAAAATACTGCCACAGAGATTATATGAGGAATCTTTTTCACCAAGTTTGTATCAATAATTTGCATGCCTTTACAGGAAAATTCGTAAAAACAATAACATATATTTACATCATTCACAAACATTCCGACTAGTATAAACTCATAAAAAGATATTTCTACGACACAATACTAAAGAAAATAACTGATGAAGCTGACGATGCCTTAGAATGTAATAACACGTAGTGGGAACCTGTGTGCACGAGGTTCTACTCCAGTTTATTGCACGGTAGCACTTTTACTTAGGAATGTTGGCAATCTTCAGGTTAGCCGTCCAATAAAGATATGATGCCAGTTTATTAATACTTGTGATTTAAAAAGATATACGAAAAATATATGCCCAACAGCAAATATAGAAAAAAAACACCTACTCATAAAATTCTATAAAACCAATACGTTTATTATATTAAATGTCATATCCGATTCGATGTGTCATTTACAACATTACATTAAATCAATCGCACGTGAATAACAATGCAGAATGCAGGTATCTATATCCTGAGAAGTACATGTCTCCGCAAAATATAAATGACTTTGTCTTAATGAGTATACTCGCACGCGTATAAAACGCTTCAAAATGAAGGAGATTTTGGAGTTGACTCTAATGTAGCAAAAATAAAGCGTTGTAGAAGGCGAAACGTGGAAAAACATCAGAGAAACATAGATCCGCACTCCCAGAAAATTGGTTACATATATGTAACTATGCAAGGATTAACAAACCTCTCCATCCCTGTAAAAAGAAAAAGAAGCTTTTGTAGTGGCCGAAAAATGAAAAAAAAAAGAAACATAGCCCCAGCCCCCTCCAAAAATGGGTTCCCGTAAACCTACGTATGCATGCCTCAAAGTTTACCCCTTGCTCCAAAAATGCTTGATGGACGGTTGGAAATCCACCCTCTTAAGTGAATCACATGAACATGACATTCTTCTTTCACGTTCCTTCTTGGTAATGCCCAATTTTTATTATTTTCAAAGTTATAACTAAACACTCTTAATCATTGTTGTGAGAAAGGCAGAGAGAAAGAGAGAGAGGCAAACATACACACATAGCAGTACGTTTGTGTTCGAACAGCTAGCGAGATTCAACCGCCCCGCCCTCACGATTAAAAAGTAAAATGTTTAAATATATGCGAGCGACTAAGATGTAAACAAGCTAAACGTAAGTTTGGTTTCATGTATTTTAACAATTAAGAAGACAAACGGAAGAGAGTTTTACAGGCGTGCATTTCCTAGAAAGAAGTTTTGTTAATGGAATACACGTTTAGGTCTATGGACGGATGAAGAGTAGGTAAAAATATTGATAGCTGTTTCAGCAAGCCGATTGTATTTCGTGAAATGTTTGGCGAGGGGGTACCATGGATTGGAGCTCAGATGTTTAGCGAGGGGGGGACTACTGATTGGAGCTCAGACGATCATTTTCAATAAAAATAACGATAAAGCCGAGACAGGCTCAAAACGTCTCCTCTGTCGAAAGAGGTTTCGTTGAAGAGAAAAAAAACATCTCTATTTGACTACAAAGTATATTTTGAACTCTGAAAAGGCAGAATACGGTATTTTTTACAGCACCTGCCAAGATGTAGCAAGAGTACTTTATCTTTGGGTGTACCTGGTTTTTGTATACGTAGATTATAGCATCAGTAGTGAGATATCTAGTGAAGTAGCAGAAAGATCCCAACTTTTTCAGCGACCTGTGCAACAGATTTGATGTACGTGTTTCATTTAAGATAGTTGTCAATTTAGACCCCAGAATCTTGAGCAAACATAGAGCTTTCTCAATACGAAAGTCATCTATTAAACTTGTAGCCAGATGAGGATCAGACCTTTGATTATGTAATGATATAAGCTTGGTTTTACATGCATTTAATGTAGTCTGCAACATTCTTCCCTTTGGACTACGTGACCAAGGTCAAAGAAGAGAGAATCAAATAAAACTTGGAAATCTATGGCCTTGGCATGTTGCTATAGATGGTAGTGTCTTCAGCATAAACATTTACAAACGATCTTGGGATGTAATTTGAAAAATTATTATGTAGATCAGGAGGAGAGTGGGACCCACTATAGACCTATAAGAGATACCAGCTTTTATACTTGAGCTTCGGATTTTCCCCATAAACAACTGCTCATCAGAGAGAAATGATTTGATAATTGAGCAGCCATTCCCAGCTATTCGTAACTAGAAATCTCGTGAAGTAGACTTTTATGATATCCCCTATCAAAGGCTGTTTTATATCAAAAACCATTGTCTTAGAAAAGGAGCCACCATTAGGAGATTTGCTAATCTTAAGAGATATAGCCGTTAGCACATTTGCTGTATATCTAGCAGAACGAAAACTATATTGCATGTCACTAAGAAGCTTATTTATTTATATAAATAATACACACGCAATCATTAAGACGAAGAACTAATACAAAAGACAGAACTTACAACAGTAATTGAAAACTAGGATATTTGAAACGAATGAAAGACAGTTTGATTTAAACGTGAACGGATGAATAGCATAAACATAGCAATTAGTTCCAACTAAAGATCAAACACTTCTAAAACCAAATATAGGGGCTGCCTCAAGACCACAACGAAACCATAAATGTCTGAAAAGAGACAAATATACTTAAGAAAATTGAGAAGGAAAATAAACAAAAATAACGAGAAATATTCAAGACAACACTGAGGAAAATGCCAACCTATAAAACACTAGGTGATGATGAGATACAGGATTATTGGCTAAAATAAATTAGGACACTTTATGAAAAACTGCTGGCAAGATTTAAAATTGTATCTATAAAAGAGAGGTACCAGAGTAAATGACAACAGGAAGTAATATATATATATATGTATATATATATTTATATATATATATATATATATATATATATATATATATATATATATATATATATATATACAGCAGGATACTAAAAAATACACACCCAGAACCAAATGCAGACCTATAATCTGCTTACCAACTATGTGGAAAATTGAACTGCACAACTGAGTAATCAGAACTGCTTCGTGTGTACAAAGCAACGAGTGACGAACTTCTGACTCATAGGTAAAAATAAAGTAAAGTGAAAACGAAGAAAAATAACAGAACCATTTCATCTATTGCCAAGAAAGCCTCCAACACAATTTCACAGACATGGATAATTGAATGACTTAGATAAGTGTACAGAGAGGTACTTTCGACAAACCCTATATTTCCACCACTCTTTGCAATAGCTATGATGTCACTAAACTAAACACTGAGGAAATGTAATGCTGAATACAAATCTAGACGCAAACAGCAAAGGATAAAACACCTTGCACATATGAATGACATGAAACTGTTTTTCAAGCAAAATTAACTGTAAAAATTGATAAACCCAATAAAAAAAATTAGATCGTTCATTAGAATTTCATATAAAATGGAACAGCGTAAATTACTTGAGACGAAAATCGGAAAACAAGAGATATCATTTAGTATTGAACTCGCCAATCAATAGATAAGAGAGCGCCGTGAAAATTACACTCACAAATATGTAGGCGTGATTGAAGCTTACACCATTTAATCAAAAGGTATTAAAATGGGGATTGGAAAAAAGCCTGAAAAACGAAGAAACTCTTAGAATCATAGCTATAAAGTATGTATCAATTAAACGAAACCAATGTCTATTTAAACAGCATTGCACCAGAAATAGAATACTGACCGATTCTTGACTTTGTTTTGCTCATCTGAATTTATTTTACGCACCATATATAACAATTACTTGCATTTCTAATTATATGTGAATAGAAATGGTGCAATTTAACATTACTTGAAAGACTATCCCTTTGATATTTTCAATTAGTTGCGTAAAACATCCTGTAGGTTTTATACAAAACTTTTGTAATCGTTCAGTTTTATAATCCAGTGTAATACAATCGATTAATATACAGAGAATCAACTTGACAAGGAAACAACAAAGAAATACAATAGTAGCAGAGTGCCGGAGATAGTCGTAATGTTTGCAAGAAAAATGTTAAATTATGACTTCATGGTATTTCTTATAAGTGGATAATGAAACAGAATTCAGATGAATGTATATGTAGTAGGAGATCGTTGTCAAAGTAAATATCGGAGAAGTTCATAGTATGGTGATGATTTAATTGACACAGGCAAAACATTTTTTTATAATATTATGGATGCGCTCATACACAGATACATACACATGTATCTGTGTATGAGCGCATCCATGTTTGCGCACACGTACCCAATTTAACACGTTAAGGAAAACTTGACGTAAGCGGGAGCGACGCGGGTGTCTATGCATGCATGCGAACATATGTGCATATATTTGCAGGCCAGGGCGGTGATGTATGTGTACATGTGGACGTTTCTTTAAGTATATGTTTATACGTGCGCATGTGTGGGCTCGCTTGCTTGACCGCTAGCTTACCCTCGCCAAACAATTAACAACAAATAAAATCTAAATAAACCGAACAATATCCCCCGCCTCCGAATCTACGCGAACACCCAACAGGTCAAGACATACTTATAAAGAAATCATCTCACCAACGAGACGCCAAAAACTTTAACATTAAGACTCAAATTGTTAAGTAACCCCCTTCTTCTACACCCACATATTCCCCTTCCCCCTCCATATATCCCTATGCCCTCAGCCACACCATAAATAAATTTCCCAGACCCTCCACCACAAGTTCTTTAAACATTAAAACTAAAACATTACAGCATACCCCCTCCCACCTTCCCCCTTGTTCCCTTCCTCTTTTTCCCCCGCTCTTCTCGCATCCATGCCCTGTTCACTCTTTCACTTTTTCATACCATAACAACAAACATTTCTGTAAAAGTCTGAGGAAGCTACACACGGCCAAAAAACGGCCAGGTAGCTGAAACAATAGTGCAACTTAACAGAAAGATACGGTAATAAAAAGTGAAACACACATATGCTCTACAACAGTATTGAGCACTTTCTTCAGTTTTTATTAATTACGATTTCTACTAAAAAAACCTATATATATTGTTGTGTATTTATATACATACATAGATATATATATATATATATATATGCATACATAATCTATAGTTATCTATCAATGTATAAATATATGTATTCCTATATGCACACACACACACACCCACACATATATATATATGTATATATATATATATATATATATATATATATATATATATATATATATATATATATATATATATACATAACACTTTTCCAAATAGGTTTTACTCAATTTCAGTACAGAGATTTTGTGTAAAAGTAGGTCATATCTAAGATTTGATATGTCATTATAAAAATGATAACTATCACTTACCTTAGCATTTTAAATATTTATTCTGGTTATATGATAAGCGGGTGTGGTTAGATGTATGCCGTGAGAACTTAGAACATATGTGTAAAACCGGTTTCTTGTTTGTGTGTCTCGCGTTAACGTCAACATAATTATGTCTTCCAGGTTTCTGAGTGAAGGAGAATGTACTTAGTAACAATGAAATGCGTTAAAATCGGATAATTAGAATTTTCTTTTCCCTGCAGATATTTTGTATCGCCTGAAGGATTGCAACATGCCAGTGGTACACTATGTGTTTAACTGCCAATTATATTCAGCTAATTAATCTTCTTGTATTAAACGCAATGATAACAGGCTAAACACTTATATCTAATCTACGTCTATATTTATATCTCTATCCACACCCACAGACACACACACAGACACACATATATATATATATAAATATATGTATGTATATATATAAATATGTATATATATATATATACATATATTTTTATATATATATATATATATATATATATATATATATATATACATATTATGTAAAAAAATTTGGAGCCGCCATATAAATAGTCATATTTTAACCAATTTACACTATTCGCGGTTACAAAATTTTAAACTTATCCTAGGGTGGTAATCGTGTCTTGATATGTTGTCTCTCCTTTACAATACACACGCACCCCAACACACACATGTATATGTATATATATATATATATATATATATATATATATATATATATAAGTAAAAGGAAAAGAGAAAGATCAATTCCATAAAAGGAGATATATATAGCTTTGTGTTTTCATTTCATACACTTATCTTTTATATATATATATATATATATATATATATATATATATATATATATATATATATACGTGTATGTGCGTGTGTGTAGCTTTTCTTCTCGATGCAACTTATATAATAATCATTTAAAATAACTATAATACACACAAACTCACACAAACTAGGTCCCACACTGAGACACACATACATATAATATAATATATATATATATATATATATATATATATATTTATATATATTTATATATATATATTCGTTTATCTATCTCTCTCTATATATATGTATATATATATAAAATATAACATATATATATATATATATATGCATTTGTATATATATTACACATTTTACATATTTTTTGGAAATACATAAATATAATTTATCCATGTATGCGCAATGCTCTTTCTCCAAAGATTAATTAACGCATCTTAAAGCCTGTTAACTCTGTTGAAAGTTACATTTAACTCTGTAGTACGTATTCATTTCGTAGACTACACCGTGAATGCAAAAATAAAATATAAGTCTTCTATTATATAATAAAATGGTTGCAGACTTTACCCTCTCGACTAACGTAGCGCAGATTTTCAACACGATATTCCACATGAGAATGTTATATATCTACGCTGATATCCATAATTTTATGTAGCTTTCGGCCACCATATCTGAAACATTCTCTATTGGTTATAAAATGTTATAATATATTTTATGAGACCTACCATTAAAATCGCCAGAGTAAAAGTTTCTTTGTTTTCACTCGTTATTAAGTGCACTCACTTCTACCAGATATAACCTGGTCAAATTATGCATTTTCACACCCTACTTTGCTTGGATCGCCATTAAGTGGTTATTTCATAGATGTACATAACATAATCTTTGTTTTTATTTTACGCTACCTAGTTTCAGAATTAGCCCCAGCGTAATTCCGATAACTTCCATTTTCTAGGCTCTGACTATTTCCGTATTCTGGAACAACAATTCCACCGCCTTTTATTAATAAATTTCAGCATGACGTCACTTACAAACATATTCCATTGGCCTTCAGGATTATTTTACACACTACACACATTTTATTCTTAGTGAAATTGCCAGACGCATTACATTATAATATCTAGTCTTTGAACATAAGAAATTACACTTTGACATGTAACTACTATACAAAAGTTAGCACCCAATGGCTTGCGTTGCACTCTGTATAGAAACAAAATAAAAATTGCCTCAGTTGAGAAGAATTTCTCCTACACAGATCGAGGTCAGAAAAAGATACTACACTCGACCTCCTCAACAGATTACCTTTCTCAAAATGCCGATTTTTGGTTCGAAAAATCATATTAAAAATACGTTATTACTTGAAAGATATAGACTTCAATATATAAATCTATATGAAATGCGTCTGTATATTGCAACTGTACATTTTTGGGGACAAAAGATGCCAGAACCTGACATAGATTCCACCTAACAACCCTCCTATTTTATCTTTTTTTTACATGGGGAATGGGGGACATATAACACCGGGTAGTGTGGGTACACTGGCACTCTTAGTATTCTATATCTGGTAATTTAGGGCGGAAATTAATTTAAAAACCTTTTTACATAGACGAGCGTAAAATTGCACTTGATTGCTTATAATAATATTTCATAGAAACGCAATCCTAAGGGAAGTTAGCTATAAAATATAGTTTACAAACACCTGCATTAAAAGCTTAAGTAACCCTTAGTGTCCACTGTGTATAACATTATTAGGGATTTATATTTAAAAAAAATATTTAAGGAACGGTTGAATAAAACCCATGGAACTTTGAAAAAAGTACTTACAATATTATTTAACTACTTCAGTCAGAAAATAAAAGTATTTATGCAGTATTAGCGAAACAATGACAGAATATAGGGATATCTGTTGATTTCAGTGTGTCGTTATTAACTAGGTTGAGGAAAAAACATAATATACCCATAACTTTATAATTGAAATAATTTTCAAAGATTAAATGAACTAGGAAAAATGCTTACAACACAATAACTTATAGCAATGCATACGTTGACATTAGTAGTGATGTGCGATGCTTTTTTATTAATTACATGTAAAAGACTGTGGTCCACAGAATTAGTGAAATTTGTGATTTCGTCGGCAGTTATTACTCGCGATACGTCTTGAAGATTATCCCACAACTCATCTTTGCTCTTTAATTGGCGTCTATTTGCATAGAGACGTCGCTTCAGGATACTTCATAGGTTCTCAATTGGTTAAAATCTGGTGAATTCTCAAGGCATGTAATCTTCTGTAGCCCAACAACCCCCAGTTGTTGCAAATAACCTTTTCTTTTGTTTGCTGCATGCGAGGGAGCATTACCCACATAAAAATAATGGTTCTTCTTAAAGTCAACCTTTGCTCCTTCAGCCATGGTTCAAAATACGCCTATGTAAACATTAGACGTCATTTTTACGCCTTCTCGGACGATCCATACGCCAACTAAAGTACCTCCGATAATCCCAACCCAAACAATTATCCCACCACCACCTTGTTGGCGCCTTAAACGTTGATTACGATGTCGTCCATCTAGGACCCTTCCCTTGCTCCCGTCATCTGGGCCATCAAGAGTGACACGCACTTCATCCGTTAACAAAACTTTGGAAAAATCCGTTTTCATGTTGTTCCTTACCAGTTTCAATCAGACCTTTTGACTTGTCTGCGCAAGGTTCTTAACAAGTCCACGTTAAACATGGAGTAGAAAACAGCGTAAAACAACTTTAGATTTACCTTTATCAGCTCCTTACGTAACTTTGTAGGGTATTTGACAGAGTTTTCACAGTTTGATGACACCTTCCTATCATGTCCGATATTTCGAAGCTAGTTTTACCTGTTGCTTGCTGTTATGTAGTAGTATTCTTTTCAGAACTACTCAAACCACCTTTGCGACCCATTGCATTAAGAAAACAGAATGTCTTGTTAATAATTTGACACACCTCGTGGAGTAAGCAATTACGATGGCAAGTTGTTCACATTGTGCGGAACAGTACGAAAATTTCACAGTATGCTTGATACGAGCCTACTGGTAAGTATCTGAAACTGGTAAATAAAGTGTAATCTCGTTAATAATCTGACACGCAGTGCATGAAATAATAATCAGTGTGTTTTGCCCGATTTTAACCAAATTTACAGTCCTGTTACACCTGTGCAATCTATCTTTCAACAACCACGCAACTGCTAATTACGATCGGAATATGTGAAATTAAATCATCAATCAATTCTGCGAGCATATACATCGACTTTAGTAATTGTCTGCATTTTTGAGATGAGGTGTTTTCATTGATTGAGATTGTCGGACTGACTTCCTCAGCTTGGTTGTTATCGTCACAACGTTTCGGCCGTTTTGACCTCCGGCCTTCATCAGGTGTTTTGTATTGAATTGGGGAACCGTTGGTTAGGAGTCTCGAACCCAACCCTTTATTATTATTACGGGGGTACCGTGTTCGGACTCTAGCTAGGCTCTGGGAAATAGTTGCTGATTCTCTGTTTTGAATGTTACTTTTCACTGCCTTCGTTCAGGATTGAACTCACCACCTTTTGGTAACTGTAAACTTTGATACAACGTCGAGGACCACTCGGCAATATGTCACTAGGACATCCGAACATGGTAACCCCGTAATAATAATAAAGGGTTGGGTTCAAGACTCCTAACAAGCGGTTCCCCAGTTCGATACAAAACACCTGATGAAGACCGGAGGGCAAAACGGCCGAAACGTTGTGACGAACCTAACCAAGATGAGGAAGTCAGTCCGACAATCTCAATCAACATAAACTTTAGGCTCAATAATTTCTAGTTTTGTAGGTATGCTACATGATTGGCATTCCATACAGAATCAATATATTCTCTTTTTTTTTGTGTTCTCTTTTTTAACACTGTCAATGTTGAATTGCGATATCTGCGATTATTCAAGTGTTTTTTTTTCTTTTGTTTTCAGCCTGTGATTGTCAGGCCCGATTAATTTTTTCATGATTTTTTTGTCTGTTTTTACAAGCAAGTCTCATAATATTTCATGATTTTTAATTTTCAATATTTACTCAAGTTTCACCTTGTACAGTTAATCTCCGCGTCCAAATGACAAAACTCCAACTAAAAATGGTCTTCTCAGCCAATACTTTCGGTTGTTGTATTACTTTTAAGTTAGTGTGTTGTTGTCTATAATGTTGTTATGTAGCGAGTAATCTCTTTGTTTACAAATCTATATTTTCTCTTTCCCTGTGTTTGGTCTATCCTTACTTTTTTATGTTGTTCCTGCCAGGGGTGTTTGGTTTGTGCTATAAATAGCATGTTAATGGTATAAATTATATAAATAAAACAGTACATGCATGTGTACGTAAATATCTAACAGGTAAACTCTTAAACTACTGGTCATATCACACTGAAAATTTCAAGAAATAACATTCATTTACCGAGGATGGTTTATAGCGAATTATATTTTATTACATGCATGAATAAAGCGTGCAAACATCGGCAAATTTACATGTAACATGCACATTAACACGGAGCAGAAATATCTGGCAGTTAGACGCATGTGCGCACTTAATGGAAACAGAACATAACGCTGGAACGCTATATGTTTGGATTAAATACTAGCTGATAACACCAACTATTTTTCGTATTAATAAAACAGATTAAAATAATACGTAAATGTTACTCGCGGTTTAGAATTTGTAAGCTTATATGTCTTTTCTTTTACGGTCTCATATTTATTTCCTATATATTTTTAAGATGGAGGAGGTGGAAAATAATATACAGAATACGAAGCGTGCTGAAATAATAACATTTAGAAAGCCATTCTTAATATGGGTAAGGAAAGGTATTTTTAAACTATTCTTTACGTTCACATAACAATTTATTAAATAAGACACTGAAATACAGACAATGCTTAAGTAATATCGTTATTATTTAGACAGTCATTCTTAATATGGGTAGGGCAGGGTATGTTTTTTTACTATTCATTATTTTCTCTTAAGAATTTAAAATAATTGTCTCAGTCGTGAAGGCCAAGCAACAATGGTGTTTTCACCAGGTATTATATCCTCCTTAAAAACAAAATGAGTGGGGGAGATGAGGTCGTTGAAATGCTGCACAAGAACCTATACTATACTTTGATCTTAGAAAATAGTCAACGTACGCGTAATATAGCTTACTAGCAGGCATTAACTCCTCCTAAAAAAAACAAACAGAGCAAACATACAAAAATCGATAGAGAATATATTTTATTGATTTATTTTAATTGTATACATTATTATATATATATATATATATATATATATATATATATATATATATATATATATATTATAAAGGAAGGGATGGGGATAAGGAGTCAAGCCCGAAAATGGCTGAAGAATTTTATGATCTAAAAATTACTTTATTTTACATATATTTATAAGATACAGGGAGGATATGAAGTCAGCCTCATAAAAGGCTGAGGTTGTTTAGGATCTCAGCATTCCTTTATTCCATATTAATTTTTAACAAAAATGGGGTGATATAGATTCAGTCCCCAAAATGTCTTAAGCAGTTCACGATCTGAAATATTCTTTATTTCATATCTATATTTAAGTGATGGGGTGATATGGAACCAGTCCTGGAAATGGTTGACGCAATTTCCGATTTAATTCTGACTTTATTTTTTATATATTTTTAAAAGAGAGGGGGGAACTGACATTCGAAATATGGACCGTGCTGTAATAATAGCGTTAGTATTCAGAAAGTCATTATAAAGATGGAGAGCGTATGGTTTTAACTATTCTGTACCTTCATCTTACAATTTAAAAATTGAAAAATGGAACCCAGGATACGGATCGTGATGTTATGATTAAGATAACCATTCTTAATGTGGTGAAGCGAGATACTTTCAGCGAAAAATTTTATAAATAAAAAAACTGGTACACAGAATACAGACAGTGCTGAAATATGAACGTTAGCTAATCTTAATATGGGGAGGGGAGGTCTTTACAACTCTTTTGTACTTTAATATAACACTTTATTAAATAATAAGCTGACATACAGAACACGGACTGTGATGAAATACCAAAGCTATTATTTAGAAAACCATTTTTATATGGCGATGATGTGGGAAAAATTATGAAAATGATTGCCGAAATGAATAGCATATCCAGGAATCATGAAAAATGATGAGATGTTAGTTAAGTCATTGGTGCTTTTTTTAATGAAATAAACAAAATGCATTATTTTCGTAAGAAGGACGTGATGATGCAGGTTAAAATTATGAAAAATGATTGTCGAAATTAGTAACATATATCAAAGAATTATGAAAAATGATGAATGTGACTTAATAGATTAGTGTGTTTGTAATGATATAATAAACCCAGACACTATTAAAAGTTATTTTTTAACATAGGAGGGCGATAGTGTGGATGTAAATTAAAAATCTGATTGTCGAAATTAGTAATATATCCTGTAATCTTGAAAAATGATGAAATATGAGTTAATTCATTGGTGTGTTCCAATGAAATATATGAAAGTCGTTATTTTCGTAAGGGTTGCCCATAACATGGGATAAAATTATGAAAAACTATTATCGAAATTAGTGGCATATCTAATAATCATGAAAATAATGAAATGAAAATTAATTCAATTATGTGTTTGTAATGAAATAATCAGCCCAAACAATATATCAAAGTTAGTATTTTCGTTGTGGGGGGCGATAATGTGGGTTACATTTATGAAACTTGATTATCGAAATTAGTAACATATCCAAGAATTATGAAATATGATAATGTGTGAAAATGATTTGGGCTGTTTTTAATGAGATGATAAACCCAGCCTATATATCAAAGTTAGTTTTTTCGTAAGGGGGTGTCATAATCTGGATTAAACTTATGAAAAACGATTGTCGAAATTATTTATATATCTAAAAATTATGAAAAATGATAAAATGTCGGTTGATTTATTGGTGCATTTGTAATGAATTTATCGACCTGGACAATATAGGAAACTTATTATTTTCGTAAGGTGGGAGACATAATGCGGGTAAAAATTATGAGAAATGATTGTCTAATTAAGTAAGATAGCCATGGATTATGAAAAATGATGAAATGGAAGTTAATAGATTGGTATGTTTGTAATGAAATAATAAACCCAGCCAATATATCAAAGTTTTTATTCAGAAGCGGTGGGGGGATAATGCGGATTAAAATTATGAAAATTATTGTAGAAATTAGTAACACATCCATGAATTATGAAAAATGATGAAATGTGAGTTAATTGATTGATGTGTTTGTAATAAAATAACCAACCCAGACAATAAGTCATAGGTGCAAAAATTTGTTAGATATTTTTTTAAATTTAATCTTAGGTGCACAGTAACATAATGCAAAACAAAATAAAAAAAGAATAGTCGTTTCTTTAAATGTAATGCATAACATAAACTTGGAGCAAGTTTTTGTATCTGTTCTTGTGCCATTCTATTTTGTAAGTGCATGAAAAATATTTAAAACTGATGCCAATTACTGATTCTAATTCGTAGTGCTCTTTTTTTAGAACGTGGATATTTTTTGTTCTTGGATAGGTATTGATTCAACTTGTACTGAATTTAGATTTGCTGCTTAAATAATGATATTCGTCCCAAATTGTAACGCTTCTTCAGCATTTTAAGGGGTGTCACGAAGAGCATTGGTTAATATGCACATCTCAGCTTCGGAATCTGATGCCCATTGTTGTATCCGATCTACACATGAGAAACAAATCATGTCAAACAATTAAGCGGAAATTAATGAAATTTAAGTATTAACGTTTCTTTTAGCTGATAAGAAGCGACATAGCCCATTTTCACCTGAACTGGTTCGTGAATACATAATACTATAAAATATACGAAATTAAAAATCAAAAACCTGATAAACATCGTGAAATAATATGTAGCGTATTTTTTTGGTGTTACCTCGGAAAGAGGCATACGTTTCTATTTCTTCAAAAACAAATGAAGTGACGGAAACAGACCTGCTCGATTATCAATGGTTGAAAATTGTTTAAGGCCAGCTACTTAGGACAACCAGGACATGGGGGTCCAACTAGGTGGAGAGACTACACACACAACCTCGCCAATATATGGCGATCAAAAAGGGGTTGTTTGGCGAGCGTTTAATTAGCAGATTTGCTGATTTTAAACTCGCCTTCACGTTCATCGGATGGAACAGCCCCTGGCATTTTATTAGTTATAAATGTTACAAATTTCAACAATAGCTTTTCATAATGTTAAGCCAGCTCCCCCATCTTACTCGAATAAAATAATTGTGATCATTTCCGCTGGATTTTCTCATAAAATATAAAACTATCTCTAAACTCACGTTGCATATTTTTTTCATATATTTTGCATATATTACGAATTTCGATATTCTTTTTTCGTAATTTTTACCCAAGTTATCGACCATGACCTATTACTTTAAGAAAAAAGGTGAAGATAATGCCTGGGAAGACCTACCTATCCATTAACTCATATTTAATAATTTTTCATAATTTTTTGGCATGCTACTATTTCGACATTATTGCTCCATAATTTTAACCCTAATTATCACACGATCTTGAATATGACCTAAAACTATATCCAAGGGTGAGGCCCCACCTTGCGGGCCTTAGCGAGTGTAGAGCCACCCGTTAATTCCCATTGCCCCCAGGTCCACTCTGACCCGGAGTGGTAGTACCTGTTAGGGCCCAAACCATGGGTTAAATAGAATCCGACTTAAAAAATATATATACTCCATTAAAAATCGTCCCTCAAAATAACTAGATTCGGCATTAAATAACCTGAAAAAGGTTGATATGCCGTAAAACAAAAACAGCCAACCAACCTAATTATCATCTTCCCTAAATTTTACCCGACTAAAAAGATTGCGATATTATCTAGAATCCTTATCTAATGTAACACTCACTAATCCAATTACTCCCATTTAATCAGTTTCCATAATTTTTAGATATGTAAATAATTTTGAGGTTCATTTTTCATATTCTCAACCGATATTAACGCCCCTATTTCTCGAATAAAATGTTGGATTGCCTCATCAAACAATCCATTAGCATATAATTACTCATTTTCATAATTTTTAGATATGTTATTTATTCCACATTAATTTTTCATGGCTTTTACAAGTATTATCGCCCTACAATTATTGGAATTAAAAGTTTGAGAAAATGTCTTCGACGTTTATTTCATAAAACATCAGCAATCCATTAACTCACTAATTTTTACAATCATTTTTTTAAAAATAATTTTTACTCGCCTTCTTAGATTCACTTTACTTGTAATAAAAAATGTGATATAATTTTTTGGAAGGATTATCCTATTAAACACTCGGCAATACATTAACTAATATTTAATCATTGTTTATAATTTTTGGATATTTTAGTAATTTTACATTCACTTTCATAATTCGTCCCCACATTATCGCCCCCGCCCTCGCAATCTTACTAGAATAAAAAGGTTGATATAATGCCTGGGAGCATAGCCTCATTAAACACTCACCAATCCATTAAGTCACATTTAATAATTTTCATAATTTTGGGATATGTTACTAATTTTGATATTACTTTTTCATAATCTTACACAAATTATCGTCTACCCCGTACTCGAATAAATAGGATAGGATAATGTCTTCGAGAATTATTTCATTCAACCCACACCAATATATTAAGTCGAATTTAATCATTTTTAATATTATTTTTGGATACGTTATAAATTTTGACATTACGTTTTTATAATTTTATCTACGTCATCGTTCCTTTCTTCCTCGGATAAAAAGGTTGGGATAATGTATCGGACTTTTATCTCATTAAATATTCACCAATCTATTAACTCACATGTAATACAGAATTGCTGTATATATAACTCATTTCGACGATAATCTTTTATACTTTTTAGTCAAATTATCACCTCTACACTTACTCCTATAAAACTGCGGAGATAATGTCTTGTAACATAATCTTAGAAAATGTCCATCAATCCATAAACTCATATTTAATATTTTTTCATATTTTTTTTTAATATGTTAATAATTTCGACATAATTTTTGCATAGTTTTAACCTACATTATTACTCCCCTGCATATTCATGATGAAACAAGGTTAATTTAAGGTCGAGGACGACAATCCCATTAAGCAATCAGTATTAACTGACATTTAATCAATTTTCATAATTTTAGTATATTTGTTTTTTTTTAATATGAACAATAGAAGAAGATAATGTCTGGTGAGAAATTTATTAGTTAACGTATACTTTGTCTATTGAACTGATTTTTGAAATCAGTAGTATTCCATGTTATTTTTCGATTATGTCAAGTCATAGACCATAAATATTTTTTCTGCGTTTATTTTAAGTGGATATATCAATGTTTGGAAAGAAAGTAAGCTATATAATGATACTTGGTCATTTGGTTTAGATCAAAGTGTAGTATTTTTCTTTGCATCTCATCTTTCTTCCAATAAACAATATATAGATACCATATTTCAATAACTGTGTTTTGTTTGCCTTATCGGTAACTACTTTTGACCAATTTTTTTTAGAATCATTTCTCGTGATACTTGGATATAATACTATTTAAAACACGATCATCACGTAAGAACTTTTTAAATGGAAAAATGAGCATTTAATTCCGCCTTATATTGTAATGTCACCCTTACCCAATTTTTTAGTTAAAGTATACAAACTTTGCAGTTAAAGAAAGCTGACAACATTTCCGGCGACAATAATCAGCATTTATCAATCATATATAAAAATACATAAAATATGTATCAAATGCCATAAAAAACTAATGACCCTGGTTTTTCCATAAAATTTAGCCCTCCATTGCAGAAGAAACGATTAGTTGACATATTTATAATTAATCGTTTTGTCCACTTTTACTATGTATTTTTCCGTTAATCTTATCAATAAAATTATATCAGTAAACCATTGTTCATCACTTCTGTTGAAAGTTTTAGGCAGACAAACATACAAATAAACAACCAAACACACATACCTTTGCTCTTTGTATTAGAGACTATCACGGCTACCGCCGTTGCTCGGGATCATATACACTAATTATGTAATATACACCACATAATTAAAATAATTGTGCTTGCCCTCCAACGGGTAATTTAAACTCATTTATGAAACAATTTAACATACTTTCGATTGGATTTTTCAACATATAGGAAAAAAATTCATTTTCCCACAAAAGCAACTATAATGTTTAGAAAAATGATATAGTTTGTAGCAGTTTGATTATTAGGATTTCACACTCAATACGTAAATACACTGTCTTGGTTAATGATACGACAACCCTTTCTTCAATATAAAGTTCAACATTACTGAATGTCTTTCCTTCCTCACTATGCGCTCTATAATATTAAGATAAAAATATGTCGTTTTAGAAGTTGTTTCAGAAAACTTTCCACATTAATAAACAAATAAATGTACACAGTATGTGATAAGGCAACACTTGGTTCATTATGAACTCACACATTACTCTGTTTCATATTCTATCCCCACTACCGAGAACAGTTGGTTTTAGAAAAAAAAGAAGTAATTAAAAATTCAGGGAAAAATATGCTTCCCAACAGAAACTTGCCCAGTTCACATTCATATAAGACATTTTATAGGAGTAATGGCTTGTGTGAAGCGATTTCAATTAAAAATTTCTAGGCGCTTCAATCTTTGCCTGGAGCGATTTCCATGATACATTTCTAGTGGCTTAATTTCTTGTCTAGAGTGATTTCCATTAAAAATTAACTGGGTTAATTCTTGATCTGGAGTTATTTTCATAAAAATTCCAAGTAACCCATTGCGTTATCTTATGTTGTTTCGATAAAAAAAGGCTCTTGTTGTTTTATGTCTTTTATGAAGAGATTTCCATTAAAATAAATCAAGTGGATCCGTGCCTTGTCTGGAGAGATTTCCATAAAAACACCAACTTGCTTCATTCATTGTCTAGTGCGACATTCATAAAAAATAATGTGAATTCATGACTTGTCTGAATCTATTTATATAATACATATAAAATGTCATCATGGGTTGTCTGGAGCGATATTCTATAAGACATTCCAAGTCCCTTCATGACTTGTCTTGGGTAACTTACTTTAAAAAAAAGAGGGGGCATGCTTTGTCTGGAGTTATTTGTATAACCATTTCAAGTCGCATTATACCTTGTCTAGGGATAGTTCCATAGGAAAGTGGGTATATGCCTTGTCTTGCGCGATTTCAATAAAAATATTTCAAGTGGCTTCATGCCCTCCTCTGTGCGATTTTCATAAAGCATTGCAAGTGAGTTTCTTCTATTTCTGGAGCGATTTCTAATATGAAATGAAGTAATTAAATGCCTTTTCTAGAGTGCATTACATGCACGATTTTAACATGCTTAATGCCTTGTCTCCGGGATATTGCCATAAAACAAATTCTATTGTCTTCATGCCTATTCTGGAGCGATTTACACAACACAATTAAAGCAACTGCAAGCACTGTCTGCAGCTATTTACAAAAAAAATAAAGTAAGTGGTTAAACGCCTTGTCTGACGCGATTTCAATAACACATTTTAAGTGGCTTCATGGTTTTGCTTAATTGATTAAAAAAACGCTTTCAAGTGGCTTCGTGCTTTGTCCGCAGCGATTTAAACAAAAATCTAGGGACTTCGTGTCATTGTCTTGAATGATTTCGATATAAAAGTTCTAGCTTTTTCTGAAGCGATTTCGATGAAACATTTCAAGAGGCGACATTCCTTCTCTGGATCGAATTTTATATAAAATTTAAAATAGCTTAATCCCATTCCGAGACGTTCTACCCCACATTAATAATAACGTAGTTTAAAAAGTTAAATGTAGTTGTATTTCTGACTACGTAGGTCTGACTTCGTTAAGACTTGATATTCCCATGTTCTAGTGGCTTTATGCAGGATGGGAGCGATTTCCATCTAGTAAACTCAATCCCTGTCTGAAGCGATTTCTATTAAAAATATACTATGGTTGGATGCCTCATCAAGAGCGATTTCAATAAAAGCTTTCAGGTGGCTTCGTGCCATGTCTTGAGCGATTTCCATGAAAGAATTCAAATGCCTCCATGCCCGTCTTGAGCAATTAAAAAGAAAACACTCAAGTGGCTTGATGCATTTTCTAGAGCGTTTCCATGAACAATTTAAAGTAGCCTTATGCGTTTTCTGAGGAAATTCATAAAAAAAGATTTAATCCCTTACAATATTTCACGTGAATTGATGCCGTTTTTTGGGGGGGAGGGGGGAGGGTTGAGCGATTTCACAAAACCCTTTACAGTGGATGTATTCCTTGGGTGGATAGATGTAAATAAACATTTCAAGTTGCCAGAGCGATTTCCAAAAAACGTTTCAAGTGACTAAATGATTTGTCTAGAATGAATCGATATAAAAGTTCTAAAATTTTAATTCCCTGTCTGGAGCGATTCCTATTAAAAATTTCTTGTGGCTTTAGGTATGGTTTTATAATAAGCAATTCTACTGGCGTGATTCCTTGTCTTGTATGATTTCCATAAAACATTTCGACTGGCTTCATTCCTTATCTGGAACAATTTCAATAAAAGCTGTTAAGTGGCTTATTGGAATTACGTAAGTATTAAAGATTTTTTATAAATTCTCGAATAATAGCTTCTAATTACAAGGATTTACTTCATTACAGTCATAATACAATACACTACCTTTAATATATAGCTTGCTCCTGTAGTAAAGACTGGCATATACTTATTAAAATTTTATATTTTACGTACTTTACGGGTACATTATCATTCATTTTGTGAACTTGCTAATTATATTGACTTTTTCTAATTTCTACATATATATATATATATATATATATATATATATATATATATATATATATATATATATATATATACATCTTCAGAAATTCGAAAAATCAATATAATTATATATATATATATATATATTTACATAGGGAGACAGGCAGAGACAGATAAGTATTATAGAGATATGAGGGTGTTGGAAAGCATTCCCCTTAAAGCAACGCTTAAAGAGTTTTTTTTTAAGTATGGGGTCAAGTTCTGGTTGAAGCTCTTACAACACTATAATTGTAATGCCGTCAGGGCCAGTTGTTTACTTTAAGCAAGGTTTTTGATTTGCATGGAGACCTCTCGAACAGGTATTTGTATGTTGCATACTGTTATAGGGAGAAATACGGAGAATTGATGACCTTGTCGTATATGGTAGAATTAGCTGTAAAGTTCCTGGCAAATCGTTTTACCTTGTCTGATGCTGATGACATGACCTCAGGTCTATTAATGATGGTTGGGATGGAACACACGCTTCTGTTCAGGATCATGTTTGTAATTTGCCAAAACTGGTGGAAGCCAAGCATCTGCTCAGCTACTTTGGAGTTACGAAACTGAGCGTATAGCTCCCTTGCATTTTTATTACTCTTTTACAGTAGTTGCTGGCAGTCCTGAAAGCAACTTTAGTCTCAGTACATCTATTAAGCTGATAGCTATAGCAAAAGTGATATCTGTTCGCGATGGCAGCAGAGCATTCTGGGGAGAAACATGTCTGGGTGTTAGCTTTTTGTTGTTTCTTAATTGGAATTCAGTGAAACATGTATGCACATGTGAAAGCAATAATGTGTGTGTATGTATGTATATATATATATATATATATATATATATATATATATATACCGATATATATATCGATATATATATATATATATATATATATATATATATATATATATATATATATATATATATATATACGTTTATGTGTCTATACGACTGCGCGGTGTATTAAATTCTGCATTGTTTGATATGTATAAAAGAATTAGGCGCTTACTTTAACGACACTTCAGCGTTCGGTCGATCGGTGCCATAATACAACTTTCGTGTACTCCACAATTAAAATTGACAATAAATCCCTGGAGAATTTCATCGTCGTCAATCTTTATTCCCTACCTGCCTGTTTGTCGCACCCAGATGAAAATTGTCTATTGAAAAGTCAAGCATCAATTGCTGAAAAATCCTTGCCACTTTTATATCTGTCTTTCAACTTAATAGTTAATGTCTACGTTTAAAACATTAAAAGACATTCTGTCTTTTCACCTCTCAGCTTACAGGCAGGAGAGAAAGTTTTCTTTTAATCTACACGAAAAGAGATTATGAAAAGAAACAAGATACCATTGTTAGGACGTCATATAATCTCCACAGATTATAACGAGCAGGAAATGAATATTTATAGGGAATAAGAAATGTATTTAACCGGAAAGCATATTTCGATAAAGCTCATATATTTGGGAGATCAACATTTTTTTTTCTTTTCGGACAGAAACAAATCAATTAAACAAGCAAACGTTAGTTAATCAAACGTACTATTTGCACTTTGTTTCTTTCTAATATAGAGTTGGCTATAATGTGATAAATAAGTAAATACTAATTATTACAAAAATAGCATTGTGTTGCATAGTCTAATTACAAGAATACAATGGCAAAGTAGGAGACAATCTTTAATTTCCTCATTTAGTCCATCACCTCATGGTAAACAAATACCTTTTTCACCTTTATTCCCATTTCCCTTGATGTTTTCCTTTTTAAAATAAATGCACGTCTGAATTTCTACGATTGTTCCCCTCATTATTACAATCCTTTTATATTATTATTATTATTATTATTATTATTATTATTATTATTATTATTATTATTATTACACAGGACAGGCATTAGGAACATGATTGTTCCAAAAAAGTTGCTCTAGAGAGGGAGTTGCTGCAGAATGCCCGATTTGTGGTAAGAGCTCAGAGTCAATTGCGCACCTACCAGCAGGGTGTAGTGGACTGGCTTAGAAATGAAGTGAGGACAAGTGAAGATGGCAAGGTGGATGTATGGTGGGACAAATGTGTTATAACGACCAAGCAACTGGAGCATAATCCTCCAGATTTCGTCGTCGTTGACACGATCTCCAAAACTGGCAAATTGTAGAATTTTCGGTACCCTAGAACTGGAATGTGTGAGAGAAGGAGAATGAGAATTGGATCACTTATGCTGCTTGACCTTGGAGATAAGGCGTATACACAGGGTTAAAACACAAGTAATCCAGGTCGCAGTTGGAACACTAGGAGTAGTTAAACGTCACCCGGAAGGACAATTGAAAAAAACTACAAATCCCCGATGTTTTATGCGGCCTTCAGACCTCTGCAATTGTAGGTACCACCAACATCCTTAGGAAAACCCTTGATCTTTTAAGTTCCTGGTTTGAAGCCGGGATTAAGGGGAAATCCTCTGGAAATGAATCCCATCCCTCTCCAGAGAGACGTTGATAAACGAAATCATAATTATCAATGTTACTTTTTCTTTACCTTGCTAATTTTCGGTTGAGAGTTTTGAAGGCGTCTCTGTTTTAAAATATAAAAAGGGAGAAAAAAACAGCCCCATTCACATATTATTATTATGATTTCTGTTATTGATATTATTATTATTGTTTTTTTATTATTAATGTAGTTGTTTTTAATTATTATTATCATCATTATTATTAATGTTATTATTATTATTATTATTAATATTATTATTGCTGCAGTTAGTGTTACTATTATCATTGTTAATTCTATTTTTTGTTGTTATTGTTTGTAGTAGTAGTAGTAGTAGTAGTAGTAGTACTTCTGAGGTAGATGTAGTGGTGATCGCCGTAGTGGTAGATGAAGGGAAGTTCGTAAGACGGGTTTTAACCTAGGTTGGAAACCTTCCTAGAGATGATGTCTCAATAAGACTATCGGTGGTGGTGTAACATCAAATTCACTAACCCCATTTATGGGAGAATAGCAAATCAAAATATTGAAAATAACAAGATGAATGTGGCTGGAAAAGCTTGCGAAGGCCTTACGTCTGACAGGCATCCCTCTGGCCAGCAGGGCTGGTCCTGCCGTCTTCATACTACTGTTTGAAATCCTGAGGGGCAGTGAGACTTTGTAGAAAGGATCCTAACACACGAAAGGGGTTTGAAACAGGAAATATCAACCACCATGGACAGATAGTGAATGTAGGGTACTGTTTGAATGCTTTGTAAGAATCGGAAGTACCAAATATGGTGGATATATCCGGAAAGTGACGGAAGAGGGGGAAACTAGCGACAAAAGGAGCAAGGTGTGTGGCACATTTTGTATCTCAATTAAAACAGATTAAAAATAACAACTTACTTCCAGTTATTGCAAAGGAAAAGTTTGAACGGATGGTTAGGAATGGAATGAATAACGAAATAAAAATTCATAAAACTTGTTCAGATAGAACATTAAGGGTGCAAAAGTGCAAAAGGGAAATAAAAACGATGATGTGAGCCGAAAAATGAGGAAGAAGGGAATACTATTTTTATGGGAGGTGACAAGAAGGAGTTTGAATAATTTAAGGCGGAACCAGTCGAAGAAGACGATGTATGGAGAAGTAATGAAGAAGTTTGAGCATTGACTTTTGTAGAAAATGCAGTATTTCAGAAGTTAAGAGAGGGGTTTTCTTGGATGCAAGAATATATCTTTAAAACAGGAGGAATAGTGATAGGCGGAATGTGACAAGAGATGTATTATATTTCAAGGCGTAATACACAACACATAAGAAACAACATATCGATTACCGAACTTAACATGTTACTGTATGCAGCGCTATACGTAGTTGCAAATCTTCTTGGCTTAATACAGAAAAAGAAAAGGGGAATGAAGGATATGCCGCAATACTGGCAGCGGAGGCTTGAGCAAAGTATTAAACGGTGGCGAATAGACATTGATATAATCGGAGAAATAAGCAGAGGAGTAAAACTAGGACAGAAAGACATGGACGAGCTTAAAAAGAAGGATATATTGTTGAAACAGGAATCGATAACAGTTGTTATAATGTTGAAAGGGCAGATACGCACTGGTGGTAAGAAAAGGGGGCGTTTGTTGGAAAAAAGTGTTGCGTTTCGGCAGAAAAAAAACTTTTTCGGAAAAAATAGGCAAAGCTGTATAAATAATTAAATGGTAGTAAACAGGGAAAGCTCAGAGCAAGGCTATCAGTGATGCAGCAGATGTAGAATATTAAGATAACTATTGATGACGTGAGGGCTGGCATAGGAACGATTGCAAACTGAAAGGCTCCTGGTCAAGCGGAAGTGATGGGCTTCTGCTTACACAGCTTCAATGCCTTTATTCACCTATAGCTTCTGCCCTGCAAAGGGTAGTAGAGTAGGGAGATATCCCTGATCAGCTTGTTAAGAGAGAAACGAAACTGATTTAGAATAATCCTGTAAAAGAGAACAGCTGTCAGCAATGACAGACGGATTGCATGTCTACCACTTATGAGGAAGCTGTTAACCGGAATCTTTGCTGAAAAAAATTATGGGCAATTTGGGAGCAATGGAAGTCTCCCTAATGAACAGAAAGGGCGCGGGAAATGTTCGGGGGTTATAAAAGATCAACTAATACGTGGTAAGGATTTAATGCCGGATGCAGAGAGGAGGAACAGAAAGCTGAGTGTAGCATGAATCAATTATAGAAAGCTTTACGACAAGTTTCCTTATTCATGGATCCGTGAAACACTACTTCCACTTCTTTTTGTAATGATAATGATAACACTTAGTATTATCCTGAAGAGAGGGGATCTGGACTATACCCATGATCTGGTGGTTGACGCCTCGACCATCTACTCTTTATGGATGCTTTGAAGATGTTCAGTCGAAATAATGCGGAAATTGAGAGACTGATAGTACTCGTAGGGACATACTCGTAAGACATCTGTTTGGAGCTTGGACTCAGTTAATGTGTCGTGGGAGTGATTAAAAGGTGAGTAAAGCTTTATTCGAGTGAAATAGTGCTGTCAGGTGGATAAATTGTGAAAGAAATAAAATATACAGGGTATAAGTATTTGGGAGTGCTGGAGAGTGTAGGCATCGTGAACAGAGAGATGAAAGAGAAATCAGAAAGAGCATCGTAGAAGAGTAAAACTAATTGCAAGTCAAAATTGTATGGAGAAAACATAATAGAAGCTGCGAATGCGTGGACAGTCAATGTTTTGAGATACAGTGTGGGAATGTTAGAATGGCCTGACAAGGAGTTGCATGCCATGGATATCAAAACAAGAAAAAATTTAGTAATGTTTGGTATATTTCACATTCGAAATGGTGTAGTGAGTCTGCATCAAAAGAGAAAAGATGGTGGGAGAGGATGAGTAGTGTAAAAGATGGTATTAGAACTAAGGATATTTCGTTGAAGGAGCATGTGGTTAGAATTGAGAAGTGGATGCTGAAGGTTGTCGGCAATAAATTTCCATGGCGTCTTTTGTCTCCAGTTTTCCCGTTCCATACCAAACTCCATTCGGACATCCAGGCTTAATAACTGGTAGTGATTTTATTGTCTCTCGTTTTTTTCGTCCTTGAAAAAACTTTCAGGTGGTCTTTGTACATTAGGTGCTTCATTTTTCCTCTGAATTAGAGAACTTTTATGAAGCTTGGTACGTTCCCATAATATTGTTCAGAGGCATCATGTCAAATGTGAACATCAATCCAGATAGTGAATATCCTTGGAAGATGCCTTCTTGTATGTTAATTTCTTTTATGTGCTGTCCATCAGCTATCAATTCCAGTCTCCATGTTATCATTACTTGTTCAATCACGTCGATGATCCTGCTTGATATTTTATGCATTTTAAAACGTTCTATTATCCATATTTTCGGGATCCTGTCGAACGTCCTTTTCTGTTCGGTCCATGCCATGGCTAGAGTCATTTTCCTTCTTACTACCTCCTTTAAAGTCATTTGATATACGTATAGCAGATCATGTGTTCCTCTTTCCCCTTTCTGGCCTTCTTTTCTGTTCCACAGGAAATAATCTACGATTAATCAGGGTGTGATAGATTTGTTTCCTCAATTGTGGCGTCAGCATTTTTCACAAGGTGAGTAAGCACGTGATAGGACTATAATTGCTGGGGACGGTTCATTTTTCTGTATTCTTCGGTATCAGTGTAGTTCTGATATTTGACATCCAATCTGAAACGTTTGTGTCCTATATATATTTATGTTTCCTATGTTTTGGGTACGTCTTTTATATGGAGGTCACTCGAATATGTTTTTCCAGGGTTTACAGGATGTTATACTATCTGCAAGTGTTTGGGAATATTGATTTGTTTAACCAGTTTTCTTTTAAAAGAAGTGTATGTTGTGCTTTTCAAAAAGTTACGTACAGGCAAACTAAGGAAATAAAAATATTAATACATTATACGGATATTAATATTAGTACTGAAATGTAGAAAAACATTACTGAGCAGCTAATATCAAGAATATAAAAAAAACTACTCTTCCGCACCAGAAAACATTCATTCATATAACGGCACAGTTAATACTTAAATCTCGTGGAATTGTTGCCTAAAAACTTCCACATGTACATTGCTTCCGGTAAATGTATGCAATACGATTGCTTCCATAATGTAAAAGGATTTTAATCGGTTATCGACCATTTTCGAGAGATCTAGATGACTGTAGAGATAGGTTGAGAAATCCTTGATAATGATTCTTGTAAAATCTCCAAGCAAGTAATTTGCAAATGTTATTGAAATAGATGCAGAGGGATGGTAATTTCGGGAGACTTGTTGTCACCCTTATTCCAAGTAACACCACACGTTGTTCCAAGGAAATATATTTGATGAGTTGTACCACAGACCCTTGTGAGCCTCTACTACTACTACTACTACTACTACTACTACTACTACTACTACTAATAATAATAATAATACTAATGCTACTACCCCCACTACTACTACTACTAATAATAATACTATTATATTAATATTATTAATAATAATAAGTATTATTATTAAATATTTTTCTAATATTATTTTTAATATTATTACAATTATTATTATAGCAAAAAGATAAGGAAAATTACTAAGACAATTAAAATAAATGCGAGAACACAAACGATACAGCAGTCAGCAATGTTAAATTTGAGGAAAATTCCTGGCTATTAAAACCAACACCCATAAACTATACCCACTAAAACATATAAACGCAACTGCATTTAACAGATATAGAAGAAAATACACAATAAACCAGACGAATCGAAAAGTGTAAAAAAAATAAAGTGCCCAACCCAAAATACAGACATCGGTGATGATATCACACAAATATGTGTGATTAGTTTAAGATAAAGGGAGAACGAAGAATTGCGAAAATTAAACAGGTATACATGTTATGAGGGGAAAGAGTACAATTGGTTTAATAGACTAATTGCCAACTTAATTCCAAAGAAGATGAATACTCGTTGCCAAAGAGAGGCGCATAGTGCGCGACTGTTTTCATAACTCAAGCTATTTTAAATTTATTGGAAAAAGGCAGAGATTACATGAAGGCAAGAGAACATATAATCAAGCAATTAAGATCGTAAAATAATGTATCATAAAACATAGTTCTATTATATATTGATACTAATGAGGATGGTGTAGTAATATCAGGTTTGCATAATACGATGAATAAATTTTAAGCGGTTATAGAAGATATTTGAGAGAGCTAAACGTTTGTATCTATGCGTTGCAATGCAAATCATGCTAAAGTTACTTACCATTAGAATAAAGTCGCTTTAACCGTGTTGGCATAAACGTAATATTTATTGTTTTATATATCATAAGTATTTAATATTTTTAATGAAAAGAGAATAGGACATTTTTACAATAAAAAAATGGGCCATAAGCAATACACGTCGAAAAAATTTATCTGAATAATGCCCCCTGTATATTAACGTTATGTTTCTCCAGTAGATACGATTTTGGAAAGTTAAAAAAAAGTATTCGCGGAAATGTAAGATATTGAGAGCATATCATATTTCCTGAAATTTAATGCACCTATTTTTCAAACAATTATTCTGTTTTAAACTATAGAATATGTAGCTTAAATTTCAAAGTAATCACATGTCGCATCGAAAGTAGGTATAGAATAGGCTGTTCAACGCTGTTATGCATTTGAGAAACATTAGCCTACGATTTTGTTTGATAATTCGTCAAACTAGAACTAGATATTTTCAGCTTATTATAAGCAAATGTTCTAATAAACACCTCTTATAAAGATGAATTACCTTTACATGCTGCTTTGAAAGATGATTCCGTTAACATGCGCATCAATTTTCACCTGATATATCTTAATAAAAATTTAAAGCTTTAATGATACACTGAATTAATTATTTTGTTTACATGATATTTAAAATGTTAGACATGATAAAAGCAACACGAAAATGCCTTATTAAATGGCACTTAAAGAAGTATTGCCAATCAATGTGACACTAATACTACTAATATAATAAATTGGCAAGCTAACAGACTCGTCACATTCAATAATATATATATATATCGATAATTTCCATCTCCTAAAGAAATATAGAATATACACATTTATTCATACAAAACAGTCAATTTTTCTTTTTGGCGCTTCATATTAAGTTAGTATTCTAAGATATGCATTAACAACACTTTGAATAGAAGTGCTATCTTCTCTAATCGTAGTAAATATGTTTACAATAATAATTGTCTGAAAACAAAACAACAAACAATAATACCATTACGTACGTTTATGGACATAGTTTATTTACTAATATGCCGGTGAGAAGCAATTAGGATACTCATCTGCAATATATATATATATATATATATATATATATATATATATATATATATATATATATATATATATATATACTTACATAACAAACATAATTGCAAAAAAACCCTTGTTCAAAATTATTGGCACGGCTTTGTTTTTCTTTTAGTATCAGTATAATATCAATCAATTTCCGGTTTACGTGCTTTCTGAACTTTTTTATAGCCATATTATGCTTGTTTAACGCTAATTCAGTGAATAATTTTTTCAGATAATTTTTAGATAGCGATTTATTTAAACTATTATAAGTGACTAAATAATAATTTTCAATCGCCATGGTTAAAACTAAGGAACACAGCGAAGACGTCAGGAAGCTTGTTGTAGCATGCCATACCAATGGGGAGGGTTATGATAAGATTTCAAAGAAGCTAAACCTTCCCAAATCCACTGTTAGAGCCATAATAAACAAGTTCAAATCGCAAGGCCACGTTATGAGTTTAGAGGGTAGAGGGAGAAAAAGGATTCTTTCACCAAGAGATGAACGGAAAATTGTTCGACAAGTAAAACAAAAACCAAGGATCTGTGTTGGGGAGATTGTTGATGAACAGAGCACCTCTGGGGTGAATGTATTTCGACATACAGTTGGTAGAGTTTTGAAGAGAGCTGGTTTAAAAGCATGTCGTCCGGGAAAGACTCCCTTATTGAAGCCTATGTACCTGAAAGCAAGGCTAGCCTTTGCAAAACGTCATATTGATAAAGATGTTGCATTCTGGAAACGTGTTCTATGGACTGAGGAAACGAAAATAGAGTTATTTGGCCATAATAAAGTGTCTTATATTTACAGAAAATCTGGCGAAGCTTTCCTGCCTAAGAACACCATACCCACAGTGAAGCACGGTGGAGGCAGTTTGATGTTTTGGGGATCCTTTGCTGCCTCTGGACCAGGGCTACTTGTTAAGGTCACAGGTAGCATAAAAAAGGAAGACTATGTTAAAATATTGGATGAAAACCTGAAAGACTCTGCTAAAGAGCTCTCACTTGGTAGTCGTTGGTGGTTCATGCAAGATAATGACCCAAAGCATTCGGCTAAACTGACTAAGAAATGGCTTGAGGACAAGCATATTAATGTTTTGGAGTGGCCATCACAAAGCCCAGACCTTAATCCAATTGAAAATTTATGGAGAACATTAAAAGTGAGGGTAATGCAAAGGAAGCCTAAGAATCTTATTCAATTGGAGGATTATTGTCAGGAAGAGTGGGCTAAAATTACTACTGAAGAGTGCAACAACTTGGTTGTAAACTATGAAAAGCGACCGAGGAAGGTAATCAAGGCCGAAGGCTATACAATTGATTATTAAATAAATCGTGCCAATAATTTTGAACAAGGATTTTTTGCAATTATGTTTGTTGTTCCTTTGTTATTTATTTTTTTCTAAAATCCGATTGCTGCATCGGAAACGCCAGTTCAAAATACATAATATACTTTGTTATTTTCTTTAATTTAATCCCTTTTTTAGAATTTATTAGACAAAATTTAACTTTTATTTTACCGTGCCAATAAATATGATCATCACTGTATATATATATATATATATATATATATATATATATATATATATATATATATATATACAACTTGTTTTTCCAACTTATAATGAATATAATATATTGAAATAGTTCCTATTAATCTGCAGTCGTAATATTCATGTCAGAACTTCAAGGAAAACACGCTCAAATATAATTAGTTTCTATTTGATCGATACTAATAAAGCATATAACTTTTTTATGTATGACAAGAAAATATTATATCACATTTTAAACTGTCTTCGTATGTATGCCATTTTGATCACGTTCTTACTCTTGCGGGCAATAATGCCCAAATAAACTAAAATCTTATATTTTTCAGAATTAGACTTGAAATACCAACACTTGATATTTTCTTGACATTTATAATAATACATTGAACTCTTTTATTAGAAATAAAGCATTCAACTAAAGTTCCCTATTTTTTTCTTAATATAAAGTGTTAATGAATTCTTCGTTACAATATAGCTAGTAAAAAATAATACTCTCCTCGAAAAAAACAAAAAAAAGCATCACGCCATGAATTAATATAAAATAAAAAAAACAATACATATTTATGGCGGATGTCTGAATGTTGTTTTACGAATGAGACACAAGAATGATAATTGTTAATGAGTTTACATTATCGTAGCAATCTTTAATCGTGGGGATTTGGTAAATTTGATTACTTAAGGGAACAACTCATCAAGTACTGGATTGACGAATCTACGAACCTTAATCTCCGACAACTCATGAAGAACTGGTTTACGTTAGACTCGAAAACGATTGTATTGTAGTCAGTTGGAATACAAACAAATAGAAGAGAGTCCCACACACTTGCAGGACAAAGAAATACACTTTGTTTACAGAATCCAAGTATAGGTTAGGGAATAATCACAGAATTGAGAAAAATATTGATAGGAGTTTTAACTAGTTTCGGTTCAGAGGGAACATCGATTGAAGCTAAGATAAGTATTACCCATGTAATGAATAATAGAGCAGAGACAGGCAGGTAACATCTTTTCTGCGCAGAAAAGTTTGCAGAGAAGAAAACTGACACTCCCCTACTAAGCTACAAAGTATATTTAAACTGTAATAGAGGGCTAAGATTCTACTAGCAGCTCCTGTCCGGATGTGGACGTGCTTTGTTCTTATACATGTAGATAATTGCATTGGCAGTGAGATATCTACTTGAGCAGTAGAATGATCCAAAGATAGTTTCAACAAGCTTGTCCACGGATTTAATGTGCATGTTCTAATTAAGATCAGTAGTTAATGTCAAACCAAAAAGCTTGTGAAAACATAAAGACCTACAGAGGCGAGAGGCATTCATTTAAATTGATACCAGAACGTTTATGATGAAAATATATAAGCTTGATTTTAAATATATTAAAATTAACAAGCAACTCATTTTCTCCTATTAGACCGAGTGATTAAAATCAGCCGTGAGTGACTCAGAGGGATTTGGATCATTTATGGGATTTCGAGTGTTTTCATTGATTGTTGTGACGTCATCGTAAATGTCTTCGAATGTTCTTAGGATGTGATTTGGGAGATCATTGATATAGATCAGAAAGAGAGTGGAACCAAGCATGACAGGCTGAGGGACTTCAGCATTAATTTGGGGATACATAGGTATAACGTTGCTATACCTACTGGAGTAAATTTTGATGTCAAACTCTATAAAGGGCCTATGCTTTCTCTAGAGAAATTACCATAAAACAGAAGCATCCATCGAGAGATTCGCTAATTCTATAAATTGTAACAGTAAGCACATCTGCTATGAATTCCCCAGAACGGCAACCATATTTCATGTCACTGACGAGGATATGTGTTTCATGAGGCTGAATACTTCTCTATTTAACACAGATTCCAGCAATGTGTTCAGGATTAAAAGAGATTGATTGCTCTGTACTGGCTGGGAGATGACTAACCGCGTGATATTTAAATACGGAGCATACTGACGTACATGTCGTACAACGCGTTCTATATTACTCTTTTACGGTAGTTGCTGAAAGTTCGGAGAGTGGTTTTCATATCAGTACATCTATTTTATTAAAAAATGTGAAAAGTTATTTTCGGCGCAATGATAGCAGCATATCCACGGAATAACAATGACTAGCTGTTAGAGTTTAGCTGGGATTCCTAGGAGTGTATGAAACGGTGAATACCGACAATTAACTATATAGTAAAGTCTTATACAATGGATGGCACGTTCTTTTAAAGCATGTAACGCAAAGGTATATCTGACAGAAAAGTACGGAAGCTAACCCAGCTCGACATAGAATATTTATATACTGTACGATGGAGAGGTATACTCGAGGACTTGTATTCTTCTTTGCTCTTAACCTACACATCCTAGTGGTCGGTAGATCCGAGTAGAGACAGAAGAGTGTATACACATAGCTCAGCAAGAAAAACACGTTAGATACGGTCATACTGACTGTCTCGAGCACGCAGGTGGGTTTGTGTATACTACGCGATAGTTTGCTAGTATTCTGTTAAAACATCACATCTATACATTCTATATATTATAGAGAATCAAACTGTCAAAATATTACACTGATTTATAATAAGATATTCTAAAGAAAATATAATGTGCCAATCATGAAGCTGGACTTGTTACTTATGCATTAATAAGAAATATATAATAATACATTTTTGACAGAGATATTGTGATTAAACAAAATAAAATACCAATAAATATAGGAATTATAATGGCGCCTTTTTATCAATTTCCATGCTGTTTGATTATTCAATAATAACATCTACTATGTTTTCTATATTTATTTATTATTTTTTTTAATTTACTGTTTTATTTAATTTATTGCAGTTATTTATGTCTAAAATTCTTGTCATAATAATTAATTTTAGAAAGAGCAACATTGATCGACGGCATTTTAGAGATTTTATAAGAGTTATATTTCATTCATATACCTGACTTCCATAGCCCTATATTTCTGTTTTACTTAACATTCCTCCGTTGTCCTTTTTTGGTAATTTATTGCCTTATAATAGTATTACAATTATTAATACCCTATTGTTATAAGTATCATAATAATGTTAAATGCTTACTAAATATACTCAATATAATGCTTGGTATCTTATCTTATTAATGTATTATCGTTCTGTATATATTACTAGACTATGTGTGACCCGTTGGGTCAGTATGTTATATTATATATGTAATTCATGTATGAGCGTGGCACTTGTGACGTACAGAAAGGTTTGTTTTTTTTACATAACAGAAACATTTCTATGAAAGTATATTAAAATGAAAAATCACGAACGTATCCCTCACACATGAAAAACTCCTCCCTATTCTGGGAAAGTTACCTATTTTTCCGAATAATCGCTCAAAAATCAAAAATTAAACATGATTTTCCTCTGATATCGAACATCGACGAAAGTCATTTAGCAGCAGAAACGTACAAGAACCTACCGATGAGCAATATAAGAATGAAAAAACCCATATTGGATTACTTCAACACAGTTATAGAAACTTAAATCTAAAAAAAAAAAAAAGAAATTAATAAAACCTGCAGCAAAAAAAATAAAACCTAAATAAATAAAATAAAATAAAACTAACATTGAAACCGATTCGTAAATGTGTCAACAAATTAACCGTTCTCACACAACTATTTTGTATCTAGAAATGTAAACAAAACATATTTTTAAAGTAGGAAGGAAGGAAAAGTGACGGATAGAGAGTAGTAGTAGTAGTATAATTAGTAGTAGTAGTTGTAGTAGTAGTCTTTGCTTTACTACAATTGTTCTCATGTTTGTCAACGTGTTAAAGTTGTTTAGTTGTGATAAAATAGCGACCGTATAGTTGTAATAAAGAATAGTTGCAAAAAACATCCACTCTTCCCATGTTAAACAATAATTTCGAAATAATGACGTTAATATTTCAGTGAGCCGGTCCAAATCTTCAAAAGAATCGATTTGTGTATATTTGTTTACGTAGTTATGGGTTAAACTTTTAAGCACGCATACGCAGCAGGATGTCGTAAACCGGAAAGTGGGTTTCATCACTCGTTACATGGTCATTTAAGGTTTATAATTATATAGATTCATTTCCGCTCGACACGTATCATAAAAGTTGGTTGTTTTAAATATCTTTATTATTTTTTATTTTATATTATATATGTTTGCGTTTAATAAACAAGCTTTAATTTTCATATGCTAAAATGTGTTGGTTTGAAGTTATATATATATATATATATATATATATATATATATATATATATATATATATGCACGTATACTTGTATATCTTCACATATATAAAGATGCCCGCATATGTGTATAGGTATACATTTGTATACAATTACATATGTATGGATATGAAAATATATGTATATATATATATATATATATATATATATATATATCTCAGTGACAAATTTTTATCATTTATTTATCTTAAATTCTAAATTTAAACTTTTAAGTAATTGTATATGACTCTTAATCAATAATTAAATTAATCTATATATATAAAATCAAAAAGGTGTGCATGTATGTTTTATGTATGGATGTGTGTCTGTATGCCTCGCACAAACTTTCGACACGGGTCACGGATTTTCGCCCGATCAGGATCATTTTAAAGTTCTAACGTTCGCTCGACAAATATTGAAAAGTTGGTCAAAAACGTTAATTACTTTACCCTGAAAATCAGCTGTTTTCTACAGTATGGGGACAGCAAAAACCGTACTCTATGAGGAGTTGTGTTCTACGTATGGACAAATGACGTCAGAACCTGATTTAGTTTAAAGATAAAAAAACGACCTAATTTCGGCGACGTCGCCTTAGCGCAGTTGCTTAGAGCCCGGCCTCATTATCTAAAAGTTCGAATCGTGGTGTAAGATGTCTTGTTTTTTATTTTCGATTTTTTAAATTTTAATATTGAAGCAGGGGTATTTAAGCCATTTTCCATGTGTTTCTTTAAACGTTCGTTTTTCTGTTTCGCGTTTTCTTTTTTGTTTTCCACATTTTTACATTTAACATCGTTCGTTCGCCTTACCTTAGTTTTTTTACTTTGCGTATTCTTATGTTTTGGTTACCCCCCCCCGCCTGCCCGAGCATACACACCTCCAAACTACCAGGCAACGCTGGGTTCCCACCCCCCTGTGTATGTATGCATGTATGTATGTATGTATGTATGTATGTGTTTTATATATTGTTTAAACAGTTACATAAAATTTAGCTTTAATTGTCAGTTTTTGTAAACGTTACAAGTACGGACTCGTTTTTTCCGGCACAGTATATATATATATATATATATATATATATATATATATATATATATATATATATATATATACACATACACACAAATAACTAAGTAAGTAAGACTTATTCTTCATGGGAAATTTAAAAAAAAATTGAATATGTCACACATTTTACATTGTTTTTCTCGAATTTTTCCCTTACTTTTGGACGGTATTTTTTGAAAATATAAAATAATTGTTATAATTCTTTTTGTATCGTTTGCAAATGATTCGAATTTTTGTAGGTGTTTATACATGATACCGACTACCAGTTGGCAAAATGTCAGCTTGTAAGAGTTATTATTTCTAACAAATATTAGGTATTAAAATTGTTTTCCTTCGTTTGTATATACATAAACACACATACACACACAAACACAGACAAACACCCCACATCCCATGTATATATATATATATATATATATATATATATATATATATGTATGGCTACAATTAAGAGGACTACTTCGAAAACCCGAAAACTGACTTTCAGATATATATATACATATATATATATATATATATATATATATATATATATATATATATACATATATATACATACATACATATATATATATATGTATATGTGCGTTTGTGTCTGTATATATATATATATATATATATATATTATATATATATATAATATATATATTATGTATATATATAATGCTAAAATAAAGGGGACTACTTCGAAAACACGTAAACTGTCTTTAATATATATATATATATATATATATATATATATATATATATATATATAAATGTAAAGTTGGTTCATTCTAAAGGAATAAAACCACGTTTATGCGTTACCAATTTATTTGAAATTTTCAGACAACCCATTTTTAGAGTCGAGGTATGTTTTTATGTTATTAAAATAAATTTACCTAATTAAAATTAAAATATTAAATAAAATAAATATATTTATTTATCGTTTCTGCGAATCTGTTCTGTTGATAAAATTGAACTTCCGGTTCGATTCATTTCACAGCCACGAATTGACGAAATGTTTAATTTTCTGTTAACTCGATTAGTAAAAAAACAAAAACAAAAAAACATATTTCATTTGTTTATCTTCCAAATTTTTTAATTTGCACATCTTTTCTTTATTATATAAGGCCAAAAAAAAGTTCGTTGCTTGCTTTTGATTTTTTTTTCCTATATAAGATTACTCATGCAGAGAGTGATCCGTGCTGAAATAATGTTATTATTTAAAAGTCATTCTTAACATGGGGAGGTAAGGATGTTTGTACCTATTCTGTACTTTAACCTTACAATTGAATAAATAAAAAAAAACATATCGTAAAACGTTATTTAAACGTGGAAATATTATTTAAAAAATAGCGCGGCTCTCACCATTTTTTATTTATTGTTGTTATTTCACGAATTTTCGGCCAACTATTCCTCTGGCCTTCATGAAAAGAAGTCCTTTTATAAATGTTCAGTAACTTTCTCCTTTTATTTTTCTTAAAGAGTAAAACTTTTCTTATTCATGAAAGGAGTTAATCCTACGTAAATAAATTAATGTTTGTACACGTGACAAATTATCAATAAATGGTTTAGTTACTTTTTTAAAAAAATGTTTGTAAAAGTGCGAAAGGCGACGTTGTTGTACAAACATTACTCCCATGCTTAATTTCTATACTTATAGGTTTTTGGAATTTTTTTTCACTGGATTATTATTGATTGGACACTAATTAAACAGATTATTAAAAAAAAATGTAAAAAAGAAATCATTATTTCGACATTTGAAAGTGGTGCTCACTTTTTAGTTACAACGTTCTGATAAATCAGTCACCCATTTTGTAAGCAATAAAAACGCGGTACATCAAAACCATAGAAACTAAAAATAATGAGTCTCTACCGCATTTGTAAGTCAGAAATATATTTGTTTCTCAAAGAAAAAAAAATAGAGAGAACGGGACTTTTTTTTATTGTTTTCATGAAAATAAAGTTTCGAGATTTTTAATTATATTTTTTTTTTTACTTATTTAGTCAGTTTGTGGTATTTTTTTAAAATTGTATTTGTGAAAGGTGAGTTTTTTATCAAAACATTTGTTTTGTTTCTTTTTAATTTTTTTAAAGTATTACAAATTTCACTAACATGCTGGAGAAATGTTTAATAATTTGGTATTTTTTTAGATTAGGTCCACCTCCACAATTTTCCTTTCAATGACGACATTTATAGGTTTCCGAGTATGCTGAACACGCAAATTGCATTGAAATTTTGCGAAAATAAATAGTTGTATTATGCATTGTATTCTTCGGCAGCCATCTTTTTACGTGCACACGCACCATAAACAAATACACACACGTAAAAAAGATGACCGCCAAAGATTACAATGCATAATACAACTTTTTATATCTTGATAACTACTTATTTCTGCAAAATTTCGATGCGATTTTCGTATTCAGCATAGTCGAAAACCATTTCAAGTCGTCATTTAAAAGAAAATTGAGGAGGTGGACCTAATCTAAAAATTTACCAATAATTTTTAATCCCGTACGCCTCCCGATACATTGCTTCGTCAACATGCGACCATTTTATATCTCTCGAAGACACTTCCGTATGTAGAAAATAAATAAATAAATAAATAAAAAGTGACCGATTTACCAGAACGTGGTAACTAAAAAGTGAGTATCCCTTTCAAATGTTGAAATGATTTTTGTTTTCAATTTTTTTTCATAATCTGGTTAGTGTTCAATCAATAATAATCCAGTGAAAAAATTGCAAAAAATCTATCAGTATAGAAACTCCACCACGTAAGTAAATACATAAAAAATGTTACGTGCGCATGCGTTAGCGTTGACTAGGGGGTACTAAGGGAACGACCATTAAATAATACTGCTGGTCGCCATGGAACTCAACGCCCAAGGAGTATCCAAATAGTTTTCATGATCTGAAGAATTTTTTTTTCCGAACAGTGGGTGATCACTTTTCCATCTAAATTTAACTTAAAATGAGCACCCACTTTCTTGCCAACTGAGGAAGGGGCATTTATTTTCGTGTTTATTGGCTTAAAGGTTTTTTTGACAAGGCAGTTTGGTACGCGAATGCATATTTAACAGTTTTCGTTTATGCTCACGCATAGCATAAACAAAGGCTACGTCTGTGAAATGGAAAATAGTCCCAGAGTTCATGGGTTAATACCATGCAAAAGAAATCAAACAAAAAGATTTTTAGCCAAGAAACACACAGAAAGAAAAAAATAGCATCCATTTTTTTTCTATCGAATTCATTTGCTGTTTTTATTGAAAACTATTTTCCCCCGGATTTTTGATATAATTTTCCATTAAGGGCTGTGCGTCTCACGTTCGTAAATAACAACATTTTTTTTGTAGATTTTGGTGTGCGAAAAACGAATCTGCAAACCGTTTCCGTCACAAAAAATTGTTTTTATGATATGAAGAAATTACTTTTTCGAAAAAGTGGCGATCACTTTTCCATGTAAATTTAACTTAAAATGAGCACCCACTTTCTAGCCACCTGAGAGAGGGGGGATTTTCCCCATGTTTATTGGCTAAACAGCTTTTGTTTATGCTTACGCATAGCGTAAACGAAGGCTACGGTTGTTAAATGGAAAATAGTCCCAGAATTCAGGGGTTATTATCATGCAAAATAAATCAAACAAAAAACTTTTTAGCCAAGAAACAGAAAAATGCCCCTCTCTCAGGTTGCCAGAAGTGGGTGCTCATTCTAAGTTAAATTTACATTGAAAAGTGATCACCCACTTTTCGAAAAAGTAATTTCATGAATGCCATAAAAACTTTTTTTTTGCTACGTAAGCGGTTTGCAGATTCGTTTTTAGCACACCGAAATCTATTATAAAATATTTCGTTATATATGAACGTGAAACGGGCCTTAAAGTAAAATAATACCGGATTTTTTGGAGCAGATTTGCCGTTTAGTTGTACAAATATCCTCATGCCAGGTAATCGCTCAAAGGGATTTTTAAAAGTCGTCACTTGTATCGAACAAAAGTGTAAAAAACCGATTATATGCCAGCCTACATCATGGTAACATATATTGAGTGAGTTCCTAACAGTATTTTTAGTTTAAACTCATTTTCCCAAAATTTCCCCAAACTTAACATGTTCGATACAGTCTGCCGCCATTTGTATTTTTCAGATATACCGATAAACATTGAATGTTTTTGAACCGATAATACATTACATAAAAACACTAACATCTTATCCAGTTAGGTAGACCACTTACTTTTCTTGCCTTTGATAACATTTATTTGTTATATATTTATTTTTTGACAACTTCTTTGTATCTGTGTTTAGTAATATAAACCCTTTTCATTTAATGTAACGTTTAGTCGGCTCGAAAAACAGTGTTTATTGGTGTATTTGAAAGCTACAAATGGTGGTGGACACTGTTGATTACTTTAAGTTAGAGAAAGTGAGTTAAAACTAAAAAAAAAACTATACAAAATACTGTCAGAAACCTATCCATTATGCCAGCCTATGCCATGGTAACATATGTTCGGTGAGTTTCAGACACTGTTTTGTATAGTTTTTAGTTTTCAACTTACTTTCCCAAACTTAACTTATTCAACAGAATTCGCGACCATTTCTGTTTTTTGAGCCAATTAAACATTTTACATTACATAAAATCACTAAACAATTATCCAATTAGGTAGAAACGTAAATTACCTTACCTTTGCTTTCATTTATTTGTTTTTGGACGACTTTTTCGAATCTGTGTATAGTAACCCCCCTCCCCGCACCATCAACCAAATATTAATTACTAAATCACCTTTTTTAAAACAACAACAAAAAAAAAAGAATTTAGCGTTTGAACATTTTTACTACGTTCGGCTTCATCCACTGATTTTTGGTCAAGTCCAAAACATGAATGATTGACAGAAACTCTCGAGGATCCAGATCAAATTCTGCAAGAGCACCATTTTTTTCAGTTTCGCCTTCTTTTTCACTTTTTGCAGTGGATTGCTGTACTTATATAAGAAACATGCATTTTCTCTTTTATTAAAATTTTTCCATTACACCAAATTGAGCCACTGCAACGCGTGGCAGGGTACAGCTAGTATATATATATATATATATATATATATATATATATATATGTATATATATATATATATATATGTATATATATATATATATATATATATATATATATATATATATATATATATTGTATAATATATACAGGAATTTACATTTATATCGGCAGTCCGTACCGACGGTTTCAAACCTGGTAGTTGAGGACTGCTCTTAATGTCCGCCTCAGGCTCGATGAGAATCCGCTGAAGAGAGCCTGAGCAGGACATTAAGAGCAGATATACCGATATAAATGTAAATTCCTGTATATATTATACAAAAAAATATATTGCTCTTATTTCGAGAAAGGTGTTTTCCCTAATAATAAAGCACTGTATGTGATTTCTTTTTCTACAAAAAAGTACAAGTATATATGTATATACATATATATAAATATATACGAATAATGTGTACGTGGTGCATTTGTAAAAATTAAAATAATCTTCATAAAAAGAAGTTGAAATAAAAAATACGCGCAAAAATATAAGTCATAAAATGAATTAGAAGACATCTACTTTGAGAAAAATGGCCTTGTGCAAAATCGAAATCCCTGTCGTTTATTTTGCACCTACTAGTTTGCACCTACTATAATCGGGAAAAATTCATTGATGTATTTGCCAGTTCTGGTGATCTTAGTATAATGTTACTTGAGTTGAACAGTGCTAAGGCTTAATCTAGAACCCTCTAAAAAGACGCTTAGCCGCCAAGTAATCGTTACGAAATATGTTTTTGTAACTTTATAATAACATGTACACAGTTGCCATTTTGTAGAAATTTTTGTAGTGCACATCTTGCTCTCGCTTGCTCGAAGGCGCAAGCTATTGATCCTTCCGCCTATTTATGAAACATTTCGGCCTAAAGTGTGCTCCTGAGTAATTATTTTCTGGAATTTACTAAACAGTCTTTATGTGTGTGTGTGTGTGTGCGCGCGCGCGTGTGTGTGTGCTGTGTGTGTGTGTGTGTTTGCTTTTATTGGTTTGAGAATGTATATACTGTTTTATAGTATTAGGAGGTTATATTCTTCCTTAGGAAGGTGACTGTGATCCAAGTTCGTTAATACTGTGTATGTGTAAGAGGGGGAGCAGCTCTTCTGAAATAAGGGTAGGGGTGCTTTCATTCTATTTTGATATTTATTTTTTGGATTCTTGGATTTTAGTATTGTGATTTTTCGTTTTAGACTTTTCGGGTATTCCTTATATTATGTTTGTTTAGAAAGAGGGGTGTATTTAAAATATGCATAGGGGATTTTTTAATGTTTCTATTTATTTGTCTCCCCATGTCGGTATGGTCAGACCCAGGATCGGTTCCTAGTGTGGGGGAGATTTTGTTCCCCAGAGGGGAGGGCTTGGAGGGGGTCAGGTAGGGGAGGAAGATGATAGAAGGGATGATAGTTGTTTCAGTCATGAGGGGGTTCTCCTCCACTAACTGAGGAGGAAGCGAGGTGTTGGAACAGATATTATACTATGGTTCTAGGTGTGGCCTAGTGTTGATGGTTTCGAGGTTAAGCAGGGTTGGTATTGTTCAGTGTGTTGAATTAGAGATAGGGGTTTTATGTCTGTGCGTGGTTGTATGCGTGCACGTGTGTGTATTTTTATGTGTCGGTTTTGATTTATGTGTGGGTGTGTATATATGTATGTGTATGGATGTGCATGCGAGAGTACCTTGCATTTCATGTTTTTGTGTGATGTTATTAGGCTCTGTTCAGTTCAGGAGTGAATCTGGTGATGAGGTTTTTTCTGTGTAAGTAAATAAGAATAATTGTCGGTTTTGAAGATTGACATTATTTTGAAGCTGTTTCCACTGCACGTGTGTACGTGTTTTGAAACATAGAGGTGTCTGTTATCTGCAATTTTGATGTTGCTCTTATGTAAGGCCACTCTATTGCTGACAATTTTCGTGGCGCCTATGTAGGATTTATTGCATGTTGTGCATCTCATTGCATATACTACATTTCTGGGGGTGCAATTTTGATCCTTTTTTATTCAAAATGTTTGTGTTGGGTTTTTGAATGTGTATGTGTTACTTTCGATTATTATGTCACATACTGCACATCGCGGTTTGTTGCATTTTGTAACCCATGTTGTAGTATGTGGGACGACTTTTGAGGAAGTTAGGATGTGTTTTTAGTTTTTGTGTCGGCGTTTTCTTTTTATTATTTTTGTTGTTTTAAGTATGTTGTTTAGTTTGTCGTTCTGGTTGAGGAGGATAAGTTTTTTTTGTTATCTGTGTGAATAGTTCTGGGTTGTTTGTGTTGTGTGTAGAGACGTATGCTTAAATGTGTTATGGGTTGTGTTCTTTTGGGGTTTTTAGTTAGTTTATTGGAATTTTTTTCAGCCAGTTCAATACCTTTCTGTATTTGTGGTAGTGGATATCCTCTTTTCCGCAGTGTTATTTGTAGTTCATTCAGTCTAGTTGAACGGAGGTGTCTGTCTGTTAGTATGGTGCAGACTCTACGTACTAAGGAGTAGGGTATTGATTAAAAGAGCAATAACAATTGGACATGCTAATGAATAATAAACACTTCCATTCCTCCATTCCTTGGAAACACTTCAAATTAACCACGAGAATTGCCATTTTTGCATCTCCAACACATTTGAAAATAATTTCTGACGAGGACGCTTCAAAGAACGTCTGAAACGCGCGTAAAAACGATTACAATGACTTAAACACATTATTACAAGGATCAAAACATAATTCTCGATGAAAAACCAATACAGGGAATAATAAAATAATGTTAAAAAATACACATTGTTGGTGACTACTCCCTTATTTATATATGCATACGTCTTTCTTTCGTTGGAATTTCTTAACATATTTTATTCATTTATATATATATATATATATATATATATATATATATATATCTGCGTGTGTGTGTGTGTGTGTGTGTGTGTGTGTGTGTGTGTGTGTGCAGAGGAAAATAATTGATTGTTATTTATATACATTCGGTGGGGGTTAAAGTATTTGCATACCTATTTTTTCTCAATTTCGCTATTAATTTTGCTTTATTTTTTTATTTTTTTTTACATGGGGTAACCACTTATCAAGGCTCAGGATCCACTCGGGGATGATGGGTTATTGGGTGTACAGTAACCAATGGGATAGTATCGTAGTAATAGTATTGGGGATTTGATAAGGTGGCATTACTTAAGGGGCGGTTCATCAGGTATTTTTGTGTTGGACTTGAAGACGTCCAGGTTGTATTCGGAGGGAGACAAGCAAGCGGCAGAGAGTTCCACAGTCGCGCTTTTCTAAGAAGAAGCTTTGTTCATGGAGTCTACGTTTTGATTAAGGCACGGATAAAGAATGGGGGACGTGATTGACAGTGGTTTCAGCTAGTCCAATGTTTTTCGTGAATGATTGGCGAGAGTGGACTTGAGAATTGAGCTCAGGCGAGCACTTGCCATAGAAATAACGATAAAAAAGAGACAGGCTCGCAACGTCTATTCAGTAAGAGAGAGGTTGCAGGGAAGAGAAAAGGGCATCACCCACCAAGCCACGAAGTCTATTTTGTACTCTATCAAGGCAGGATAGGCTGATTTTAGCAGCTCCTGCCCAGATGTGGCAGCAGTACTCTATCCTTTTACGTACTTGGCTTTTATATAGATAGAGAATTGCATCATTAGTGAGATATCGTCTGGAGCGGTAAAATGATCCCCCCATTTTCCCAGCGACCTTGGCAACAGACTTTATGTACGTTTTCCATTTAAGATCAGGAGTAAATATCAAACCCAGAAGCTTATCAAACATGGGACCTCCCCTAGATGAGAGCCATTTATTTCAATCGGTGCTAGATGGGGATGAGAGCGTTTATGATGTAATGATAGGAGCTTGGCTTTGGATGCATTAAACGTAACCAGCCACCCCTTCCTCCACTGAACCACACACTCAAGATCTGAGTAGAGAGAATCAGAGAGAACGTTGTCATTTGCGGCCTTTGATGTGTTGCCATAGATATTCGTGTCATATGCTTAGATGTCAACGAATTATTTTAGCATGTGTTTTGGGAAAGCATTGATGTAGATCAGGAAGAGAGTTTGGCCCAAAATTGACCCCTTAGGGACTCCAGCATTAATACTATTGACCTCTGATTTCTGCCCATCAACCACTACGCTTACGAGACTATCGGAGAGAAATGCTGGAAATCTTGTTAAGTAGGCCCTTACTGAATACCTTATCGAAGGTATTTAGTATGGCAAGAGCAATTGCCCTATAAATAAAGCCTTTGTGATATAACTGTTAGCACGTCTGCTGTAGATCTAGCAGAACGGAAACCATATTGGGTGTCGCTAAGAAGGTTATTACTGCTGAGGTGGTTGACTACTTCTCTATTTAATATGGATTCCAGCAACTTACTCATGACACTCAGGGGACTTATTGGTCTGTATAAAGAAGGAGATGACTTTTCACCTGAATTCTAAAATACAGGGCATTCTGATGAGGTTTTCGAGGCTGTTAGAATTCACTTTTCCTTAAGGCAACGCTTAAACAGTTTTGTAAATATAGAGAGAAAAGACGGGAATATTTTTTGTAGCACATAATAAGGTAAAACCATAACACTTACCCACAATATGGCATCGAGAGACCTTACCAGAAACTACTGCATGGTCCAGAATCCATTCACCAAATGGCAATACATCAGCCCCAGTACTTTGCACCTGCTGATAGGACAGCCCCCTTAGTGGTTAATCCAAGCTTCGGGTCCCTGACTATCAGGCCGTTAACGTCATCCCAGATGAAAACGTTTGCCTCCAGCACCCTTACTAGTCACATGGCCCAATAATAGACATAGAGACAGAAAACTTCCGGTACCTCAGACTACTGTTCACGAAGTACTACCGACCTGGGACGCAGCTTTTTCTAACCGAGTGTTTCAAATGTTAATTAATAGAAAATTACAAGACTTTCAAATTTTCTAAAAGTTCTATTATAGCATATTTATTTTGGGGTGCATCTGGAATGCTCGAAGATACTGGCTCGAGGTAGATAAAGGCAACAAGTATACACGCATTGATATGGTAGGGGTAACTATCTTCAAGTACTAAACTTATAACTAGATATTAATAAAGCCTCTCGCATTTATTTTCTTTTCAAGAGAGAGTAGATAATCATGTGGATGTGTTATCGGCAGCTCCCGTAACTCTCGCGTCTCCTTATTTATCCAATGAGTGATTTTTCTGCCAAAGAGCGAAGAAAAAGCTGTTGTCTAGGTTGGTAGTACTTCGTGAACAGTAGTCTGAGATGTCGAAAGTGTCCTCTATAGTATCAGACCTGACCGAATTCTTCATTGTAGGCATATACCGATTAATACCATCAAAGAAATTCCAACAAAAACCTAACAGCCAGCCATGATTCTACCCTGAATGTGCTGTTGCCATTGCACACAGAAATCACTGTTTCCATAACTAGCAAGGTAATAGATGTATTGAGATTAACACTGCTTTCAGGACTGCCAATAACTACTGTAAAAGAGTAATAAATATGTAAGAGAGCTATATGCTGATGTTGAGATGTTCCGAGTTTGTCTATGTTTTATATTTATTTTCATGGCAAGTGCTCGGCTGAGCTGCATTCTATGGTCCCCCCGTCGAACTTTCGCAAGAATATCCTGTCTAGCAGAAAACACTATCACTAATTCCCCCCACTTTTATCTCTGCCTAAGCCTAAATGTAGATTCCGCGAGAAAAGTTTCTTTTTTAGAACTGCACGCCTATAGAAATTGCTTTCCCTTTTTTTGCTTTCCAGCTGACTATAATATGTTTTTCTTCAAGTCTAACGTAAATTTTTTTTGATGAGCCGTTCCATATAGGTTAACTCATTTACCGAATCTCCATTACTAAGTGTTACTGCATTGTCCAATTTCTACTGTACACTCTTTAACACTTATCCTCGGGTGGCATCTTGGCCTTTATAAGTGATGATGCGTGTGTAAACAGAAAAAAATGCTCAGTTCGTCAAATCCAAAGTAGCTGAGCAGCGGTTTGGTTCCCACCAGGTTTGACGTATAGCAAACAGGATCATGAACAGAAGCATGCGCTCTATCCCAATTATCATAAATGGACTTGAAGTCATCTCGTCAGCATCAGACAAGACCAAACTATTTGCGAAGTACTTTGCAGCTAATTATACCCCATGCGACGAAGGACATCAACTCTCCGTATTTTCTCCTATAACACACAACACACTATGCAACATATAAATATCCGTGTGTGAGGTCGCCAAGCTAGTCATGCACCTTGATTCCAGTAAAGCAACTATCCCTGACGGCATTCCAGTCATAGTGCCGAAAAAGCTCCAAACAGAACTTGCTTCCATACTTACAAAACTGTTTAAGCGTTGCCTTAAGGAAAAGTGCTTTCCAACAACCTGGAAAACCTCATCAGTAAGCCCTGTATTTAAGAATGCAGGTGAAAAGTCATCTCCCTCTCAGTACAGACCAATAAGTCTCCTGTGTGTCATGAGTAAGTTGCTGGAATCCATATTAAAGAAAGAAGTAGTCAACACCCTCACCAGAAACCCTTCTCTTAGTGACATGCAATATGTTTTCTGCTCCGCAAGGTCTACAGCAGATGTGCTAATGGTTATATATCATATTATATGTGAATCTCTTGACAAAGGTTTGCCATTATGCTGATAACACGGCCATCTATGGCAACAGATCCAAAGCTGTAAATGACCAAGTTCTCTCTGATTCGCTCTGCTCTTATCTTGAGTTTGTGGTAGAGTGGGGGAAAAGGTTGCTAGTTACATTTAATGCATCCAAAACCAATCTTCTATCTTTACATCATCAACGCTCTGATTCCCATCTGGCGTGAAATGGATCTCTCTCGGCTTGGGGAGGTTCCATGTTTTGACTAGCTACTGGGTTTGACCTTTACTCCTGATCTTAAATGGAAGACGTACATCAAATATGTTTCCAAGGACGCTGGGCAAATGGTGGGATCCTTTTACCGCTCCAGAAGATATCTCACTCTTGATGCCATTCTCAATCTTTATAAAAGCTAATCATGTCCAAGGAGGGAATAATGCTGCCGAATCTCGGCAGGAGTTGCTAAAAACAGCCTATTCTGCCTTAAGAGGGTACAAAATAGATTTTGCGGTTTAGTGGAGGATACCCTTTTCTCTTCCCTGCAACCTCTCTCCTACAGAGGAGACGTTTCGAGCCTGTATTTTGTTTTTCTGTATTTCCATGGCACGTGCTGGTCTGAGCTCCAATCTCTGGTCCCACCTCGCAAATCTTTCACGAAAAACACCCGTCTAGCTGAAACTACTGTCATTAATTTTCTCCACTCTTTATGTGTTCCTAAATCCAAAGGTAGATTCCATGAGCAGAGCTTCTTTCTTAGAATTGCACGGCAGTGGAACTCTCTTCCGTTTGCCTGTTTTCCACCTGACTACAACTTGGATGTCTTCAAGTCAAACATAAACAAATTCCTAACAAACAGCTTTGGCAAGTAAGACACACTATCAAATATCAAATACTAATGATTACTACGATATTATCTCATTGACTACTGTACACCCAATAACCCGTATCCCGAGTGGCTTCCGGACCTTGATAAATGGTGACCTCCATGTAAAAAAAAGTGTGAACTTTGATCTCATCTATTTCCTTTAAAGTTCACAGTTGGATTGCAGTCACATCAGAGGTTTGTTAAAATGTTAAACTTAAACTTGTTGCATCATTCACTTACTAAAAGGATGGCGGCGAAGCGGTACCCTAGAGAATAGTAGGGTCCCGTTGACGCGCGGGTATATTTACTAGTATATGTATATATATGTATGTATATACATATATATATATATATATGTATATATATATATGTATATATATATATATATATATATGAATATAGGAAGGTGTGCAGAGAATTATTGAGAATAAATTAATATTATCTGCAGTCTTGTTCTGATATTTTAAATCATATCACTGATTAATGCAATGTTTTAACGGAAAGATAAAGTACAATAGATAATCAAGCGCGTATCTTATGTAAATTCACTGTACAAATAATGGGACTTGCCGATTTTACCAGAGCCTAGAGCAACTCTGCACAGACTTTTCGAAAGTTTACGAGCGAACGTCAGACTCTGACAACAAGCGCGTCATCTTATCAGTATCGACAGGATAGCCCACCGGCACTTATACATCACATTGAGACATGCTGGCGTGTGGAAAGTAACATGATATACGCGTGACTCAAATTGGAGACGTCTACACGTTCAGTGAATTGCCATTTGTTTATGTCTCACTGTTTTTTTGTTGTGTTAAACTTCAATTTATGAATCGAAATCTCTCTATGTCGGTTTCCTCATGTGTGCGATTTGTGTCAACAACATTATTATTGTCTCGACTTAAATTTAGTATATTTAGTGGCCGAAACATCGCATAAATAGTTTTTTTTCAAGATACAATTCATGTAATCTAGTAGAACTCTTAGCAACTTTTTATATTGATATTCTTCAAAGTATTAATTCAACTTCGATACTTTTTTGCAAATATGTGATATTGTAAATGTTTGTGTAATATAGGGTGTATAATTTTTTCTTCAGTACTAATATGTTTTTACGTGCTTATGTTGGCCAATAAGTCTATCAAAAACTAAATGAGGTTCAATGCTTGATTTTTGATATAACTAACTCCCTAAAACTGTGTAAGAACTGGTATCGTTGTTACACAATTAAAAGATAAAATAAATGATAAAAGTAACTCTTAGCTTTATCAACTGAAATCTTAAATAAATTCAGATAAATGTCGATATAATGATTTAACACTAATGCAAGCGTAATCAAAGGTTTAAATAAGTATATTATATATAAACAGTCCCTCTAAATTAAAGCTTGAGATGGCGAACAAGTTATGTACATTCACCTGCATATGGTACATGAGAATAACTTGTATATAATGCACGACAAGTTGATATTTTCATTTAAACATATTACCTTAATATTATTGCAATAACACTCTACAATTTATTATTTAATTGTAGGCAATATATTGAAGCCATTTCCATATTAATATATATATATATATATATAACTTAAATGCTCAGTTAGAATTAAAACTAAATATATAACTTCTTCAGCGGGTGGCTTACACTATGATAAGTACACACGCACACGCACACGCACACATATATATATATATATATATATATATATATATATATATATTTGCGCACACGAGTAACTCATACATTGCTTGAGACAACACCAGGCTAGCTTAATGCATCATTAATTATGCCTTAGCATTTAATTTTCAGCTACATATAAACTCAATATTATTCCGTACGTCCGTATATAGCAAGTTTTAAATATTTAAAACAGAAACTGTTACAGTGGTTTTGTGAAGATGATTCTCAGATTAAGATAAAGCTTTACGCTAATTACACCTCTACAGGGTATGCAACTATGTAGAATGCAGAAAATATTCACAAATAGACTTTACGTAATAGTGAAATGAACAGTTACAAATTATAGTAAATAGTATAAAGGAATATACATATTAGTGCATACATGTGGGTGAACGATAATTTCTAACGTACAACTGTCAATGTGTGTGAGAGGTGAAAACGTAGTGTAATGTTTAAAAGCGTATGTACGAATACAAATGTAATAAAAGGTAGTAACTACGAACAAACATAAATGTATATGGATAGTTATAACGTCTGCACAGATATATTTGGTGTGTAAAAGTTGATGACGTATGCACGGCCATATATGTGTGGGTAAGATGAAAACGCACGTGATGTATGTGAAAGATAAGTGTGCGTGAAAGGACGCAATGGCCACACAAACATAATAGTTTAAAATGTGATAACATATGGGCACACTTGATACACGCCAAATGTGATAACATATCCATACGAATACACATTTATGTGAAAAGTGCTGAGGTATGTACGATCGGAAATATTTGTGGGGTGTATGGTTAGAAAAAAAAACGTACCAGGCCTATCTGCATCGCTCTGTGGGAAAGAAGAGGGACACTATGGCTAGCTCATTTATATACACAAATATCATCTTGGGAAGGCAGAGCATGATGGGAGAAGATATTTTTTCCTGTCTTTTCCTTTTTTTCTAGCTAGGAGGATATAAATATTGGAAAAATTCCCTGGAGTGGCAAAAAGAAAAAGGCGTGAACATCTTCTCTTGAAAAGTATTTCGTGTTGCTGACGTTCATATTGTGCGGTGTGACATTTGTGGCGAGAGGCCAGGTGCGGTCGATTGGAAAAAAAGATGGCAGAAACATGGTGTTGTCGAGCGAGTGACTCACGCCTTCCCGAACTCCTATTTCGGCGTGTCAAGCAGGTTAACATGTCTGACTGAAGACTGAACACATAGATGTTGAGACCCTTCACTGGGTAGGGTGTCCAAATAAAATGGCTGGATAAATGGTAGCAAGGTTGCAAAAACTCGAAGACGTGGTTACCCTACTTCCGCTATACTTAGAGAGGGAAGGCCTCACTATTAGCCAGTAGATGCGCAATGAAGATAAGGGAGCCCTTGCCTTAGTTGAGTAAAGACTGAAATTGGCTTTCGCTGAGAGTCCATTTGAAGCACTTGGCAAACTTGCAAGTTTGAGGTGGACTGGCGAGTGTGTTGCCGTCTTTGCTGCGGAGATAAGGAGTGGCAGGATTGGCTGATTACGTGGGGAGGAGCCTTGTGATGACGGTAAAGCTATATCTAGTGAACTACTTCCCAGAGGAAGTCTCCGCGAACATAGAGAGAATCACTGAAATCAGTACGATGTCAGAGGACGATCTATTGGTCCAAACCAGAGTCCTAATCAAGAATGCCAAGAGCCCAATCGTGGCTGCAGCTATGAGTGGTAATAAGTGCACGAGGCGCCACTTGAATGACGAGAGACAGGCAGCGAGGCGATAGGAGGGGAGACCTGCTATCAAGTGTTTCCGGTGGCAGGGTCCTCACCTGCTCAAGGACTGCAAAGAACCGAAACCGGCGGTCACCTGCTACCGATGTGGACGAGTGGGGCACATTAGCCGCTATTGCGTTGCTTCACGGAACCAGGGAAGCGAGTGAAAGGAGAGCCATTGCGCAAGTGGTTCCCCCTTATATTGGCTCTATGTGGAAATGATGCACAGTTACTGGTAGTAGTCAATGGGAAGAGAACCATGACCCTTGTTGACACAGGCTGGACCACGACGTTGGTAGTGAAGAATGTTGCGAGATCATGGAGCAGATCCAGTAGTATTAAGACCATGGATGGCAGGAAGGTTAAATGCCTAGGAGAGACAACAGCGGAAGTACTGGTGCATGGTGTGCCTATTAGACTCGGCGCAGTAGGAATGGTAGGAGTAGAAGCTGATAGAAACATCAGAACGCAAACACCAGAGGTTTGCTCCATCGAGGACGAGGATTTCCTGGCGAGGTTCGATGGTGAGAGGTGGACGGAGGTATGGAAATATATCTCCGGGACGCCAGAACTACGAAACAAAGTAAGCTGCTACGAGAAAACACTGCGATGAGAAATAAGAAAAGGATTCGAGGAGAAAGTGAAGAAGTGAATAGAGGAGGGAATTCTGAAACATGGACAGGGGAAGAAAAAGGAGTGCTACCATTACTGGTGGTTGTTCAACCCACAAAGAATAAAGTTAGACCGGAACCGGATTTCAGAGAATTAAATAGATACGTAGCCTGCCACACTGAAAGGGGATTGGCGTATGCGAAGAGGTTATGAGGAAATGGAAGACGATGGAGCGGGCCACGAAGATTGTCGACGCAAAGTCAGCTTATCTCCATATCCATGTAGATGAAAAACTCTAGCAACATAAATTGGTCCGGTACAAGGGGAAGATGAATTGCCTGACGAGGTTAGGTTTTGGACTGAGTTCATCCCCAAAAATTCTGACTGCCGTGCTGATGACGGTGCTGAGTAAAGACTGTAGAGTGGATAAGGACACTAGTAAGTATATTCACGACATTCTCGTGGAGGAAGCAGAGGTAACAGCTGAGAAAGTGAGAGACCATGCCGTGAGGTATGGGTTGACTGCAAAACAGGTGAAGTCCCTGGATGGAAGAGCGGTGTTGGGGTTGAAACTATGAGTTGGCAAAGGAAGACTTGTCCTTAGACGAGGGAATGCAATACCCGAAATTGGAACTGACCTGACAAAACGAGAACTATTCTCGTTCTGCGGGAGACTAGTGGGACACTTTCCAATCGCCGAATGGCTCAGGATAGCGTGCAGTTTTATTAAACGACAAACGGGCACTGATTGCTTGGAGGGCCGTGTGACGAAGATGGTCACGAACATGCTTCAAGAAATCATCGCGAGAGTGACGAAACAATACCCTGTAAAGGGGGAATGGTACGTCACCGGCGGAGACGCGAGGGTGATTTAGTGCGATGCCAGCACTCTGGCATTGGGTGTCGTGTTAGAGATGGGAGGTGCAACTGTGGAAGATGCGGCGTGGCTAAGAAAGAACAACGACTATTCCCATATTAACGTAGCCGAACAGGAGGCCGCTATGAAAGGTATCAATCTGGCCCTGAAGTGGGGGCTGAGAACAATTGAAATCAAATCCGTTTCGGCAATGGTAGTTTCATGGATCAGGTCGGCAGTGACTGGCTATAAGAGAGTTAGGACCAGAGGTGCTGCAGAAATGCTGATCAAGAGCAGGCTCGGAGCACTCGCAGATTTGATAGCGGAATTCAAGTTGCGCGTATTTGTAGTGTTGGTCCCATCAGAAGAGAACGAGGCGTATTCGAGGACCCGGGTAAAGAAGTTCTGGCTGCAAGAGGGAAAGGAGGTTTCCTCGATATGCTGTGCAGGGGAGGAAGTAAAACGTTACATGGAATGCACCATTTTAGTCGGGAACGAACATTATTCCTGGCAAGAGAGGTTTACCCGGAAAGGACCGAGAGGTCAGGGAGGTAGTGGAGCACCCTCAGGAGTGCTAATCGATAGACCCCGGACCGTCCAAACACAAGGTAGGAGAGTTACACATTGCGGAGGACTGGAAGCGATTGGCCATTGATGTGACCTATTATCGCCATGAGCTGTATCTGTCGATGGTCGACTGTGGACCGGGGAAGTTTGCCATATGGAAAGCAATCAGGGCAGAAGCTGCTTGGGCGTTCGGAGGGGTCATCGAAGAAATATTTTTGGAGAGAGGTCCGGTTGAGGAACTGTTAATGGACAATGGTCCCGCTTTCCGATCAGAAACCTTTAAAGAGGCGTCCTATAAGTGAAGAGTAAGGCAATTTTTTAGGGCAGGCTATTGGCCGAGTGGCAATGAGCTAGTGGAGAGGAATCCTCGCGCCATCATGGCTGCTGCGGAAAAAGCAACATTTCACCCATGGAGGTGGTTTTTGGTATAATATCTCACCGAAAACCAGAAAAGATGAGACAACTGTGCCTCATAGAGCCATCTTTTCATACAAGTGGCGGAATCCGTGCAACAAAACGGTAGGAATTGAGGGTGAATAACCTAACATTAAAGTGGGTGAGAAGATGTGGGTGAAGCCTCCCAATGTAAAATGTACCACTCGCTGGCGGAGGAGGGTCGTAACGGGAACGCAGTCGAAGAACAACGTGATGGTGAATGGCGTTCCCGGCATATCCTAGACCTGCGTTGTGTAACCCTGCCGGTGCGCAGTGATGGCTGTGAAGAGGAGAAAAAGAGATCCACAAAGAAACATACAACGCACCCCAATTCGACTTAGCCCCACATTGTAGTTCTTTACAACTGGACGATAAGGTGTGTAGTGAACCTGAAATTCCAACCACCAAGAATGTGTCCCCCAGAGGAATCAACCTGAGAGGAGGAGGCCTGCTTGGATGAAAGATCATGAAGTGTCTTATTTACCTACAAGATCAGTGGGGCGTGTGGGGTATACGCTTATAAGAAAAAAATCGTACCGGGCGTACCTGCATCGCTTTGTGGGAAAGAAGAAGGAAATGATGGCTAGCTCATTTATATAAACGAAGATCATCTTGAGAAGGCAAGGCATGATGGGGGAAGCTATTTTTCCTGTCTCCTCCTTTTTTTCTTGATAGGGGGATATAAAAGCTGGGAAAAATTCCCGTGAGGTGGCAGAAAGAAAAGAGTCGTGAACATCTTCTCTTGAAAAATATTTCGTGTTGATCACGTTCAGATTGTGCTGTGTGACACTTGTGGCGATAGGTCAGGTGTGGTCCATTGGAAAAAAAGGGCAAAAACGTGGTATTCTCGAGCGAGTTAATCACTCTTTTTCGAACACCAAGGCCGAATCCTGATTGGAACACTAAAAATGAGATATGTCCAGACATATATGTGCGATAAAACTGAAAACCTGCTCACAAACAAATATGAGTAATTGGAAATACCCAACGTACAATAAAACATGAAACCATTTTAAACGTACGTATGCATCTAAATATGTTAAATGTGATAACGTACGCATACATATAAATTGTGTGAAAAGTGGTAATATATATATACACGCATATATATGTATGAATATATATATATATATATATATATATATTTAAAAAAATAATAGGCGGAAGTTTCTCGAGAGCTCTTTCGGCTATCATCTCGTCAGGAGAAAACCGATAGCAACCTAAATAATAATGTAACGAAAATAAAGAGTTCTATTGGGGAACTTATTAAATGTGCCAAACGTACGGGGTCACTAATTAAATTTATTTATTTTTAAAAACGATTAAAATATTGGCACAACGAGGGAGAAAAAAATAAAGCGGGAGAGAAAATTGCCCCAAAGAGAAACAATGCGTTTGATGTTTCTTTTTGCCGGCACAAAGAAGGTGCTGGTTTATATCAGTCAAAAGGTGCAAGGATATTCGCCCAACATAACCAGCATCGCACTGGCATCTAAACTGATAGACAATATATAAACCAACATGTTCCATCGAAGATCAGACAAGGGAGGATGGGGTCTGGTGGTCTCCCTCCTTCTGCAGCCTTGGACTCTGCTATTGGCCAGCATTTGGTTGACAACCCGTGCTGTGCCGATAGATATAAAATAGATTGGTTCGAGGTGCTACAGAGCGGACTCCAAAAACCATTTAAAGATTTTGGAGGCCGTCTCTATCGCGGTGCGTCAACCTTCTTTGTGCCGGCAAAAAGAAACATCAAACGCATTGTTTCTCTTTGGGGAACTTTGAATTTTTTCTTTCGCTTTTTTTTCTCCCTCGTTGTGCCAATATTTTAATCGTTTTTAAACGTAAATAAATTTAATTAGTGTCCCCGTACGTTTGGCACATTTAATAAGTTCCCCAATAGAACTCTTTATTTTCGTTACAATATTATTTAGGTTGCTATCGATTTTCTCTTGACGAGATGATAGAGAAAGAGCTCTCGGGAAACTTCCGCCTATTACTTTTTTTAAAACTATATACAAATTCTGTACCTTTAAACATTTATTTAAATATATATATATATATATATATATATATATATATATATATATATATATGTGTGTGTGTGGGTGTGTATTTGTGTGTGTGTGTGTGTGAAACGTGATAGCATATATACACGTATATATATGTAGAAAGGATACATTGTATGTAGGATCATAATTTTGTGTGAAAGCTTATAACGTTCTTTGTAATATACATGTATGTAAAAGGTGATATTGTACTGACCGTCATTCCATGTGCGAAAAGTGATAGCGTACGTACGAGACATGTGTGACAAATGTTATAGTATGCATGCAAACATAGAACGTGGAGCTGAGATGAGAGCAAAGTACATGAATGCATATGTGTGAAAGGTGCGCACAGAAAAAACTGTGATTAAATTGAAAACTTATCCAGACGACATTAACTATTACAAAGGTGATAATGTATGTCTAAACATAAATGTATGTTGAATGATATAAAATATTACGTATATAAATTACGCATAAAGAACTATATGCAAAGGAGTATAACGTATGTTCATACATAAATGTATGAAGGATGATACCGTATGCACAGACATAAATGTATGCGAAAGGTCATAGTGTACACACATGCTATATGTACTGTAAGGTTCCGCCTTCAAAACTAGAATTCTCTTGTGTTTTGGGAATTGAAAAAATACCAAGTTTTTGGATACTACCTGCTCTGACCAGTATATTTTTTACTTTATAGAGAAGTGGTATGAGTAAATATATCTTGATAACATTACTAAAACAAATTTGCGAACCACTCCTATTAAAGAGAAATCATTTAAGTGATCAATTTAAAACAACCCCAAGATCCCTGGAGATCTGTTCTTAAAGAACTAAAAATAAATAAAGATGCTGCAGAGCACTAGTAAAATTAACGTCGCAACTATTTCGTCATAGTTTTTAATCATACAAATCCATCTACACACACACGCTATTGTTATACTTATTTTCAACATACACGTTTGCTAGAAATGACGCAATGACAATAACGAGCAAATTCAGAGTATCATATAACAATCGACGTCTTCCATCTCATTTATAATTTGAATTTTATTTTCAGTTATAAAAACACTATTACATATTACCTATAGATCATGACATGTAAAATTATTTTTACTGTATCAGTGAAAACGTACTTAAAGATGAAGAGGGAAAAATAAAATGAAAGTGTGGAAAATAGTTCATTCGTTTTGCTGTTTTTGTTGTCAGTTTACAATTCATCTAGTAAGTAGTTATACCAAATTGAAAGGGAACTATCATGAGTTTTCCGTTAATTATAATGTAGTACACACACACACACGCCCGTAATAAGAGGCTTCGCAGTCGGATGCCTGTTAAATTACAATCTGCCTTTTATAAGTTGTCATACATTAGCACATACATTAAAAATCGTCGTAGCCTTTAAAAAAAAATGCATGATATTGTTTTTCATCTTATGTGATGACTGACATATTCGTATGAATTCATGTCCAAATGAACTGCCACAACATGGATTGTAATAATATCTTTAAAAGACTCATTGTAAAAGCAGGTGAATTGGCTGGGGTAGAGTCTGGGCGCGAGGGCACATTACAAAACTAATATTGCAAAATTTTGTTAGAAACTTTTAAAAATGCTACGAAAACGTATGAAATGTTTTTGAAAATCCTGCATGAATCGAACAGCTTTTAAGTGCCATAAGAGATTCACAGAAGACATGATTATGTGAGGTGTTACAAGAGACGTTCGCGGAGAAAGAATATCAGATCACCAGAACTAATTAGACGAAAACATAATATCATTAATAAAGACAGTCGTGTGTCTATAGACACAAAAATGGTACAATTTGATGTCAGCCTCGAACCTGTATACACAATTATTCGCGAGACACATAGATTCGAGAGATTTGAACGAATCATTTTAAAAGGGACACCGTCCTTATAAAAGACTGTTTGACAAAGATGGGCATATTCGCTTTATATATATACCCTCCCCTATATTCCAGACATTGCTTTCTGTGACTTTGGATTATTTCCTAAGCTTCAGAAAAACCTTAGCGGCTGTCGTTATGAGACAATTGAAAAGAATAAAGAAGCTGTCGCAGGGGTCATTGACACGCTTACACAAGAAGACCTCAACGGGAGCATCCTGACATGCTTTTAACAATACAAACAGAGCAAGTGGCAATGGTTTCATGTTTTTAATATCAATAATATATATATATATATATATATATATATATATATATATATATATATATATATATGAATTAGACTTAGACAGTACTTATCACTAAAAGAACAAAAATCATGTCGCGTCACCGAAAAATTTAGTTGCAGTTAGAAATATATAAAATGAAAATTTAAATTGTAAATAAAATATTAAAACAAAAATATTAACTGATTATCAATGAATGAATAAATTCCAACAGTTTATGTAAGCAAATACATGTGTTCGTCAATGAATCAGCAATATTTTCGACCAAGCGGACAATTCAAGTCCAAATAAATGTAAAAGACATATTCATTTAAGTTAGAAATGATAATAAGAAACATCAACATTTGAAGTGCTGGATAGTTAGGGGAGAGGTAGGTGTAGAAGGAAAGAACAGGAAACGGAAAAGAGAAGAGGGTAAATGGGAAATATAGATTATATGTTGTTTCGATTCTAATTAAGTATTACGTATAGAAAGAAAGGCATTCATAAAAATTAAAATAAATAAAAAAGAAGAGTTTGTTTAGAGAGAAAGCAAAGAAAGGGTAGAAAAGGGGAATTATTACGGAGTTAGAAAGAGAAAGCGAACGGGATAAATAACGAACAGGAGTGTGTTAAACAGTGTAACCAGAGTGCAGCAGTAAAATAAATTGCAAATACTAATGCAGTCATGCATCGGTTAGAAGTTCTGTTGTTTCTAGGTACTTTGGTGGTTGTAGATAGATTAAAAATACACCCAGTATAAGAAGGTGATACATACGTCCAATGAATTTAAGATAAGATCGTTTACGGATAATGAATATGAATTTATATTTAGGAAAATATTTGTAGATTATGATAAGATAGACAATTATTATATTTACTAATATTACTAATGGAATAAAAGGCAAATAACTAGAATATTATTATTATTAATATTATTATTATTTTTATTATTATTATATAAAAATAATTAAAAAATGAAAAAAGTTATACTTTAGTAAAAGATAAAAATATTATTATTATTATTGTCATTATTATTATTATTATCATTATTTTTTTTATTATTAATATTATTATTTTTTCTGATGGAGTAAATGGTTATAATTATTACTTAATTATGAAAAAACGTAAGGACCTATTTGTATTACTAGTATTTTTATAGTAATATTATTACCTGTGCAATAAAGGATACATAACTATTAATGCATTTTTATTACTAATGGGATGAAATGAATAACTATTATCATTAGCATTATCAATGGAATAAAGGAACACCTTTTATCTTATAGTTATTACAAATGGAATAACCATGTTTTACTATTATTTTTGCTTGTTGATAAATAAAGATAAATCCCTATTATTTCATAATTATTTCTAATGGAAAAAAGGATAAGTAACACTTATTATCATTAATGCTTAATATAACTAGTGGTGAAAATATATTTCCATTTCTATTTCATGCTAATACTCGTGGAATTAAGGAGAATAATTACTATCTGATTAGTAATAGAGTAAAGCTAAATGTATATTATGTATTATTAATTAGATAATGGATGAATAGACTATTATTATTATTATTATTATTATTATTATTATTATTATTATTATTATTATTATTATTATTATTATTATTATTATTACCATCACTGCTACTCTTTTATTATGAATACTAATGGATGATGTTAAGGTGGAACACGTACATCAAATCTGTTGCCAAGGCCGCTGGAAAAATGGTGGGGTCTTTCTATCGATCCGGTAAATATCTCACTGCTGATTCTATTCTCTATCTATATAAGAGCAAGGTACGACCAAGGATGGAATACTGTTGTCACATCTGGGCTAGAGCTGCTAGAAAGGACTTGTCCTGCATTGATAGAGGTCAGAATAGACTTCGTAATCTCGTAGGAGATGTCATTTTCTCCTCCTTGCAACCTCTATCTCATAGAAGAGATGTTGCGAGTTTGTCTCTGATGTATCGTTATTTTCATGGACAGTGTTCGACTGAGCTTCAATCTATGGTACCCCCTCGCCAAACTTTCACAAGAAACACCTGTCTAGCTGTAAACACTATCAATAATTCCCCCCACTCTTTATCTGTGCCTAAACCTAAACGTAGATTCCATGAACAAAGCTTCTTTCTTAGAACTGCACGCCTGTGGAATTGTCTTCCGTTTTCCTGCTTTCCGGCTGACTACAATATGGTTGTCTTCAAGTCTAACGTAAATAAGTTCTTGATGAGCCGTTCCATATAAGTTATCAAATTTACCAAATTTTCATTACTAATGATTACTATGTTGTCCAATGTCTACTGTACGCTCTTTAACCCTTATCCTTGAGTGGCCTCTTGGCCTTGATAATGTGGTGATGCTTATGTAAAAAAAAATTGTTCCAGTTATATAGTGGTTACTGAAAGTTCTTCAGTATGGTGTGGAGTAGCTAAGGCGGTGAGATTTGCAATGTTTGGAATCAACTGAAACTTCGCTTTCTAATATATAATAGTTTTAATGTGTCTTAATTTTAGTGATGAAAACATTATCGAGTTGACAAAAAAAAAGCAAGGTGAATATAGAGATTTACAAGTATAGGATTTTTGGAGGGTCTCCCATTGTATGTTTGCTGTTATATTATTTTAGATTAGACTTGAGTAATGATTATAAAGGAAGGTTATGCAGTTGGAGTTAAGAAAATTGCTGTAATCATTAGTATTATTTTCTAGTGTAATACTACTAATTACTATATCATAATTTCTGGATATCTACATTAATAGGTAGGTCATAGTGGAGTTGCTAAGTTATATAGTATAAAAGATTGAGCAGCACATTGAGAAAGCGTGAACAACGTAAGTTGCCTAAAATAGTGCTTTCGTAAAATATTTTAAAAGTAAAAATCTGAAAAGTGCCTTTCAAAATTTTGTAAAGGTAAACGTATGAAAAGTTCCAATAACACAATTTTTGCAAACATGTAAGTAACAATAAAAACAATATTCTAATGGATACTTGTTTCAAAATTAATAAACAATCAATTAAGAAATCTTAATATTTGAAAGTTGGGAAATTATTATTTTACACAAAATATGAAAACATTTTGGAGCTTGGATCTTTTTTTTTTCAAAATTTACAAAAGTAATATAATATAAAAAAAGATAATATTATTATGAAACAAATATATTTATAAAAAAAGTTTGTGAAACAATTTAGATTGTTATATACAACTGAAATGCGTATAGAGTAGATTATTACCCAATATATATATATATATATATATATATATATATATATATATATATATATATATGGTTGTGTGTGTCCTTGTGTGTATGTTCATACAAAAAGATGCTATCAAGTCAAAAATATATTTAATTATTATTTTGATATATGCAAACTACTAATGTATTACTATGATTATTATTTCTATTGTTACTATTTATGAGTGCGTTGACTGTCAAATAATTGCGACAGATGTGAGGAAAATTTTGGGGAAAGGATTGCATTTACAAAAATATCAGATGCTTCAATTGCGACATAAGAGTATTTGTTGCAGAACACAATATAGAGTAAACCAAATGAGAACAAACGACAAAGAGAAAGACAATTTACGGAAATGTGTGTTAGTTAATATTTTCTGCAAACAAAATTTAAACTTGATTCTGGAGCAGATATGTCGGCAATAAACGTTAGCACTTGGAAAAACTGGATACACCGACTCTGAAAAAGGCAAGTAAGAGTACAAGAACGTTGATAGGAGACGAAATCAAATTCAAAGGAGAAGTCGTCCTGCCCATTAATTTAAATGGCACGACGAAGAAATTGAAAATCTTCGTAATTAAAGAAAGCGAGAATTTTTTGGGAACAGATTTTATTGAAAAATTCAACCTTTGGTATAAACCGATGAACGCTGTTTGTAAAAAAAATAACCAGCTGCACCACAACGTCAGAAAATATTAAAAATGAAATAAAGAACGAATTCCCAGAAATCTTTACGATGGGACTGGGAAGATGTAATGAATTTAAAGCTTCGTTCGATCTAAAAGAGGATGCAACACCAGTATTTATGGAAAAACGGAACGTGCCGTTCGCCGGAGTAGAAAAAAATAGATAGCGAATTAGACAGACTTATAAGAACGGGTATTTTATCGAAAATCGAAACTAGCGTTTGGGCAGCGCCTACGGTGTACGTAAAGCAGAAATCGGAACAAATTCGAGTCTGCGGAGACATTTCAACTGGGTTAAATAATATGCTACAAGATCACCATTGCCCTTTACCAAGCCAGGAAGAGAGTTTTGCCAAACTAAATGGTGGGAATTTTTTTTCAAAAGTAGATTTGTCTGACGCCTATTGGCAAATTCCGATAGAAGAGAAATGCTCAAAGATTTTATGCATTAACACACACAAAGGGTTATTCAAGTATAACCGATTTCTGGATAAAAGTCGGGTCGGCGATATTCAAGCAAGCAATGGACACAATGTTGAACGGTTTAGATTGTGCTTGTGCATACCTGAATTACATAATCATAAGGTGCGAGCCCATAAGTGAACATATAGAGCATTTAAACCAAGTTTTCACAAGAATAAACGAGTACGGATTCAAGGTAAAAGAAAACAAATGTGAGTTTTGTCTAGACGAAATCAAGTATTTAGGACAAATAATAAGTAAAGATGGTCGACGCCCTGATCCAGAAAGAGCGATAGCAATTAGGAACATGCCAGCACCACATTACGTGACGACTTTACAGAGCTTCTTATGCCTCGCGAACTACTACCAAGTATTTATCAAAGGTATGCACGACCTAAGAGCTCCGCTGAACGAATTATTAAAGAAAGAAACACAATGGATATGGACAAAAGAATTCCAAGACTCGTTTGAGGAAATTAAACATACGTTGGCGTCAGATTTATCCTTAACTTATTACGACCCAAAATTACAAATAATTGTTGCGAGTGACGCGAGCTTGTATTGTATAGGAGCATGTATACAGCATATCATGCTAGATGTAAAGAAGAAACACATAGCGCACGCTTCAAGGACCCTAATTCCGTCAGAGAAGGCTTACTTCCAAATAGAAAAGGAAGCATTAAGCATTATTTTCGCGGTGACGAAATTCAACCGTTATCTGTACGGGAGACATGTTATACTGGATACATACCACAAGCCCCTAGTGACTATTTTCGGCTCAAAAATACAGCAAATCGGTTACTCCGTTGGTGTACGATCTTGCTAAAATTTGATTCTCAAATAAAACATCTACGTTCGGGAAAAATAGGTCAGGCGGATGGATTGTCAAGGCATATATCGAAAAGGGATTAAACATTTAAAGAGTCAGTAATTGCAGCTATACGTTCCAATTATGAGGAAAAAACATGGTACCGAATATCAAAAAATAATTACCAGTCACGCTTACCGATCTAAAAAGGTGGGCTTAAAATGAGGACGTCATCTAAGGCATAAAGAAAAAACTAAGGGAAAATGACGGAAAAACGCAGTATATTTTCCTTATGCAATGAGGTATTATTATATAGTTGTACCGAAAATCTTGCAGGAGAAAAAAACAAACTCTTACGTGATTTTCATACAGGACACCCGGGTATAAATAGGATGAAGACACTTATGAGGAGTTATGTTTTACTGGCGTATTATGGATGCGGATATTGCATTAACAGTAAATAAATGTAAAGGTTGTGCGTTAGCTGCGAAGGCAACACCGATAGTTCATACACCTTGGAAAAAAACTGACCATCCATGGTCACGCATTCATCTACACTTTGCTGGACCGATCGAGGGACAATACTACCTAACCATAGTAGATAGTTTTTCCAGATTGCCGGAAGTAAAGCGGGTCAAAAACCCAACGACATATTACACAATCAGTTTTCTGCATGAAATATTTGCACGTTTTGGGGTACCAGACATGGTAGTCATAGATAACGGAACACAATTTAGTTCAAGTGTTTTCAAGGATTTTTGTAAATCGTTTCAGGTAAACCATATAACTACACCACTGTTCCATCCGAGATCAAATCGATTAGCGGAAAGGTTCGTAGATACGATGAAGCGTGCCCTTAAAAAGTCGATAGGGAACCGACTGATAAAGCATTACAACAGTTTCTGCAAATATACAAGATAACTGAGCACCCAAATACACCGTAAAAATTATCGCAAGCAGAATTAATGGTTGCGAGAAAAATAAAGTCGCCATTTGATAAATTAATACCAAAGCAAGTTTTCGCATATAAAACGACACACAAATCACGTAAAAGGTGTAAACCTGGTGATAAGGTATATTTTAAATGTTTATAAAATAATATGTCATATTGGGAATCGGGTACGGTAGATAAACGTATCGGCGACTTGGTCTGCGTGATAAAAGATCCAAAAGGCTACGCAAAAGACACAAAAATCAAGAGAGAAAACGTCATAGGAAGGACAACGTACATGACAAACCTGAGGAACAGGAAGAGCTAATTGATATAGTATACGAAACGTTTAATATTGAACCACCAAAAACCATGCTCGAACCAGGGAGATCGGGAAGGAAAAGAAAGGCTATAGACCCAATGATAATGAACCCCAAAAGGAAAAGATATTGAAATCTACACGACTTAAAATCTTGGGAGGGGGTGTTTTGGAGACGCCCACTAATTAGCATACGGGTGAACAAGATATTGATAAAGCTATCCAGTCAGCAAGACCGGGGAGCTGCGTTCGAACGCCGGATAGGCAAGACGCATGTGGCGGTTGCTCCATGAAAGACTTCAACACGCCCTCTGCCGGAGAATCTTCCAACTGCAGTACAACTGCACCTTTGTAAATATGTATGATATTTTCGTTTTAATATGTTTGTTTTACCTTTACTTTCTGCGTTCGTGTTGCTATTGATACGGATACAACATATTTAATTCCACTTTCCAAGCATGAATATACACGTACACAAATGCACAGGTGTAGACAAGGGTGCCTTAGACATTACCTCTTCCAAACTTCATATACTATTTCACCCTTCTCTAAAGATATATGGGATTAAGTTTATTATTATTATTATTATTATTATTATTATTATTATTATTATTATTATTGTTACTACTACTATTATCATTATTAAATGTATGCATGTGTGTATGTATGTATGTATGTATGTATCAGGTCATGTCATATGCTACTGGTACCATGTAACCCAGTACTACCTGCCCCATGGCCGAGTCACCGGCAACTAAACTGGTTCCCCATCAGACTTGTTTGGTGAGAAATGTGGCTAGTCTCGCTGAAGGATTAAAAAGAAGACATTACAAAGGGCGAATTAACTCTTTTTTTGGGACCAACGGCCAACTAGCACCATGTGTGTTTGTGTGTATGTATATGTGTGTCGGGGTGGAGAGGGCTCCCGTAAGTCATGGTGAAGGCAATCTTTTTAGGAGAAGAAAATCTGTAATTAAAAAAGCATAAAGTGGGAGACAAGTACCCGCATTAAGCTGGAATGCAGTTTAACTTGTTGCTCGCTATCATGATCTTGCTTATTGCTGTATCTAAACATTTGGAACTGAGAGAGAGAGAGAGAAAGACAGAGACTAAGCTGTCGTACAAAGCTAAGATTCTGTAACATCATCTGTGTATAGATACTCCCTCAGGCATTTGTCTATTGTAATGGTCCTGTGGAGATGGAAGTCATTTTTGGGCTTATGGACTTTAAGTGTCTGAGGGGATGGCACTTGCCTGATAAGACGTTGCAATAATCATCATCGTGTGTGTGTATGTATGTATGTATGCGTTTATGCACGCAAGTATGTATTCATGTATGTATGTTAGGGTAGGTTGATTTTTAACTTTTTTTGCACCCACATGAGGGAAGTACAAATATATAAAAACTAGGTTTCTAACATCAGCCGTTAGATGAGCATTTGATTTTAAAGATTGTCTGTTTTGAAACGGAAACATCCTTATCTGTGAAAGATTTACATGTGAAATTATTTGGTATTTTGCAGTTTTGATCATAGCAAGGAGTGGGTTTATTTATTTAAATAAACTATATAATAACTGGTATGGTAAATATTAAAAAAATTATAACTGCCCCCCCCCCCCATTTTTTTTGGAAATGGCATATTTTACCTTACTGTGTGTTATAATTATAAAAAATTGTAAAAAGAATTGAATTTTTTGTTGTCAATAAAAAGAAGAAAAGTTTTAATTGTTTGGGGAAAAAAAAATTTAAACAAATCCAACACATTTCTTACTTCTAGGGAAAAAAGTACAAAAATCAAACTATTTTTGTAACATAATGTCAAAGGTCTCTCTATAAGCCCCTTTTGAAGCAAAAAATGGCCTCATTTCATGGCATAAAATTTTAGCAATAATATGTATATGTCTTGCTTCAAGTCCATAGACTGAATGGCAGGCTTCTGATGTCAACTTCACAGCTCTTTCAACACGTTGTGAATGAGCAGGCAAATCAGGCAAATCTGGCTTTCTACCACTCATCAAGAATTCGCGAAGTTCATTGTCTGATAAGTCTTCAGTCAAAGCTGGCTCTGACACTCCATTTTGAGAAAGGTCTACCAAATCCGACCAATGTGAAGCATTACAATTTATATCTGAAATTTTTTTCAGACGCTTTTTCGATGGTTCCCCATTCCTGAAAAAAAGAAATTATTATATTGAATTCAACAAATAAACACAATTTTTATTTTAATTAATTTTTTTGTTCAAATGAATGTATAAATCAGTGTAAACAATTTGATCAGTTTTATATGAACAAACGTTTACTTACCTTATGGTTAAAATTCTTTTAATAGCTTCTTCTCTCACTTCCAATTCATTAGATTTTATCATTGAGAAAATAATATTTTCAGGCAAAAGGGCAAAAGCGTTAAATTTAAGGTTATTCAATGCTATTTCGTGAATTTCTGATGGCTGCTTTTTTATTTGCCCAATCATTTTAAAAATATACAGTTGCTGGTTATGAAATTTGTTATCTAATTTAATTTCAAACCAGCAAACTGCATAACCTTGGACAATGAATTTAATCAGATTATGCATTTTTGTGGTTAATTCTTTTGCATAACTTTTTCGTGTCCATATGCACATTAATCTGATTGCCAGAGTAAGCCATCTTGATTGATTCAATGGTCCGATCCTCCAGGCTGCATACTTAGGATTTACTTTGCCCCTCGAAATTCCTACTGAATATTCTAACAGTAATCTCTGGTCACCAGATAGATACTTATTGTCTGTTAATTTAGAGTAAATAGTCTCTAAAGGACTACTCACTTGTAAAAAGTTAACTTGGGGCAAATTATGTTGATTGCTGGCACATAATTTTCCAAGTGGGCCTGTAAAAGATGTTGGGCTTTTGCCACTTCCATCAATGGATTTAAATATTGCCCTAAAAGGGAGCTCATTCTGATGGAGGGAACATCCAATTGTGTGTAGTTTCCTTTTGATTTTATCTTCTAAGGAAGAGACTAGTCCTGATTTGCATCCTGTGTTGGTGCTAGTGTTGTCCAAAAGGACAACCTTTAGTGTTTGAACACTTTCATATTGTTTTAACACTTGGAACACCTCATTTGCCAGAACAGCACCTGTGGCTCCAACAGTGGGGATCACTCTATGAGTAAGGTATTTCCCATTACTTCCGCATCCCATCTCTTTTGTAAAAGTCAAATGATGTTCTTGTCTTTTAGATTTTCTTTGTATTTTGTTCCCTTTATCATCAACAGTTTCTTGGTAAAATAATGTATCTTTGTCGTGTTTCCCATCGACACCAATGCAGATAAGATTGCTAATTTTTTCATTATGCTTTTGATAGGCACTATTTTTTGTTCTTTCTTTTTCCCTATCAATTTTGGATTTGTCCAAAAAAATATTTTTTAAATCAATGTTTGGTTTCAGAAGGCCCACAGCCTGCAGATCTAAAAGAAAAGCATTTGCGAGACTTGCTCCATAATTGGACGAGACATCACCCCTGATGAGTTCAATTGCATAAGGCGGAATTTTTATAAGGCTGTAAATACTCTTACATTCCCCCTCTGGTTCAAAACTTTCATCTGTTTCCTCACTATTTTCTAAAGGAAGAATATTTTGGCCTTGGGATGTTGAAGCAACAGGAGGGGATGAATCAACTTGCTTTTCTCTTGACACAAATAACTTTTTAGATTTTGATACTGCTGCTTTATCAACAGGTCCCAGTTGAAAATTGCCTTTGGGTCCAATTTTATTTCTTTGGTCCTTCAAATATTCCCGATCTTCTAGAGGAACATGAAATATACAATTTGACAAATGTTAATTCTATTCTACTCTGGTCTTAGAAATAATGCTATTTTACATATAAAAAATTGTAAGAATTTTTCTCATTTGGTTAATGTCTATATCATACATATCTTAAATTAAATGAATTTCGATACTTGTAATTAATATGATTACAAGTATCGAAATTCATTTAATTTAAGATATGTATGATATAACCTCTTTAAAAATAAAAACAAATAATTGAAAATTAAAATAAATAAAAGTAAACTTACCTTCTTTGTGATAGAACAGGTACACACTATGTGCTTTGCTTGACAATTTTCTTTTCTGCATTTAACATTTTTGTCACTACATCTTGCAAGTGGCAAATCACATGAACACGATGAAATGTCAAATAATTTGTCAAGTTTTTCGACCAGAATATTTTTAGCGACTTTTGATAAGGATTTTCTGTTTATTTGCTTAACTTTTCTAAAGCAAGTATCTTGCACTTTATATATAATCCATTTTTCAGTCAATAGGGGCAAACGGGGATTTACTGCCTTCTAAATATCCACAATTTCATTTGCCATTAATTTCGAAAGAGAAAATGCATTTAGAGTTGGCTGAGATTTCTCCATAAAGTAACTATATTTAAGAACTTGACGGAAAGTAGGGGGTTCTGTAGTTTTTAATGGAGAAGGTGGGCCTGCAAATTTTGTAGAATCAGTACTGCGTGTAGAAATACTTCGTTTTCGACTCATTTTTAGAAAAATATCTGCAAAAATATATTAAATGATATTGTAAGAAATAGAAAATAGAAAATTATTAATTTAAATTAGGAAAAATAGATAAATATATATAAAAAAATAATAATGGTTTTACTCACCGAAAACAGTTTAAAAACACAAGTCGATTAATTCACACACAAATAGCCTTGCATAGAAAAATGTTATTTTTAATAAAAAAAAACCTGTCAAATAGCACAAAGATATAAAATATATATTTCTTTCTCTTATTAATTAAAATGTGCTTAGATATAAAATGCAAAATGTAGTTTTTGTATTTGAAATCAGCCTGTTACTAAAGAGTAAACGCAACACACGTGAGCGAGCGAGCGAGAAAATGAAACAAATTAGTAGATGGTGTTGAAGGAACGATGAGCCGGGTAAAATAAAGCCCTTGTTATAAATTTTTAAAATTTATTTTAAATGAAATCTTTAGCAGAGTTTCTTTTTTTTCCGGCACTCATTAAGTTTTCTGAAGATAACATACATAACAAACAAATTTAAAAAATATTGCTTATACTTTCTTCATATTTTTTTCTTAAAAAGAAGCGGTATTAATATGACATGCTTATTCTTTCATTTAACACCGGCATTCAGCGATGTACATCCAGGATATTGAAAATTTTCAATCTTTAAATCTATTTGCTCAAAAAATTACGAGGTTTTGGGAAAAATATTTTGCAGTGTTGTTATAAATGTTATTTAGCAACTTTCTCTACCTCAGTCTTGCCGTGGTTTCAAAATCGACCTACCCTAATGTATGTATGTATGTATGTATGTATGTATGTATGTATGTATGTATGTATGTATGTATGAGTATATAAGTGCATATAGGAGTGTGGATTCTGTTGGAAAAGAAAGAAAACGATCAGTCGGAATATTTTAATATGTTTGAACAAAAATAAGAAAAAATTAAGTAAATGAAACTTAACATTACAAAATGTTATTCGCTTATTTATTAAGTTATTATATGTATATATATATATATATATATATATATATATATATATATATATATTAACGAAAGACACTTCAGCCCTTGCCAGAATAAATGCTAATCAATATTTTTCCTCTCACTCTGATAGTTTTCAATGAAAATTTATGAAATTAGCACTTTATATGGCAAGTGCAGATCTAAAATATTAAGCTAATCTGCCCAGTAATAAACACTTGGATGCCAGTTTGGTGACTCGCATTTTTTACAGCGTGCCAATTTATTTGCATACCAATGCTAAAATATGGTGAAGTGCTAAAAGATCATTGAAACATTGATTATTCTAGGAATTTGTAAATTGAAAACAACAATTATAAAGAACAAACAACTTCAATATTGTTTCATAGTACAATCAATATATATAAGTATCATTTTCATAACAAAAGCAAAACGCCTTTGGTCCATTGAAGATGTCAAACTGTCGATTTCATCTAATGAAATGTATTTGGCAGCAGTAAGAATATCATTCCAGACGTCATCCTTTGAGTTGTACTTCCTTCCTCTGGAGTAAAAAAAATTGTTACAGGATGCTCCACAGATTTTCGATGGGATTTAAATCTGGAGAACAGGCTGGGCATCGTATTTTTCCCCATGTCTGGTAAAAACTCTCTCCAAATAAGGAGACGCTGCATTATCATGCAAGGATATCATCTTTTTCCGGAATGTCAAATTCTTCTTCTTATACCAGGGTGCAAGTGTTCCTTAATGAAGACAATGTAGAGTTTGGCGGTAATTTTAACTCCATCTTCGAATAAGAATGGTCCTACCAGCTCATTGCCAATGATTCCAGCCCAGACCATCACACCACCACCTCCTTGTTGACGCCAAATCCGTTTGGGACGTAGACCCTCATTATGCTACTGTCTTCCCCACCACCCGTCTGGTCAATCAAGGGTCGCTCGATATTCATCGATGAACAAAACAGTTTCAAAATTCACCTTCATGTGATGTCTTGCCCACTCCATCCTCTTTTTCTTGTGGATTTCCTACAAGTGAGAACGGACCTCTGGAGTTCAGCATTTTGTAATCGTCTTCAGGACACGGCAACGAGTTAATTCGGGCACATCTGGAAGTCACCAAATGGCTGCAGTTTGCTCGCTGCTACGCAGATCAGTTTACAATTTAAGATGTGCACATGCATTAGTATTGCCATATAACATGCGAAGTTTCACGCATTTTTATTGAAAGCTATCGGAGTTAGAAGAAAAATATCGATTGCATATAATTCTGGCATGGGTGTAGAATCTATAGTAAACGGTAAAAAGTAAATAAATGTGTGTGTTATTGCGCGTGAATGGAAAAAATCCAGACAAACAGCGTATCCTTTGACCCTGTCTCACACTTAAAACCACTATAAATCTATAAGTCAAAACTTATGATATACAAACGGTTATCAATTCCCAGGTATATATGTCCTTACGTCTGTAAACATATGTGTGCGTAACCAGTGTATGTAGTGGTACGTGAAGAAGCAAATGTGGTAGTGTGCAGGTGGATATGCATGTATGTTTACATATGCGAGGTGTTCGTGGGATGCATAGGTGTCCAATTCAAAGTTTACGAAAGACTTAGTTTTGAATGTAGGCTACACAAGTTGCTAACAGATCCAAGTAAAACATATTGGGAGGGTCATATTAAAATAGATGTTAACCTTATTGACTCTCCGCGTACCCCTTGTGTTGCAAACCCTGTTAGCCCTACACTCATGTTTCCATCATTCCCACTGAGCAAGACCGAAGGATCGGTCGAAAATATATGCTTTTGAAGGAAACATTCTTGCTTTTTTTTCAAAAAATATTTTGTATTACTGCATGTCAACACATATGAAATAGATTCAGAAAAGATATACATATCTCTATATTTTTCGTAATGATTTTTATTCATACATATTTACACAAACACATACACACACATATATATATATATACGTATATATATAATTATATATATATATATATATATATATATATATATATATATATATATATATATATATATATATACAGTGATGATCATATTTATTGGCACGGTAAAATAAAAGTTAAATTTTGTCTAATAAATTCTAAAAAAGGGATTAAATTAAAGAAAATAACAAAGTATATTATGTATTTTTAACTGGCCTTTCCGATGCAGCAATCGGATTTTAGAAAAAATAAATAACAAAGGAACAACAAACATAATTGCAAAAAACCCTTGTTCAAAATTATTGGCACGGCTTTGTTTTTCTTTTAGTATCAGTATAATATCAATCAATTTCCGGTTTACGTGCTTTCTGAACTTTTTTATAGCCATATTATGCTTGTTTAACGCTAATTCAGTGAATAATTTTTTTGAGATAATTTTTAGATAGCGATTTATTTAAACTATTATAAGTTACTAAATTATAATTTTCAATCGCCATGGTTAAAACTAAGGAACACAGCGAAGACGTCAGGAAGCTTGTTGTAGCATGCCATACCAATGGGGAGGGCTATGATAAGATTTCAAAGAAGCTAAACCTTCCCAAATCCACTGTTAGAACCATAATAAACAAGTTCAAATCGCCAGGCCACGTTATGAGTTTAGAGGGTAGAGGGAGAAAAGGGATTCTTTCCCCAAGAGATGAACGGAAAATTGTTCGACAAGTAAAACGAAACCCAAGGATCTCTGTTGGGGAGATTGTTGATGAACAGAGCACCTCTGGAGTGAATATATCTCGACATACAGTTGGTAGAGTTTTGAAGAGAGCTGGTTTAAAAGCATGTCGTCCGAGAAAGACTCCCTTATTGAAGCCTATGCACCTGAAAGCAAGGCTAGCCTTTGCAAAACGTCATATTGATAAAGATGTTGCATTCTGGAAACGTGTTCTATGGACTGACGAAACGAAAATAGAGTTATTTGGTCATAATAAAGTGTCTTATATTTACAGAAAATCTGGCGAAGCTTTCCTGCCTAAGAACACAATACCCACAGTGAAGCACGGTGGAGGCAGTTTGATGTTTTGGGGATCATTTGCTGCCTCTGGACCAGGGCGACTTGTTAAGGTCACAGGTAGCATAAAAAAGGAAGATTATGTTAAAATATTGGATGAAAACCTGAAAGACTCTGCTAAAGAGCTCTCACTTGGTCGTCGTTGGTGGTTCATGCAAGATAATGACCCAAAGCATTCGGCTAAACTGACTAAGAAATGGCTTGAGGACAATCATATTAATGTTTTGGAGTGGCCATCACAAAGCCCATACCTTAATCCAATTGAAAATTTATAGAGAACATTAAAATTGAGGGTAATGCAAAGGAAGCCTAAGAATCTTATTCAATTGGAGGATTATTGTCAGGAAGAGTGGGCTAAAATTACTACTGAAGAGTGCAACAACTTGGTTGTAAACTATGAAAAGCGACTGAGGAAGGTAATCAAGGCCAAAGGCTATACAATTGATTATTAAATAAATCGTGCCAATAATTTTGAACAAGGGTTTTTTGCAATTATGTTTGTTGTTCCTTTGTTATTTATTTTTTTTTAAATCCGATTGCTGCATCGGAAAGGCCAGTTAAAAATACATAATATACTTTGTTATTTTCTTTAATTTAATCCTTTTTTTAGAATTTATTAGACAAAATTTAACTTTTATTTTACCGTGCCAATAAATATGATCATCACTGTACATATTTATATATAATGTCCTGGATACGTCGTATTTTAAAATAAACAGCTAATATTCGTTTAATGCTTACATTGTTCTTATAATATATTAATAATTTTTAATCGAAAAAAACATGACTCAGATGCCATAGGCTGGAATTAAAATTAGAATATATATATATATATATATATATATATATATATATATATTTATATCTATACATATATTTGTATCTATCTATCTATTCATATATATATATATATATATGTGTGTGCGTGTGTGTATGTGTGTACGTCAAGCATTTTTACAACTTTCTACGTGTAAAATGCTTCAAAAACACAAGCGATATCAGAAATGCCTGCAGCAACTTCATCGCTAACAGAACGTAAGATTTTTTCGTTATGCCTATCAATCTAATAACTTTGCGTTTGGAAACGTGTGTGTGTGTGTGTTTTTTTATTGTTCTTATTTTGACTAATAAATGTTTGGTTAAGCCGAGATATTTTAATCTTTATTTGAAAGTTTCAAACCTCAAGAACTTCTTTACCAACACACACATAATCTCTCTATATATAACACACACATACTCACACACAAACACCCACACCCACCCACCCCCCACACACACACATATATATATATATATATATATATATATATATATATATATATATATAGGGTGTGTGTGTGTCGTAAACAATGTCTGTGTGTTAACTCAAAATTTAAGCAGAAAATATTATGTACCATGTGAGATTAATCCGTCCAAAAAATCACTGTTATGGCGTTGCACTTTTCCAAATAAATTCAGGACAATCAGATAATAAATAGAAAAGTTCTCCCCTTTCTCTATTTTTTTAAATTCAATTTTAATATGTCCAAATATACCAAATATATATATAATAAATCAGCCTCGTTTATTAAAGTTTAATATTGTTACATGATAAAAGGGCTCCCCCCTTTTAACGTAAGTAAATTTAAAATAGGGAATTAGTAAAATATAAATATGAAATAGGGGAGTCAAGGATTCGAACTTGCGAAGCTAGATTTGGAATTCAAAATTACAATCCTAAGTTAAAATAAATACAGAATGTTATTGAAATAAGGAATTGCAATTGTTCAGCTTACATATCTGTATATGGAAAAGGAATGTAATAATGCAATTTGTTTATGTTAAGGAATTTAATCGTCAATAGAAATTGGAAACATATTTTGTAAACATGTTATTTGAAAAATAGGTTGCTAAACTCGGGGTAATGTCAAGGTTGGCAACGTGATGCATGCCATCCAACGTGCTTTTTGAGCACATGTTTAATCATGCGATGACGTGACGAGTTCTCAATATAGGTAGATTTTTGAGATGCAGTCGGGGAGTCTGGGAGAAGAGTCTGAGAGAAGCAGAGAGGTTCAGACCAATTCTCCCTTAGAATCAAGGCACCCTCTAGAAGTGAGAGGGTTTTAGAAATAACCATGTAAAGAGACTTTGAATTTCTTAAGCGAAATCATGGACCGATCATGAAATAAAGGGCGTCATCTTCTGTGTGTATCTGCGTTTTCTGTATCCATCATTACAACGAGAAAGGTGGCGTGTTTATATTATATGCACAACTGTCAAAACGTAAATGGCAAACGCACTATCTCTCGCTCTATCTATCAAGATATTCATAAATCTCCTCTCATTGAATTGGTTCTCTCGTATTAATTACTTAATGTAGTAGTTCTCTTTATATATACCTGTATATGTCTCCAATATACTTTTTTCTTACAACATGAACACTCCTAAGACTCTAATCTCTCTCACTAAGACTTTCCTAAGGCGAACAACAACAATATAGAATATACGTTCTAATAATAATACCCTGTGCAACAATATTGTTGGTTTATTTGTATTGTAGAATCCAATGAAACTCAAATGTGGGCTTTTATATTCTGTGTAAAATAAATACATATTTTTCCTAACTTTTCCAGGATTTAATACTTAATTTTAGCCAACTTACATACTTGCGCCGTTCTTACATTTTTTTTATCATTTATATAAACAGTGATTCGCTTCTTTATTCTTTATTTAAAAACTATTTTACTTCAATTTATACAATAGTCGGCGATACAGTAAAGGATAGAAGGAGACATACAGCGACACAATGTTTTCTGTACTAGAGCCTTTCAGTATGGCAAGACGAGGGCACAAGTCAGAACATGTATTTAACCGTCTTGTAATAATCTACTTGATTGTAAGAATTTTATATTGCTAGCGCAGGGGATGACATATGTTTACATATGAGAGTAAGCATATAAAATGGGATATTAAAGAGTGATTAAGTTTGACATGAATTTTATTATATATAGCATTGCAGATAATAAAAATGGCATGAAATCGAATTCCAATTTCAAGTACATATATGTGCATGAATGTGGCTGAAGGTGCGTGTGTGTTTGTGTGCATATATTTGCGTAGAATCCTCCAAACTCTCTCTAGCTCTGTCTTTATTTATACCTGAAGCAAACTGAATACTTGAGAATTTGCTGAATATAGAAAAGGAATATTCGCCAAGAAAAGGTGAAACAAAATATTGTCAAAGATGATAGTTGCCATATTTAGCGCATCTTGAGACATTTGAAACGTCGTTTTCCCAATATTTACTAACCGTTTTTTTGTGTACTACACCCAACCCACATATTGATGAAAGTGTAAAATAGTGCGATTCACAAGTTCCTTACATTGTGTGCCAACATAGAACTCGTACCAAACATTCTGTGAACATGTATATTTAATACGAAAGCAAGTGTGTTATTACTACACCCATTTTTGATTCACACATTTAAATATGTACATACAAACACACACACACAAACATATACATCCATGCATATATACACTTCCAATAATTACTTGGTTTTTCTCTACATTAAAAATTGCGTAGGCGTAGAGATCAACTTCAATTTTGCAAAATAATTCGTATAATTTCCCAAGGAAAAATCTCCTATATATATATTTTACATTTATAGCACCAAAATCGATGCCGTAGTTTAGAAGAAAGTTCTATTTAACATACATAGACAATCAGCCAAGTCCAAGGTTTTACATTTTAGCAGCTGCGTGTGTATATTAAGTTGATGTAAAAACAATATCGTTTTTCACGCATGTTTATTTATATGTGATTTCGGATTACATGATTGCCATATTTATATAACCATGTTACATATCGTTTTAAAGAGCGTTTTCTGCACTATCAACTCGGGCTACTCCTTGGTTTTCTCAATCTCTTTGTTCGTATTTTGCTGGCATTTTTGCAGCAAGAAAATATAGAAATTCCCCCGATTTCCTTGGTCCAGTTAAACTAGGCCGAAAAGCTTCCGACACAGCTAATGATTTTAATGATTCGTTTGGCTCAGGAACAACTAACCAACGTGTTGCAAAACGGGAGTTCTCAATGGTGATGAGAACCTCGAAGATGATGATTGTCGAAGCCGGCAAACTGCGGGATAACACACATTGGAAAAATTTAATTGAAACGGAGCCTCAAAAACCAGACGAAAACAGTTGCCGTTAACTACCAGGTCGACAATTCATCAGTCGTTCGTTATTAAAAGAAAATAGGACAGTCAACATTTGGATAAAAGAATACCGCATGAATTGAACGAAATTCTTTAAAAGTGGTTTTAAGTTATCTTCCATGCTCCTTTCGCGCCAGAAATACGAGCTATTTCTCGAGCGGATTGTGAGGTGTGAGTAGAAGTAGATGGTCTAGGAAGACCAGCGACTTTCAGCAAAGTGAGTGGATGCCAGATAAGCTACACAACACTTCCCGAAGCCGAAATGTCACCAAAAAAATTGTAGTCTGTGGCCAGTCTCATCTATCACATCTTCTTGAATCTGGGCGACACAATTACAGCTGGGAAGTTCTGCTGACAAATCGACGAAATGCACCAGAAGCTCGCACATATGTGCTCGAGATTTATCAATATAAAGGGATCAATTCTCCTTCAGGATAACGCTCGTTCGTATGTTGCTCAACTAACCATACATGCCTTATCCACCATATTCACCTACTGATTATTACTTTTTCAAACATCTCGATATGTTCTTGCGCGAAAAAAAATCTTTAAAATACTATATGATGCCGAATCGGTTTTCAATGATTTTGTCGCTTCCAGAACACCGAATTTCTATTCTGATGGGCTGAATAAACTGTTTTTTCCTTGGGCAATATGTCGATTCCAACGGTTCTACATCGATTAATACAGTTTATAATGAAATGAATTATGAGCATTTGAAGTTGAACGCCGGAAAAGATATTTTGTAGCAACCTATTATTATTATTATTATTATTATTATTATTATTATTATTATTATTATTATAATTATTATTATAATTATTATTATTATTATTATTATTATTATTATTATGATCATCATTATTATTATTATTATCAATATTATTATTATTATTATTATTAATAATAATAATAATAATAATAATAATAATATTGATAATGATAATAATAATAATAATAATAATAATAATAATAATAATAATAATAATAATAATAATAATAATAATAATATATGGGTGTCCCCCAAAAATTTGACGGATTTTAAATTTGATTAACTTCCTCAATATTTACACTATGCTTACTAATTTTCATATGTAGGTAGATGAGCCTCGCCATGATTTTAGGAGATATAGTAAGTTATACTAATATACTTAGTCTAATTGTGTTTATACAACTTAATCTATGGTATGTTTTTCACAAGGGATAATTTTATATATGAAACATGATGTTACTCAAATACCCACTATTTTGATTTTCACACTTTTGTGCTCTCTGCAGGGCATTGTCCAGTGCATCATTTAATGTTTCAGGGTTTATGACCCTAATTTCGTTCTCTATATTGTTTTAAGCGGATTTATTGAGGATGGTTTTATTGCATTGGGAGTAGGGGAATTTCTTGTGTTGAAGTTTCATCGAAATTCCTATTGAGTTCTCATATTGACTCATTCAACCGTAAATATGACTCTACAGTAAATATCCGCTCCTCGATAGTGTAACATCTCATGATGACATTGGAAGTGTTACTTTATATGATCTGAAATAATAAAAGAACATATAGAAAATTAAGAAATTTATGGGATTTTTAACCATCAGCTTCTTTTGGGACACACTGTTTAAAGAATTTACCATTTAAAATCGGATTAGAAATATTAAGACTAATATTTCTAGCTTGATTTTATCCAGCTATAATGCTCAATTTTCCTGAAAAGTTTTCAGTATATGGAGGAATTATACTTTAATAAATCATGATTTCCTACATCTCATGTTCTTTCACTAAATCTACGAGGATAATGTGAATTATATTTTCTATGAAGGCTCAACCATTTCTCTGTTTACATTCGACGAAAACGGTTAGCAAAAGGAATTACTAGAAATCTAGATACAATTCAGCTTGTCATCAGAGAAAGCGAATGTCGATTGCAAAGCATTGTGTTGTTATAATTGACAGCTCGCTGATAAACGCATTTGTTTAATAAGCATTTTTGTGGAATGTTGTCTAATGTCCAAGTATCTTTCACGTATATCCCCTGGCAACTGCTTGATATTTTCTTTTATCAAATTCGTAGGTGCCTTGTGCACCATACCCACTTCTGAAGATGGCATCTTTTAAAAATAAGGACAACTTACAAATATTTCTAAAATTTCCGTTTCCATTCAGTAGAATTAGTATAGTACTAGCTGAGTAACATTTTAATTGTTCAATCACCTTTTTTTCTCGTTCAAACTACTGTTATGTGTGTGGCTGTACGTCTTATGAACGTTAGACAATGGTTAGTGTTTTGCGAGAAAATTTTATAATAGATAATGACAGCAACTTTACTGGATTCTCAAACTTCCCATCTTCAATTGTTTACATTGCAGGTCGTTGGCGTTATAATAATGATGTTTTAAAATTGAATTATGGTTAATAATGTCTATACATCTCTTATTAAATTAGAAAGAAAATACATTCTCCTAATGCCCCCTTCTCATCAGGAAAGAACTTGTTCACTTATCATTCTTGTTTTTCTTTTTAATATCAACATATACTAACTGAAACTTTCCTTTTCAGATAGTCGGAGGAAGTCTTCCATCGTAAGCAAAACAATTTTATATTCTTAAGATTTTTATAATATTTTCTGAAAATGAATAAAAAAATAAGAAACAAAACTCAACTCTATGGTGTACTGAACCAGTGTTGTTTTATGCAGCTCGTTTTGATTTCTAGCTAGATGCTATAAAGACGTGGAAAAAGCAAAGAAATATGAATTAAACTGCAGATTTTAGCGATAGTATTTTTCTAGTGTTCTTATTAGACGATACTTTCTTAGTTTTATTTTATTGTTAAGATTGCCCCGACAGTCTTGACAATTTTATAGTCTACAAATTAATATTACGATGGTTGTGGCGAACAAGTCTAAAATATAATATGTATTTTTTTATAATATGCTGGTGTGTGTTAGCATGATTTCTAATATTTTATATGTTTTTCGAAAAAAATCCTCTTAGAAAAGGTTGGCAAGACGCTGGATCAGCTAATGTAATGTATTAACATATGTCTGCTACACGGGCAATAAGTAACCTTATGTAAAATGGCATTAGTTTACTCTCCGGTATGAATTTCCAGGTGGAATATTTTTTCCATGTTAATATGCTTTGAAACACAGAGAGGCAAAAAGGAAATTAAAGACGAAGCGAATGAAGGGAAATAAACATAAACTTGCCGAGACAATCTCCTAAAGTAACACGAATCAATAACACCACTTAGAAAATATTGAGAATTAAAAACAGAAGAATGGAAATCGATGGCGCTTAACAGGAATGAAAAATGGTAAGACAGGAATACTAAAATGGAAAATGCAAAAAAAAAAAAAAGAAAAAATAAAGCTGGAAAAATGTAAATATTCCGAACAGCAATTTGACATTTATACTATGACTGACCTGTCTGTTATGTGAGATTGCCCGACCATTACATTCGCGTCACCATAAAATTCTCAACGTTCCATGGAAATGTGCAGGCTGGTTTTGATGGCGTCTGTTGTATTGGCAGCCGGCAGACGATGCAGGTCGGTTGTGATGGTTAGCATTCAAGCGGATTTTCTAATCGAATAGCCCTCTTCCCGTTGCAAATTTCATTTATTTCTTTTTCATCCTAATCGATCTATCTATTTCCCCATCAACCTGTCACGTGTCTAAGGATATAGACTAACGGTTGATGTGTGTATGTCAAAATAATGTATGCATTGAAGGTTTTAAAACATAGGCATTCATTTGGGAATATATTCTAGCCTACAACTGTACTCTTGGGGATCAGCATTTTATATGTGGCATAGTAAACTGACCGTGTGGAAGCCACATTACATTTTGTGTAACTTCACACTGATGCAATATATTACTCTAAACATTTCTAGATAGAGTTTGGAAAATAAATAGTTGAACAGAGTGAATAAATTAACCTCATATAAAAAAACAATGTTAATTGTGATATATAAGCATACATAAGGACAAACACAACCACACATCCACAGGCACCCATAAACATCCACACACACACACACAAGCACACACACACACACACACACACACATATATATATATATTTATACATAGATAGATATACACCTATGTATGTGTAGGTATGAAAACAAATATATATATATACATATATATATATATATATACATATGTAAACCTTTTATATACATATATGTACATACATATGTTTATATACATATATGTGTGTATGTAATAATATAACTATATATATATATATATATATATATATATATATATATATACAAATATATGTATACATACACCCACATATATACATATATATATATATGTGTGTGTGCGTGTGCGTGTGTATAACGAAATGAAAGCGGGATACTTTAATAAGATATTTTTCATCTGAAAATCGTACATTCTCTAAAAATTATCAATACAACTAACAAGATAGAAAATTTAAGAAAACATGCGTCAGTTGAATTATTAATTAAATTCTCTGATAATTATTTCTTCATTATTTTAACAGACAAAATTTTCAATTAACTACACTGATATATATATATATAGGTATATATATATATATATATATATATATATATATATATATGGCGATTAAGCTACACTGAATATTCCGCGTTTCATCCACTCTTCAGGTTTTTGAGCGAATTTTGTGGTTGTTTATCGTTTTTATATAACCCTCTTTTATTGAGATTTTAGTTAGCCACTCAGCTTTCTAGTATCCACCGCGCCCTTCCTATCAGCCAATGAACATGCATTTATCGGACTAATACCTATTTGGCCTCTAGTTGACCTGTTCCTTTGTGTGTGCTCTTTTTAGTTTCTTGATCTGTTTTAAAACTAGGTTAGTGTTTTTTTAATGTTAGTTTATATATATATATATATATATAGTTTATATATATATATATATATATATAGGTCAATTAAAACTTCGAGAAGAAAACCAGCAAGTTTGTAGACACTGTTAAAGAAGTGCGTCAATTTTGAACCACGCAAGACATTTTAGAAGGCGACTGCCTTTAACCGTATGCAATATCATTTATAACGGATTGGATGGTTCTATTATATGACGCTTCAAGAATTTTTAATTTTTTAATAGTATTTTCATATGCGTTTTGATTACAGTGTAAATAGTATAAAATTAAATCCATTTTAAATATTATTATGCGTATACATAAGTCAATGTCAACAAGATAAAAGCAAGTTCAATATAAGAAGTAGACTAATAGTATAACATTAAAATATTTGGAATCAAATTCCGAAAATAAACATGCACCGACAATTGTATTATTCAACAAGGAATACAAAAGCTTTATTTTTTTCAATAATCTACGTATTTTAAAGAAATCGCCTCCTTTCTTTAATACATCTATTTATAAAAAAAAAGACTTTATGCTCAGTTATAAACCTGACTGTTTAGCATAGAATGAAACTAAACGTCTTGCATAAGACGTCTAAAGAACTCCAACTAAAAAAGACCCTCAATGTTATAGTGGGGTTCAATAAAAAGAAATAAATTCAAATACAAGGAACAGAGTAATAATCCAGGTTAATAAATAGATGTTTAATGGTTAAATTTGTGCATAAGAAGGTATAGATAAAGCGCGAAGAAGAACACAGTAAATACTTTTAATGATTCCAAAATCGAATAGTAAGTAAACGTTATAATAAGTTTACAGGAAATTTATTATAAAATTTATATATATTTAAATTGATCTATTCAAAACTCATAAAATATACAAATCCTCAGAAATAATTGATGTACTAGTATAGATGAATATCCATAGAACCCCTGCCTAATAAGAAAACATGAAAGAAACTTACGATTTTTACAATACAATTCATGAATGTAATTAGGTCACGTCAACCAAAAGAAAAACTCTGGCTGACATTTGAACTGAATGAAGTAGAAAGAAAAACATAAATAAAGAGAAAATACAACAGAAAAAGAGCAAGGAAATCGTTAATACAGAGTTAATAAATATAAGTTGACGTAAGTTAAAAGCAAATGAGTTGAATGCATGGCCGTTGTTCTGGTTATCTAAAAACATTTCTTTTCATCATACAGTATATACCATATATAGAAAATCTTCTGCATAAAAATGTATTAATTATGGAAGCATTCATTTGTTGTAAGTAGTTTTATTTACGAAATTCTATTCCAAATTGTAATATATATATATCTCTGTAGAGAGAGAGAGAGTGTGAAATTTTCTCTGTGTGTGCGAACGTGTGTATACATTCTGTAACACACTATTCTGTAAATTTTAAGTCTACAGAACTCGAGATCTTACATAAGTGGTATTACGATGTGGCAAAATCTTTTTCATTTGTTTTCGCCCGGGAATTTGTCTGTTAAGTGGTCAATGTTGAACGATTTTTCCATTGAAGACTCTACCAACCTCTCCGCTAATTTTGTGTAGACAGACTTGGTATTTTATATGTAGATAACTTGGACATGGCTTAAACTATTTAATTTGATTTGAGCCCAAAACAATTAATGTAAAGGGATCCAAACTGGAGTCAAAGTTGTTGTTTTTTTTTTTAATTGACCTCTGCGCTATCTTCCAAATTACTCAGCATGTTTTTGCTCTAAACATTTGAGAGTTTAAATAATGTGTACTCAGACATAGGCCAATCTTTTTAATTACTTAGAGCCGAAGATTTGGTTGCCTGCGGGTCAAAGTTCAAATGGTTTTACATTTGCGGTGTTTAGCCGACTATTAAGGAAAATTTGGGTTTAAAAATTTAATATTTTACATATAGGGTATTCATACATGCAGCAAAAGTTATAATGAGTTTTTTTGGCGAACGTTTGGCTGTAAACAGATACAAGTTGAAAGAGCTGTCTTTTACAGAGTCTATTAAATTCTTACGGCAATATTGGTCTAAACTCTTGAAATTTTAGATGTAGGTTTCCTTGACATGGGTAAAAGTAATATGCATAACTTTATGTGCATATATATATATATATATATATATATATATATATATATATATATATACATAAAAATTACATAGTTCTTTGGGCCCGAGCAAGTCCGGGCTTAATGGCTAGGATATATAAACTGCGTAAATCACTTTATTGCAGATTATTAGAATATTAATATTCCACTAAATATACGTCTCAAAAATGTAAATTGTATCATCAAGTGGCTGTTTACAGCTTAGATTTCTCCCCAAATTTTATTCAAATCCATGCGATATTCACGAAGGAATACAGGACGAAGAAATACAGGATTTTTAGGAACGAAACATGTATTCATATAAATTATAGACAAAGGCGAATTTAGCACTACAATTCCTGAACAGTAGGGCGTTTGCACGTGACCTGCTTGGTCGCGTGCCAAACTCTGACTGTCGGGAACCGGTACGCTATACCGGAAGTGGCGTCACCAAAGAAAGTTACGTCATGAGATAGTCCATTAATCCCATGAAAGGGCATCTCCAACACCCCCTTCCAAGCTTTTTGTTCGTAAAAGTTGTAAGTACTTCTTCCTTTTATGGTTTACCATTAATGGTTCGGTGAATTTTCTCCTACAAAACGACCGCCGTAGTTCAGGTGCTGTTTGAGGAGGTTCAATATCCAAAGTTTCGAAGACAATGGCTATCGGCTCATCTTCCAATGGTGTACCCTCGCTGATTTCAACTGATCGACATCTTAGTTGGTTCGGATGACGTTTGTGAGTATATGTTGGCCCTTGGATGATATATACCATGTCACCAACTCTCTTAGTAATTGTACTCACCTCCCAGAATGGTGTGTTGTTTTTATAACTTTTGAAAAACACTTTCACCTGATATGAAATGCTTACTAGGTACATAAGTTGTCGCTAGTGGCCTTGACTATATATGTAAAAGCTTGCAAAAACGTATCTCATATCCCTCGCAAACATCGTTTCTGCAGGCCAGACTGCTGTTGGTGTGTTCGGGTTGACTGTAATCCTATACACATGTAGAAATTGTTTAAATGCTTCTTTTTTGTTCTCCGTTAGAGATACCAGGGGTTCTCTGATTGTTTTGCGCATCATCGTTTTTATTTCTCCGTCCGTCCGAAGAGTGGCAATGATGGAATCTTCAAACGAATTCCTTTGCAATGGTATCAGTCTAGATAGGGAATCTGGATGGCGGACTTGTTTTGAAGACAAGTACTCCTTATATTGGGGATTTTTTGTCACGGTTATTTTAACTTCCGACTTTGCAGTCTTAGTTTTTTGGTTCTATTTGGCAGATTCCGCTGTATCCTCCTTTTTCAATTTCTCTCCTTCTGCAAATAATACGTTTCGTTTCTTCTTAAAAACGGACAGAGTGTGTTCTTTTAGTTCGAATTTTGCTATAGCCTTTGTACATTTTCCTATTCATAGTGAGAATACTTCTGGACATTCCTCTTTCAATCCGTCTTTCAGTTGTTGCGCTTCGGTAGACGAGTCTTCTACCCGATGACAGAATTGTCTCATAGGTTTGCCCCACAATTAGAATCGCTTCATCCAGTCAGTACCGAGCAGGTTTTCGGATGTTTCATGTACATACACTTTCATTTTTTTAGTAATACCATTTAAAGTCACCGGAAGTGTGAACTCTCCCTCAAATCCCATTTATCGCCTGCCACAACTCTATCTGATGTGTCCCTCTTACGCATGGTTGGTTTCCATTAGCCATTTCCACGTCTGAAATTTAATGATGGGCAGGTCTAATACAGAATCCAATTGTAGATGCACAGTTTTATTTGCGATGTTAACTTTGACCTATTTGCGCCGGTTATTATCCGAATCCAATTCGGATCTAGCCTGTTGGACGCTGTTCTTGACCTTGCTCTTCCTGCATTGAGTCGCTTTGTGGCCCTTCCTGCCACATTCGTTGCAGTACTTATGTTTGCAAAAACAGTGACGGTACCAATGCTTCCCGCCGCTGCGATAGCAAGAGCTTGTAAGAGATGTGGGTCTATTGACTGGGTGGTACTTATTAGGTGAAACTTGAGTTTTCTTACTTTTAGCTTTGTTTTTTCAGGGTGAGGACTTTTCCGGTCTTAAGGTCGTCCTTCTAAAAAATGTTGCGCCTGACTCCCCGACGTGTCTTGTGTTATTCCTTTCGGAGACTACCACTTGACAATCGTCGGCCAACTTCTGGAGGGTGAGGCTCTGTTCGCTCTCAACTCTAGAGAGAACACGTTGTATAATCGTAGCGTTTTTTGCATGATACTCGACCTTGCGCCAAAATTAAACACTTGAAGTCATCTGTCGTTAAGTCAGATTGACAAAAATCATCCCAGTGTTTATTTACTACGGACACGAAGGTTAGGTAATCGTCGTCGTCGCTTTGTTGCAGGTGCAAGCACTTCCACCTTCTATGAAAGAGCGTAGAATTTGGGCTAAACAATTATAAAAGTTTGACCGCTTCAGAAAATCCCAATTCACTCGTCTTACTGGGGAGAATATACTCCATAACATTGCTATGTTCTGTGGTCCCTAATTTTCTCAAAAGGAGACGAATTGTTTAGCGTTTCTCCACTCTTAACGATCCACGGTGAATAGGTTCTCATATCTCCGACAGAAAGCGCCAAACCTCCCATCAACCTCTGAGTCGTACTTGAACGTTTCTATAGCTTTCGATATTGTACATTAAGAGAAAGCAAAACTGTCGTCCCTGTATTCCGTTCTATCGAATATTTTTAACAATAGTTCTTCTTGTCTCCGTTGGTTAAGTAGCATTCTCTCTTCCAACGCTTGTTGCCTCTCTTGAAATTGTAACTGGAACTGTTTTTCACGTCTTTATAATTCTCCTCAGTTTTCTGCTGCTGGCTCATCGGGGGCTTGATTAGCTCTCTTAATACTGTTTTAACATCATCCATCTTGTTATGGCTTTTCAAACGCACGAAAAAATGATTTCCCTTTTTGACAAGACACAACAGATAAAATAATAATAAAAAGAAAATATCGTTTCCTTATGTGTGCGCGTATAAGGAGGGAGCAATGCCACCTTGCTTCTTTATAAAAACATTAGAGATAACTCAATATACGGGTGGATAAAAAATACTCGGGAAATAAAAACAAAAAATGTACTGTGATACACTACAGTTGCAAAAGAATAAAATTAATCGTGGGACTGTCTTGCACTTAACTAAAATGGCTGTTTTTTCTTTTTATGTTTGTCGGGGAACAGTTGTCTCCACGCGGCAGAAAAAAAAGTTCTTCACTTTACGACCGACAGTTAAAAATAGAATATTTAATAAAATTCTACTCAATAATTGTTTCCATTAGTTCAAATAAAACGAAATGTATTAAAAGAATGAAATATTTCTCTCTCGTTGAAATATTGCATAAAATTAGGAGCCACAGAAAACAAATACAAAAAAAAAAAACGTTTAACTTCATTTGAAAAGTGTGCAAATTATCATAGGAATAAACCGTAGACAAGTTTAAATAAAATTGTTCTCGCAAAGAAATTGGGTGAACATTTTTTCTGTATTTTCACTTTCAATAAGCAACCAATTTAACATTTACGGCCTTAACTAAAATTTGTATAGCACAATTCTTTTCAATTTTAATATATAGACAAAAAAGATTAACTTACAATTTAGTCGATAACTTCGCCATCTGTTCGTTTTCTTAGTTTGTGTTTATGAATTTATTTTATAACATAATTTCCAGCCGATTTCTTGGCTTGTAAATCCGAAGTTCTTTTGAAGTAAATTAGTATTTTTTGTGGAGTAAGCCCGTGTGAGTCGAATCCGGCGTCGCCAGTTGTTATGAGGTTAAATGGTAATAAACGAAAGGAACACATCATTTTTAGTAATGAAACATGATTTCACATATATTACAGGAAAAGCGAGTTGAGCAATACCATTCCTCAACGGTAGGACGTTTGAAGCCGACCTCCTTGGTCGCGCGCCAAACTCTGACTGTCAAGGACCGGTACTCGATACCGGAAGTGAAGTCACTAAATGAAGGGATGTCATGAGATAGCCCATTACTCCCATGGATGGGCGTCTCCATTTTATTTATTATCGTGTATATTCTTCATCGCTTTATTGCAGGTCTTTTTAAATGCCACAAAAGGTTGAATAACAATTATCGAATAGGAAAAGACTGTTGCCGAACAGAAGTATTGTTTATCAAAGAACGTTTTCTTTATTCGTGGACAACCCCAACACCAAATCCAGAAATGATAATAAACCACGAAAACATGTCAAATCGTGATATTCAGAAAATCCTTAAGGAAGTCAACCGAAACCAAAACATCACCAGTGCGTTCATTTATACAAGAGCTTGAAGCACTCCAAGTTCCAGGCAGGCCCGATGTGATGTATTGAATGAGATGGCAAGGAACACTCAAACTATTTCAAGGTCTCCATTTAGCCAACAACGTAGGAACAAACGACTAGCTGTCGTACCGAATTGCATGCAAATACATTTCCAACATGTATTTACAGCTAGACCCGTGTTACTCTTGACGGTCCGGATGAATAGGCTAAATTTTAGAACTCGAAAGAAACTCAAACCCGTTACAGAGTTCATTGCCAACAAGGAGGGGGAGGCATCATGTTTTGGGCGGGGATCATTGGGGATGAATTGGTTTGACAATTCCGAGTTCCAGAGGGCGTAACACTTAAAAGTAATGCGTACACGGCGTGTTTGGAAAAATATTTGTCACCATGGCTAGATGAACTACTATTGTCACGTCGCTTTCATTTTTCATTTTTTTACATGATAATACCTCATCCCATTCTGCTGGGGCGACTACAGCCTTCCTTGAATCTATGGGCTTCTTTAGAGAAAATCTCCTGAGCTGGCTAAAGTGTTCTCCGGATCTTAACCCAATTGAACATCACTGGTCAATATTGAAAAGAAGTGTTTATGAGGGGGGACCAATTTACATCAAAGAATGCTCTGTGGAGGAAAGTAGTTGATGTCTCATATCCAAGAATTTACTTACAAAAGTTATTTAAATGTATTTCAAAAAATGGTGGATATGGCGACAAATATTTCGTTTATTTTAAACATAACACCTCAGAGTTGTTTTCGTTTATTATTATTTAACAGAAAAATGTAATAAAAA